>NC_056747.1:1240658442-1240985942 GCF_019279795.1 Protopterus annectens
TTTCAATCCCTCACAGACTGCAAGGTCCTAAGGCTCTTCTAACTCCTTATCTGCTTCTGTACCATATCCTTAAGCTACTGCTCAGGCTTTATTGCTTCTCTTCTTCTTAACTCTCTCTCACTATCTAGCTGCATCACCAACTTTCTGGCTGCTATTTTCCTAACTGAAACTAGCATTCTATTTTGCATGTACTATTACGGTCAATGTCACACATTGCATTACCTACGTACTATTTTTTTGGAAACTATCTACATCATGTATGGTGAGAGTGACTATTATTGTCTGTAATGTTTTAAATATAGAATTGTCTAGATGTGTAGTAATATATTGCAACATCTTGTAACATAGTTTGTTCTTTCAATTTATTTTTGTACAGTATTTCTAATGTAATTTGTATTGTATTGTATTTTATTATACTGTATTTATATTGTACTGTATGTGGAGCTTTTCTTCCGGGCCCCTGCTGTAGACCCAGTCAGACCACCCCGGTAAACAAATGTCATATATATATATATATATATATATATATATATATATATATATATATATCTATATATAAAGAGAGAGAGAGATGAAGCTTATCTAATTACATTTTATCTAATAATATTCTTTGTGATGGCCCTGTACTGGCCTAGTAATCAAGGAGCCTCACTCCTCACCATTAGCACCAGTGAGGGACATACACATTGTGTGGATGACAAGTACACACACAGTAAAGTACAATTTCCCTTAAGAGCACACAGAGATCACAGTCAGTCTGAGGCTGATTTCTCCCTCTTTCTCCAGATCCCCAAATTAGATTCCCCACTGGCACAGGTATACGATTAAGATCTCAGCCGAGTGGTCAAGCCAAAACCTCCAGCACCCTCTCTGTCCAACCAGTGCTTTGTGTCCATGCTCAAGTAGCTGACACACACACACACACACACACACACACACACACACACACACACACACACACACACACACACACACACACACACACACACACACACACTTTGAGATTTGATTTATATACAAACACACACACACTCATGGGAAAGGCTGGCACAGGTTTACTAGCTAAGCCCCCTTCTGCCCATACTGATTGAGAGTGCAAACACCTTCAGTGACCACTGAACACAGGCAACAGAAATTCAATATCCACACCACTACAAGCCAATTAATATGTGATGTGGCTTCTCCCCATTATCAACCAATTAATATGTGATGTGGCTATCCCACCACTGCTAACGAATTAATATGTGACGCCCCTGCACTGGCCAGTAATCAAGGAGCCTCAGTCCTCACCACTAGCACCAGTGAAGGATGTACACATTGGGAGGATGACAAGTACACACACAGTAAAGTACAATTTTCCATAAGAGCACACAGAGATCACAGTCAGTCTGGGGCTGGTTTCTCCCTCTTTCTCCAGATCCCCAGTAGGTCTCCCCACTGGCACAGCTACATGGTTAAGATCTCAGCTGAGTGGTCAAGCCAAAACCTCCAGCACCCTCTCTGTCCAACCAGTACTTCATGTCCCTGCCCAAGTAGCTAACACACACACACACACACACACACACACACACACACACACACACACACACACACACACACACACACACACTTTGAGATTTGATTTATATAAAAACACACACACATTTCTAGGAAAGGCTGGCACAGGTTTACTAGCTATGCCCCCTTATGCACTGTCACCAACCAGTTCTTTATCAGCTACTATAAGGCCCTTCCTAAAGGGTGACCATTCCTACTGTGTGATATTACTATTATCCAAATGGTAAGTGTGACCAAGACTAAGGCTATTGGATACAGTGTCACAAAATACATATGCAAGTACACGGTCTTTTACTAAAAAACATGCAGTTGCCTTGCTTTTTAAGCTTAATGTGCCCTTTTATTGTACTCGTTATGCCCTTTTAATCTCTTTATCATGCTCATTATACTTTTCATGTGCCAATTTTACTCTAAACATGCTTGCTAGGCAAACCAAAGGTAATTCTGGGCCCCATATGAATAGTTATGCTAGTTTTATCAAATATTGTGGTTTTGAACATTTTGTTTAATTAATAATGTGGTTTGCACCTTTTGTTTGATTAATAATACGTTTTTGTGCTACTCATTTGATTAATAATGTGTTTTGTGCTTTATAAATGTGCCATTTCATTTTCTTTGCCAAATAAATCATTTGTGCAGTTTTCTTTACCTTTAGCTTGTTTTTGGCACTTTTTAGTTTGCCTGAGCTCCATTTCACTCATCCTGCTTAGTCTGCCTTCAGCTTCAACTCTGCACCTCATGGCTTGTAGAATTTGCTCTTCTGATCCCGGTTCTGACACCATGTTGCTCATCCGATTGGGATAAAACAGACAAACATTTGTGGGTTCAGTTCAACCAGCTTTATTACAAACAAACACATCAGGAATGAGGATTTGTAACCAAAACTTAAATAAACATTCAAACAGACTGACTGCCACACGCATACATGTTAACACCCTGACTGTTCTCTCAAAATGGCACTGGTGCCTGCACATGCTCACTATTTATATGCACATGCCTTCATCTGAAAGTGCTTCTTAAAGGTACATACATATGCTCTGATCTACAGGTACTAACCTATGTTTCTTGTTTTTCAGGATGCCAAGTTGTATGAATAATGATCCACGCCTTTGTATTTTGGACAGCAAGGTTGGCTTTGATATGATTTCAGATGTCCAGTTAGGCATTCCCTCAGATAGGGCAGTACTTCACTAGCATGAAATCTGGAAAATATGATGGATGAGCCAGGCCCTGATGATCCTCTTCAAATTCAGGTCACACAAACAATTGTACAGTTTGGTCATTCATATATGGGAAACATAGCCTAGGTAATTTTGTGACTGTAAAACTGTTAAAATTGTTGATAACATTAGATTCTGCAAAAGCAAATTTCCACAACTGCAAAAAGTGTGTTTGGAAATTATTTCCCCGTTGATTCAGCCATAACATAAGAATCAGGAAACCCTTAGTTTGTGAGGTACTCAACAGAAGCACTAAGAGAGAAGCAGAGCTTGTAGTTTTCAAGATTCTGAAGCATCTTGATTTTAAAGACAGGGAAGATCCTCCAGACCCAAAAAGAGAGAATATGATCTGGGATAGATGGACATCTCTCACAAGTCTTACAGACAAGTTAGTGAACGTTAATGACTATATATATCACAAGGTCACACGGACAGCTGTCAGCAGTTGATATAACCAAAACTTGATGCCTGATGCTATAATAAAGACACTGATAAGGAACGATTGGAGAAGGTCGATCTCTCACCAGTTGATGAATATTGGAGCTGATAGACATCTCTCCTGGGTAGGTGAAAACATTATGATTGGAATGCCTTATGAACAATGGTCAGATGGATGTTTCCTCAGGGCAGGTTGACACCTCCCAGGTTTATGAATGAAACGTTTTGAGGTCTGTAAATAGAATGAAGGAAACTAAAGCAAGTAAGAGACTGGCGTATGTCTCAACAGAATAATGGTACACCATAATGGTTGAATATCTCCCAAAGAGTAGATAATACTGGGACAGTTGGACACCTCCGTGACTGGTAACAAATCTGTATAAATGAGGATTGCAGGCAGTATGGTCAATATGGTAAAAGTAACAAGGCTATAATATTTGTAATAAGTTGGAAAATTGCTGAGATGAGTAATGTGAGAAATTAGTGAAAATTAACTGATCAAATTGATTACATGTGTACTTTTGCTAATAAAGTGATGGCCAAATTCTAACTGGGTTTTGCATCTGTGTGCAATGGCAATGGGCCTAGAACAACACTTTTACAACTTCCAGATTTTACAATCAAGCAGGATATTAACTGACATTCTTCACAATTTCATAAAGTTTACTACTGTGTGGTCATATTTGTCTTATTGTAATTTAGTCCCTTGAATGTTATTTTGCTGATGTCAGATTGCTTAAAAATTATGCCTGCTATGTTAGACATAGCGTTTTCAACCAAAGTTATTGTGTTTGCGAGTTAAATTTATCTGACGTGGCAGCATTAAATTTAGTTATTTTTCAATCCAGGGGACAGAGACCCCTTCATGAAGGAATCAGAGAGCTCTGAGCTCCTCAAAAAGAGAATGACAGAATTTTTCTCCATTTGCAGACACCCTTTGTCACTGATGTGAGTGATGGTAAACTGGATATTAGCAAACAGATTTATGAAGAACTAAAATATACCTGTTTGTCAATCATCTACTTCTTCTCCTTAATGGGTAACTCTACACATTAGGACCTTTTTTAAAATAGTTCATATACCTGCCTGAGTTCATGTAGGATGCAGTCTGGTATGTTATTGGGTCCCATGGAGGCTGTATTTTTTGCCTTTGAGAGAGCAGTGATGACTTCTTCCCTAGATATAAGGGGAATGGGGCAGGTATTGGGGAGATCCTGATTTACTGATAGGGGGGACAGAGGGGTAAAGTTTTTGCTGAATCTGTCAGCCAGCAAGTTTGCTATATCTACTGCATTTGTATATGTGGTGTCCTTGACCACCAGTTCTGAGCAGATCTGGGTGCTTCCTTTGAGGTTGCAGACATATGTGAAGAAGGCCTTGTAATTGTCTCTAGTAGATGTGGCCAATTTGGACTCAAAGTTTGCTTTGGAGGATTTCACTAGTGCTCTTATTTGCTTGTTCAGGCTAAGGAGACATTACTTCCAATTGGGCACCTGCTCCATCTTGGTCTTGGACAGCAATTTTTTCATTTTGTTATAGAGTTTATTTATTGCAGATGTCCACCAGACAGGTTTACTCTTCCTTGCAGAGGATGATTTAGTCCTGTTGGGTATTCCTGATTTCATGCATCTATATAAATGCTTGTATAGTGCTTTGGTGTAGTTTTGGATATTGGTGCCAGTTCCTGCAGAGGGGGAGGGGGTTATGAAGCTGTTTATGCCATCCCTCAGGAGGCTGTAATCAGGTTTGGAGAAGTTTTTATGTCTGATCCTAGCTAGAGGCAGGTTGGGGGAGATGGTGACTTTGAAAGTGACCGCTTTATGGTCAGATTTTACCAGGGATGATGATGCTACAGGGATGCTGCAGTTGTTACTCATGTTGGTTAATACCAAGTCCAAAATATTATCACCTCTTGTGGGGGCATCGACTAGCTGTTCCAAGGCATTTGCATTGACAAAATCGTGGAATCTCTTGGCATTTGTGATCTGGCATGAGTAATTCTTCTAGTCACCCCGGGTATCACTTCTGTGGCTATGCTCGACAGGGGCACAGGAAAATAATTTTCTTGGGTGGCGAAAGCCATGGTACCTTTTTGGCTAGGCTTATATAGGCCCTAGGGCCAATAGCCTAGTACCTACCTATGAACCTATGTTTGGGAAGTTAAAGTCACCCAGGATCAGGGTAAAGGGTTGAATCTTGATAGATTTGAACAGGTCCAAATAGATGGATTGGGCATCTTGAGTCAGATTCGGGGGCTGGTAGCTAGCTATGATTTGAATACGTGTCTTGTCAATGGATAACTGCACCTGGAGTGTTGTCTATGCATCATACTATTTGACCAGCCTGGAGGTCAGTATGTTTTTAATGTAATTGACCTCCACCTCCTTTGGCTTTACTGCCCACAGTTTGGGGTCTGAATGAATGATAGGATGAGTAACCAGGTATCCACTCCTGCATAAAATACTATTTATTTTTCACTTAATCCTATACTAACTACTCCAGTTTTTCTTTTCTTTTAACCCAAGCTGATAATCTCTGTTTTATCTCTCATTCCTACATCTTATCCTCTGGCTATTTTGTATCTATGCTTCTTCCTATCATAGTCTACTTGAGGTCTATAATCTTTTTTAATGCACTATGTAAGGTGCAGTCATTGTTAATGTTAAATTTTGCTGCATGTATACTGCTCATATGCATTTATAAATTGTTCAATTTTCTGCTGTACAATTGTTTGAACATTGTATTGAAAAAACATATTATTGTTTTGTGTAAATTAATGTGGAGCTTTTCTCCCCAGGCCTCCACTGAAAATACGCCCTATCCCATCAGATCATCCCAGTACACAAATATAAATAAAATAAATAATAATAATTACTCTGATCATCATCTTTCACTGAACAAGGACTGGCTAGAGCAAGTGAAAAGCCAGTAGCTGCTGGCAGAACCAAATTATGTGGGGGGTGTCAACCATGGGATATAGTATCCATGGGGGGTGCATGCTTTGTCTTTACCCCTATGTATGCTGGTGGAGATTAGTGAGCACCTGCAAAGATGGATCAAGATATCTTATGCTGAATATATTGCTGCTGTACATAAATCCTGTACACAGTGCACAAGGTGGCTAAGGGGTATCAGGGAGAGCATCCAATTGCTATGAATAGGATGTCTGCAGACTGTATTAAGGCTATTAGTACATAATAGTGGCAAATAACAGCATGGTCATACAATGTCCATGACCTTACATGTGCACAAAGTTTCAGTCATATCTGTAGCATGCATGGGTATGCACTAGGACATGGTGCGTTGTTGGCTACCAAGAATGCCACTTCATAGTCTGTAGGTGAAAGCCTTGTATCTCCTGTACAGTACACAGCACCCCTCAGCAAGGACAGCTACGCGCTAAAGGTGTTTCTTTATATACAGTGAACTCAAAATCTGCCACACATAGCCATGGCATGCCATCACAGCCAAATCTCTTTGCATTCATTAATAATAATGCTCAGCCTGGATATGCTCTAGGCTTGTACTGGAGTAGCGTACTGCATGGTCTAACCTCAAGACCATTCTATGGCCATCCGTATTGCATGGTATTGCCTAGGGCTGTGCAGTGTGGCATCCCTGTTTCTAGATGTGCCTGTGTTTTGCTGCAGTCTGTGTGAATTGATGTCTTTCCAGATATTACTGATGTGCCTCCATGCTAACACTTGAAGTATATAAACAGAAATTGCTTGTTGACCCAGGGTATCAGGGCATATACAAGAGTGTGTCATGAGATGATACTGTCACAGCAGCTGTGCCATTGTTGCCATTATTTTTTCTGTATCTATGTTGTGTTGTTACTGTATTCCTCTGTAGGTGCTAGCTTAGTGGCATACAGTGCTGACATATGTGAATTAGATACCTATGTGGTGTGCAGTATCCCTGCTTTGCAAGACATGCACATGTCAACATTCCCCATCAACTGGGTTGCTATGCTATGGTAATTTGTGTGTGTGTGTGTGTGTGTGTGTGTGTGTGTGTGTGTGTGTGTGTGTGTGTGTGTGTGTGTGTGTGTGTGTGTGTGTGTGTGTGTGTGTGTGTGTCTGTGTGTGTGTGTGTACACTGCTTTCCTATGTGTGTCCTGCTATCCTTGCTACTTTCAACCAACAAAACAAAATGTTTGGCCTTCTCTGGCATCACTTCAAGCAGCACCATAATTAAAAATTGTTGAATACCAACTCCTGTTGGGTTAGCATAGTAAATGTGAAACCTGATCCAAACTAAATTTCAGACCTTGGTAAATGTAGAGGTAACTAAAGGTAAAAGCATAACAGTCATGTAGCTTACTTATACTAAGATGAAATATCATGCCTGGATGAGGTAGACATATGGTTTATTAATAGGTTCATAGGTAGTTACTAGGCATATGGTGCAGGAGACAATTGAGGAGCATAGCCCAATATCCCAAAGTACTGTCTAGTTAAGTGACTTCCTCATATACAGACATGAAGGGTGAGGGAATCAAACCCTGTTCCACAGGATGCAGCTTATTAACAACTCAGAGCCTTAATTCTATGTGCTTACTGCCAGACAAATCATGAATCCACTGGCGAATACCAGGTATAAAGGGAGGTATATGGAAACAGCACTGTGTGTTACATGTATCGGTACAGTGAGAAGTTATGCACAGGGATGAGGTGATTCAGAGACACAAACAGCATGACTGTGCTGCTGGAGAAATTGTATGATACACATTGTATGCTAATGACTACATCATGGCATGCAAATGAATGTCAGCGTTATAATGAGAGCCATCATGTATGCAAATTATGAAATCGAATATGGTGAAGTGATTCAGCAAAATGTAAAATGACATTTTTGAAGATATCCTCTCTTGGTTCTCATCCAACATAAGCAATGAAACTTTACTCCTAGGTGATGTAAATATAAACTGGACTTCTATTCAATCACTTACATCACCTCAGAATATAAACCTATACAACTACACCCAAATAATTACCTCTCCTACTAGATTTAATAAAGATAACTCCGGTAGTATTCTGGACTGGATATTAGTTTCTCATCTCAACTCCATTTCTGACAATGGCACCTTACCCAACTACCTCAGCGATCATCTCCTTGCCTTTGCTCGTTGCTCACCATCCTCCCTCCATCTTCACCACAACTACATCACAACTCGTACCCTAAAAATCTTCAACTCTGTATCTTTCTCTGATTCACTAAAACATATAAACTGGAACACTGTAAAAATCCTCCCTCTTGACGATACTGTTACATACTTCAGTACTACATTCAATAACCTACTAGATAGCTTCACTCCTCCCAGAACAAAAAGAATCAATACCAAATCCACCTCTTGGCTAACTAAAGCAACTATTACACTCATGCATCTCCGAGATAAATCTTGGAAGCGTTACCATAAATCTAAAACACCTAACACTCTTACTGAGTATAAACACCTCCGTAATAAAATGAAAAAAACAAATTGCTTTAGACCGAAAGTCCTACTACTCCAAGCTTCAAAACAATCATAGATCCAACCACAAAAAAATTTGGAACAGTATATCTGCTCTCCTCTCTTCTGGCAAAAAAGAAAATCCCTGCCCTGACCCTAACTCTCCAGATCATATCTTAGCTACCCAATTCAACTCTTTCTTTATTGATTCAATAGCCAAGCTCACCACATCATTCTCCAATAACACTTCTACTCCACTGTCATCCCACACCCTCAACTCTAGTCCCACTGACATCAACACTACTCAGCTCCCCCCTTTACCATACAACCCATCTCTCTGCACACCATAAAAAACTTCTATTAAAACTACACACATGCTCTCATGCCCCAGACAACCTTCCATCTAACTTTCTCAAGCTAACTGCCGATGGCATAGCCCTTCCTGTCACCATACTTATCAACTGTTCAATCCAAGAATCCTATGTACCCCTCCTCTGGAAGAAAGCATTCATCATTCCCCTCCACAAAGGAGACAACAATACTGAAATTTCCAACTTCCATCTTATAGCCATCCTGTCCGCTATCTCAAAAGTCCTTGAAAAATGCATACACTTACAACTCCTTCCATACCTCCTAGACATTCAACTTTTTTCTCCAACTCGACATGGATTTATACCTGGACATAGTACTACCACTGCCCTTCTCTCCTTCCTTGACATTATCAACCATGCCTAAGACTCCGGCAAAATTGTATCTACCCTTCTCCTAGACTTATCAAAGGCCTTTGATACTGTTTCCCACAACCTTCTCTTGTCCAAACTCTCTCTCCTCAATCTTTCTCCCTCCTTTATTAACTGGTTTTCCAGTTAGCTTTCTAATAGGCACCAAGCTGTCAAGTGGAACAATAGTACCTCCTCCTTCCTTCACACACCAGCAGGAGTTACACAAGGCTCAATACTGGGTCCCTTACTTTTTAACATCTTCATTAATAATTTTCATCAGTGCATTCCTAATACCAAACTTGTCCAATATGCGGATGATTCCATCATAATTTGCTATGCTCAATCTCTCCCCAAACTCATGCAACTAACACAAGATGCCTTCTCTTGTACTGAGTCTTGGATGGTGAAAAATCACCTTGCTCTCAATGCATCGAAAACCAAAATCATGATCTTTACCCCATCTAAAAACACCTCTATCGATAAAAATTCCTTCTCCATAGTCAGTCAGAAAAAGATTCCCATTGAAACAGTCTCCCATACAAAACTTCTAGGTGTTATCATTAATGAACATTTAAAGTTTGACATTCATATATAAACTAGTACTAAGAAAACACACCGAAAGCTCAGAATGTTGTATCATCACAGCCATTATCTCACTCCATCACCCAAACATATACTGTCTATTTCCTACCTCATCCCCTCTCTCTTGTATGGAGCCCCTCTCCTCACCAACCTTCAATCCTCCCTAAACTCAGAACTGCCATCCTGCTACAATAAAACCTCTAAGTTTGCTACTGGTACCAAATCCTCCTCCAACCACTGTGATGCACTCCACTCCTTGAACTGGCTGGAACTCCCCACCATCTCTCTTACATTCAACTGTTAAATGCTCACAAACTCATTTTCAAACCCTCTAACTGCCCTTCCCTCTCCTCCATACTCACCTTGCATCATCCTGACAGACTACTGAGGTCCAGTAACCAGAACCTCCTCGAAGTGTACAAACCCTTACGTGCACCTGGGCAATTTCTCTTGTCTTTCTCCCTCACTCACCTATGGAATTCACCCCCCCCATGTTCAAATCACCCAAAACCACTCCATCTTCAAGACCATGCTGCATTCCCATCTCTCTTCTCACTGGGAATGCTCATGCTCTCTCCCCACCTGACTCCCTCTATATCATTTCTGTTCCCTCATCCTTTTTTCTTTTTCTCCTTTCTCATAACTCACCCTAGTGACTCCCTTCATTTCATTTCCACTCCCACTCCCTTTTTCTTTTCTCATAACTCACCCTAGTGACTCCCTTCATTTCATTTCCACTTCCTCTCCCTTTTTCTTTTCTCATAACTCACCCTAGTGACTCCCTTCATTTAATTTCCACTTCCTCTCCCTTTTTCCTTTCTCATAACTCACCCTAGTGACTCCCTTCATTTCATTTCCAGTCCTCTCCCTTTTTCCTGTCTCATAACTCACCCTAGTGACTCCCTTCATTTCATTTCCAATCCCTCCCCCTTTTTCCCTTTCTCATAACTCATCCTAGTGACTCCCTTCATTTCATTACCACTCCCTCTCCCTTTTTCCCTTTCTCATAACTCATCCTAGTGACTCCCTTCATTTCATTTCCACTCCCTCTCCCTTTATTCCTTTCTCATAACTCACCCTAGTGACTCCCTTCATTTCATTTCCACTCCCTCTCCTTTTTCCTTTCTCATAACTCACCCTAGTGACTCCTTCATTTAATTTCCACTCCCTCTCCCTTTTCTCCTTTCTCATAACTCACCCTAGTGACTCGTTCATTTCATTTCCACTCCCTTTCCTCCTTTCTCATAACTCACCCTAGTGACTCCCTTCATTTCATTTCCACTCCCTCTCCCTTTTTCCTTTCTCATAACTCACCCTAGTGACTCCTTCATTTAAATTACAATCATTGTCCCTTTTCCTTTCTCATAACTCACCCTAGTGACTTCCTTCATTTAATTTCCACTCCCTCTCCTTTTTCCTTTCTCATATCTCACCCTAGTGACTCCCTTCATTTAATTTCCACTCCCTCTCCCTTTTTTCCTTTCTCATAACTCACCCTAGTAACCTCTGCATTTCATTTCCACTCCCCCTCCCCTTTTCCTTTCTCATAACTGACCCTAGTGACTCCCTTTATTTCATTTCCACTTCCTCTCCCTTTTTCCTTTCTCATAACTCACCCTAGTGACTCCCTTCATTTCATTTCCACTCCCTCTCCCTTTTTCCTTTCTCATAACTCACCCTAGTGACTCCCTTCATTTCATTTCCATGCTCCCTCCTGTTTTCCATTCTCATAACTCACCCTAGTGACTCCCATTTCATTTACACCCCCTCTCCCTTTTCTCCTTTCTCATAACTCACCCTAGTGACTCCCTTCATTTCATTTCCACTCCTCTCCCTTTTTCCTTTCTCATAACTCACCCTAGTGACTCCCTTCATTTCATTTCCACTCCCTCTCCCTTTTTCCTTTCTCATAACTCACCCTAGTGACTCCCTTCATTTCATTTCCACTCCCTCTCCTTTTTCCTTTCTCATAACTCACCCTAGTGACTCCCTTCATTTCATTTCCACTCCCTCTCCCTTTTTCCTTTCTCATAACTCACCCTAGTGATTCCCTTCATTTCATTTCCACTCCCTCTCCCTTTCCTCCTTTCTCATAACTCACCCTAGTGACTCCCTTCATTTCATTTCCACTCCCTCTCCCTTTTTCTCCTTTCTCATAACTCATCCTAGTGACTCCCTTCATTTCATTTCCACTCCTCTCCCTTTTTTCCTTTCTCATAACTCACCCTAGTGACTCCCTTCATTTCATTTCCACTCCCTCTCCCTTTTCCTTTCTCATAACTCACCCTAGTGACTCCCTTCATTTAATTTCCACTCCTCTCCCTTTTTTCCTTTCTCATAACTCACCCTAGTGACTCCCTTCATTTCATTTCCACTCCCTTTCCTCCTTTCTCATAACTCACCCTAGTGACTCCCTTCATTTCATTTCCACTCCTCTCCTTTTTCCTTTCTCATAACTCACCCTAGTGACTCCCTTCATTTCATTTCCACTCCCTCTCCCTTTTTCCTTTCTCATAACTCACCCTAGTGACTCCCTTCATTTCATTTCCACTCCCTCCCTTTTTCCTTTCTCATAACTCACCCTAGTGACTTCCTTCATTTTATTTCCACTCCCTCTCCCTTTTTCCTTTCTCATAACTCACCCTAGTGACTCCCTTCATTTCATTTCCACTCCCTCTCCCCTTTTCCTTTCTCACAATTCACCCTAGTGACTCCCTTCATTTCATTTCTACTCCTCACCCTTTTTCCTTTCTCATAACTCACCCTAGTGACTCCCTTCATTTAATTTCCAATCCTTCCTTTTCCTTTCTCATAACTCACCCTAGTGACTCACTTCATTTCATTTCCACTTACACTCCCTTTCCTCCTTTCTCATAACTCACCCTAGTGACTCCTTCATTTTATTTCCACTCCGTCTCCCCTTTTCCTTTCTCCTAACTCACCCTAGTGACTCCCTTCATTTAATTTCCACTCCTCTCCCTTTTTCCTTTCTCATATCTCACTCTAGTGACTCCCTTCATTTAATTTCCACTCCCTCTCTCTTTTTTCCTTTCTCATAACTCACCCTAGTGACTGCCTTCATTTCATTTCCACTCCCTCTCCATTTTTTCCTTTCTCATAACTCACCCTAGTGACTTCCTTCATTTCATTTCCACTCCCTCTCCCTTTTTCCTTTCTCATAACTCACCCTAGTGACTCCCTTCATTTCATTTCCACTCCCTCTCCCTTTCCTCCTTTCTCATAACTCACCCTAGTGACTCCCTTCATTTCATTTCCACTCCCTCCCATTTTTCCTTTCTCATATCTCACCCTACTGACTCCCTTCATTTCATTTCCACTCCCGCTCCCTTTTTTCCTTACTCATAACTCAGCCTAGTGACTCCCTTCATTTCATTCCCACTCCGTCCCCATTTTTTCCTTTCTCATAACTCATCCTAGTGACTCCCTTCATTTTATTACCACTCCCTCTCCCTTTTTCCTTTCTCATAACTCACCCTAGTGATTCCCTTCATTTCATTTCCACTCCCTCTCCCTTTCCTCCTTTCTCATAACTCATCCTAGTGACTCCTTCATTTAATTTCCACTCCCTCTCCCTTTTTCCTTTCTCATAACTCACCCTAGTGACTCCCTTCATTTCATTTCCACTCCCTCTCCCTTTCCTCCTTTCTCATAACTCACCCTAGTGACTCCCTTCATTTCATTTCCACTCCCTCTCCATTTTTTCCTTTCTCATAACTCAGCCTAGTGAGTCCCTTCATTTCATTTCCACTCCATCTCCCTTTTCTCCTTTCTCAGAACCCACCCTAGTGACTCCCTTCATTTCATTTCCACTCCCTCTTCCTTTTCTTTTCTCATACCTCACCATAGTGACCCCCTTCATTTCATTCCCACTCACTCTCCCTTTCCTCCTTTCTCATAACTCACCCTTAGTGACTCCCTTCATTTCATTTCCACTCCCTCTCCATTTTTTCCTTTCTCATAACTCATCTTAGTGACTCCCTTCATTTCATTTCCACTCCCTCTCCCTTTTTTCCTTTCTCATATCTCAGCCTATTCACCTTTCACTGTTCTACTCTCCTCCTCTAAGTCTTCCTCCCTCTCACCTCATGAAACTTTGAGTGCATAAATGCCTGCACTCCAAATTATACTAATGTACTCCAAAATACTTATATTTTAATTTCATTCAATGCTTTGTTACAACACCTTGCTCAAATGTTATTATTCTGTCTTCTATATTACTGTGTTTTTAGTAGTTTTGAAAATTGTATTGTACTTAACTTTGTTGATATTAGCTTTGTAATAATTGTATATGGAGCTTTTCTCCCCAAGCCTCGCTTGAAAACGGGCTCATTTTGGCCTAATGGACTTTCCCAGTTAACAAACTGCAAATAAAAAATAAAAATAAATAAAATTAGTACAATGGGCTGTGGATTTGTTATTCTGGAAGGCAGAATTTTGCTGTGTATAGAAGCATTACCACATTATGATGTTAGAAGTAGAGTCATTATTATGTTAGAGTCCATGTTTGGAACTAGTCTGGAATGCTGTGTTCCATTACCCAATGCAGCACCTAACCACCATCTTCATGACTGCTGCAACATCATTGATCACTACTGTGTGGACAAGGATACCATACAGGACTTTGTAGACATGTGCCCCCATCATATGGAATCAAGCAGGATGCATGGGCTGCATATTTCTGAGGACACAAAGGTGTGTGTGGTATTAACCATCCTTGCTATGCAGATGTTTTAGTGTCTGATAGGGAACATGTTAACAGTTTTGCAGGCAACAGCCTTGCAAAACCTACATCAGTAATTGATGTGATGCTAAAGCATCTGTAAAAGTATATATGGTTTCCAAAACAGCAGAGGAAAGGACCACCACTATGTAAGCATTCAATGACATTGGCCACTTTCCTGAGGTTCTGACAGCCAATAACTGCACTATATTCCTAACAAAGCCTCACTTGGTCTACATGATGGCTGATATATCAACTGGAAGAAGTGCTTCTCCATCAACTGGCAGGTAGTGTGCAGTGCATACAATATGTGTGCATTATCCAGGCGATTCCCATGATTCCCTCATTTGGAACACATGCAACCTACACCAGCACTTCATGCAGGATTACATTCAGCAGGGATAGTTAGTTGGTAGATATGCATGTTGCCACCCACAGAGTTCTGGGCATGCTGCTGACAAGAATTTAGGTAACAGGTCACTCATAATGGTATCTGATGTTGTGTTTTGCAAGTAATGCTGGATACATCTTGGAACCGTGGTTGATGACACCCACATATAGCCCCCAGACTGTATTAGAGAAGGTGTACATACAGCACTGCAATGTCACATACATGGAATATCATTAAACATGTACTCAGGTGTCTGAAAGTCTGCTTCCTTTACCTGAGTGCACCTGATAGTGCACTGCAGTATGCTGTGGAGACCTGCAGCAAGATATTTGTTGTTTGTATCATGATGCACAATATGGTGTCACTGTAGTCAGGCATACCTGCGGCAGCAACAGAGGAGAGGGTCAGGTGAGGAGGCATCAGAGTAGCCATCTGCAGCAGTAGCCCATGTCAGATAGATGTGGGCACAAAATGTGATGGCACTGACAAAAAGGTGGCATCTGGTCCCCACTTATGGGCCTTGACAAGGAAAAACAGAATAAAACTGATATATACAATAA
Source organism: Protopterus annectens (assembly GCF_019279795.1). Taxonomy (NCBI): domain Eukaryota; kingdom Metazoa; phylum Chordata; order Ceratodontiformes; family Protopteridae; genus Protopterus; species Protopterus annectens. The sequence goes on from NC_056747.1 coordinate 1,240,674,109, forward strand.
CACAGCCAGACAATGCAGTACAGTACATTGACTTGCCATGTTGTATGTCAGAGATTGCCTTTTCCACACAGGAGTGGGCAAGGCACAATCATCATCATTTCCACAGGAGCAATGAAGCACAGTGATAGGGACAGCAATGCTAATATAGATGGAAGGGTCATGGAATGCAGTAGACATGTACATGGCTAGGAGGATGGGGCACTCAGGGAAAACATTCTCCAGTTATGGGGTTCAACTTCCATGGGTGGAACACTGACCTAGTGTAACATGTGACTACAAAATCAAGACTGTAGACATTCTCTCCAAAGGATGATATGTTACATCAAGAGCATACATAGAATCCCTGTTGTGCCCCAAATGTGGTGCGGCAGCAGAATGTTCGCATCCATGACCCCGTTAATAGACGTGAGTAGGTTTTGATTTTGATAGGAATACAGGGGCGTGGGATGGTGATGAACTGTGGGACTCTTGAGTATCTTGCCCAGTAGGGTGTTCCCATGGTGGAGTCCGAAGAGCATCAGTCTCAAGTGTGAAAGTGTCCAGACCCATGCATGAGGGCAGCCATTGATAGTAGGGACAGAGGAGGTCTCTATGGAATGGTGTGTGCCATCTACATAATCCTGGCATGTCAGTTTAATGTGCACCCATTCTCAAGCAAGGCTCTGGTGGGCAGTTGTCCACATCATCACTGCTGCATGAACTCAACCACCAGTGTCCTCAACAGGCCTGTCTGCTCAAGGTTCCTGTATATCATGTCACTCTCTAAGTATTGCAGGATATCCCACATTCAGTGAGGTGGTTGAACTTTCTCATGCAGGTCACACAGCACATTTAATGTGTCTGACATGGTGTGAATTGTGGCTATCTGTGTCTGGATCCTTGACCAGCACATCTGCTGACTGATGCCAATAGTGACACCCTTGTCTGGGAGTGTCCTGGTCACATGGTGGCAATGACCACCTGTATGCCTCTCGCCTATGCTAGATGCATGCACCACAGATGTAGCGCTGTCCTCTGATGCTATCTGTGGTGGTGGTTACCTGTGCTGCTTGGGTAATACTAACATGGATGAGACATATATCACTAAACACAAAGGATGCTTCAGGTTCATCTTGCCCCCAAACCACCACTTCAGTAGTGAATGAGGTGGTTTTGCCATTCACTGCTATCTTTACTGATAGCACCATTGTGCAGTCAAACTGTATCATGTACATAGCGCCACCATCATCAACCACTGGTGACCTGCTGACATCAGGCGTGTTTTGACCTAATGAGATGGAGCCTTTCCCAGTGGGGCCTGTGTATGCATACAGACAGCAAACCTGTGGCAATGCTTGTTATAGTTCTGACTGCTACCACCATGTGACACAGAGACTGCTACATGACAATTGGATACATAGCTTATGGCTGCATTTCTACCTTGTGGTGCACTTTGTCATTGTTGTAGCCCTGATTCCCCAGATGACAGATATACATATCTGTTTGAGTAAACTATTCACAGGTGCAAGTCACTGTCCTATACATGTGCAATGTGCTACTACTCATCAGGTGTATCCCCTACAGACACTCAGGCAGTCATCCCCAGCCCTGACCCCATATCCATGCCACCACCAGATAAAATGTTTCTCTTACATTTCCCAGTGATGGATACCAGGAATTCCTCCATCATCATTATCATCATTATCATCATCATCATCATCATCATCCTCATCATCATCCTCATCATCATCACCATTGTCATCTTCATTATCATCACCACCCCTTTTTTCCATTCTTCTGCATGTGGTCAGGGTATCACATAAACTGTTACCACCTCTCTTGATTCAGTGTAGCTCTCCTGCCTTCCTTGAAAATCATGCCTGACTGTCACAGGTCTCCTCTCATGTTATCCATCTCTTTCCTGGGCAACCTCATTTGCTCTTGTCTTATTCTTGTTTCCCAAATCTTCTTCAGTAAATCATCTTCTGCTTTACTACACATGCCTAAACCAATGTAATCTGTTCTCTTTCACTTTCTCTGCAATTGAAGCTAGTTTCGTTTCTGCTCATGTCATCATTTTTCATCTGTCGCACAGTGTGCATCTTGCCACTTATCTCAGGCACTTTATCCCCATCACATCTCACTTCTCAACTGCTCTGCCTTGGGTTCTGTATCATAAAGAAATACTGGTCGTACCACTGTTTTATGCAACTTACTTTTCAGCTTCATTAGCATTCTTCTGTCACACATTACTCTAACATTCTGTGCCAGCTGCTGCATCTCTTCTGATTTTAGTTTTGACCTCCTTATTCAAACTTTTCTTCAACTGCTGCCCTCACCTGGCACTTGAAACTATTAACCTGTTCCATGATTTTCCTTTCTATCTTAGTTTAAGCCAGGATACCAAGAATTCCTCCATCTTCATGAAATGCCTTTGTGTTCATTGTCCACTTGTCTCTGGCAATTTGCCATGCTTTGTTCCACTGTATTCAGCATTCATCAGACCTATCATTAAGTACAATGCCCTCTTTGGTATGTACCTAACCAGGCATATCCAACAATTGGAATGTCCACAGAGGTTCCTCACTAAAAGAATACAGGGCTTAAGTAAAATGCCCTATGAAGACCGCCTCAAGGCTCTATCCTTATATTCTGTCTCCTACAGGCTTTTGAGGAGAGATCTGTGCCTGACATAAAGGGCATTGTCAGCCACCACTCTGATGGAACTCCTGCATATCCACAAAACAAACAGCACCAGAATTACCTGTTCTAAAGACTTAAACCTTGTCCATGATATAAATAGGACCTGCTGGAGAGACAGGGATGTATCCCAGAGATTATCCCATCTCTGGAACAGGCTCCCCATCCACGTGAAGCAGAGATCCTTCCTAACCCAATTCAAGTGCAACCTGGACAATTGGATGGGGAACAGGAAATTCATCCCTGCTTTGGCACCTATGTCTCTAACGGACACAGACAACCTGTAAATGGTTCATCTCTCAGGCCCTAACTTGTAAATGTTTCATCTCCCCAGCCCTTGCTTACACTTATCATGGGTATCAGAACTTGTTGGAGATTTGGGATGCATAGTTAGGGTTATAAAGGCCCTTGTGGTCATTAGCCTAGTAAACACCTGTGAACGTATGAACCTATAGAGCAACACAGCAGTGACCCTATGATGCACCTGTATCATTGTCTTATTATGGCTACTAACTACATTTATATCTTGCATCACTCCCTGCCTCACTTGGTCCCAGAAGGCCTTGTCTGCTTTACCTTGCCTGCTGACATTCTTTCAGTCCCATAACAAAACATGTACATCTGAGGGTTACACATGTGGATCAGTGTCCATATGCTTGGTGGTTGAGGAGAGACAGGGACTGACTCTTTACTGTCCTGTGTGCCCTTACAGTGGCCACATTCCTGTGTGTTGATATGATGTAACCATACTGAGCCTGTACAATAGTGTGGCAGATGTGGGCATGTTAGCATGGGCTGTCAATTAGACATGTGCAGATACCAAAGTCTGTTCTTTGTGTTCTGGAGTTGAAATAGACTGTAGCATGTCATGATGCCCTTACACATACAGCCCAGTGTTGCAATATTTATCAGCCAGACAGTGACTACTGAGTCCAACCATGTTCCCACTGCCCTACCAGGCTGAGCCACCCCAGCAGGACTACAGCATGCTGCCTTGTCAAGTAGAATTCCCCTCAATAGGACTGCAGCCTCTTCTGTCTGTTCCCCATACCCTCTCTATCTGAACTTCCCCAAACATGACTGAAAACTACCCTGTCTGTCCCTCTGCATGTCATATTGAGTCCCCTGCCTGTCAGTCTCATGTCATATCTTGTGCACTCAGTCCACTGCTCTTTCATAGTGCTTGTTACTTTCATGCAGCCTTGTGTGGTCACTGCAGGAGTAAAGTCCATTACCAGTTTCCTGTCTGGTGCATGTTTGTCTACATGGCAGCACAGTTTAATATACACTATATTTCAATTCTCTACATTACTAGCCAAAATTCTGTACTTTACAAAATAGTGGCTGCATTTTATGTCTTACTAAATGGGGCTTGTGATTGTGTAACAGTAGTTATGCAACCAGCTTATTGTACGTTTTTTATTTTTTATATTTTTCCCCCTAACTCTCATTTTTTTATATCACAAAAACCTGGCATTTTAACAGGGGTATGTACACTTTTTATATCCACTGTGTGTGTGTGTGTGTGTGTGTGTGTGTCTGTGTGTGTGTATATATATATATATATATATATATATATATATATATATATATATATATATATATATACATATATATATATATATTTATATATATATATAGAGAGAGAGTGATATGTATGTAAGTTAGGGTATTTGACACTGTGCTGAAATAACTCAAAACTCAAAGAAAATTCTAACATGGTCCTCTAGGGGGCTTGTTGAAATCCAAATGTTTACAGCTGCATACATTTAGAGAAAAGGAAGAGAACAAAAAAAAAAAGCTTGCTAACATTCATAATGACGTTTATGCCAACATGGAGTGCATAGCTCTCAACCTCTTAGCACAAAAATCTGGACAAAGCCAAAAATAATGAGGGGACAAAGCCCCAAAGTAGGTACAATTTTTAAATATTGCTGTTAAAAACTTAGAAAGTTGCTGGAATAAAAGGTCTTGTGTTACCATGAAGAATACTAAATTTGAATCCCAAATACCTGCCATTATTTAGTAAATTCAGTCCTCCGGATTTGCCACAAAAATCAAGAAACACAGACAAAAATATAAGGCAAATATCTGGACATTCTCTGAAAATCTGGACAGTTAATAGGTATGATAAAGCTCTTCACTTCAGACTACAAATGCAAATAAAAAAAGCTCTTTAACCTTAAAGCATAGAAATAGCAGCAGGTTGCTATAATTTAAAATTAAAAACGAGCTTTCTTTTTTTACGTCCCACATATGACCCCCCCACATTCACACTTACTTGTATATTAATCCTAATCCTACCCCTGCCTCTAACTCCAACCAAACACATTATGGTACTAAATATCCTTTATTTAACAGTACCACAATGTGGATAAGTTATGTTAGGGGTCTGTTTTTTTCTTTTGCTTTAACTGACCAAAAAAGTTTACTGTGGCCTGTTTTTCCTTTTTTCTTGGTGAGTCTAAACAGCTGGAAAAAGCAAGTTCTGCCTGCAGTGTTGTGAGAAGCACATCTGAGCTGTTGTTGGAATAAGATCTGACCTGCTTTTACTGGATTTGATTCCTTTCTTGAGTCACTCTTTTACCTGGATATTTGAATTATCATTTAACATTTCAAACATTTTTTTTTCTGATTTCAGTACAATTGCAAATTAGGCACAATTCATTTTGGCAGTGTTTGTGGGCCAACTTGGAAAATTGCTAGTCATTATCTTGTGACAGAAGTAATATGCTATTGTTGTGGGAGTTTAAATTCCATCTGACTGGTATATCTTAGATTGGCAGTGTTAACAGGCCATCTTGGAACACTGCTAGTGCTAGGCTGCTCTTAGTTCAGCACTCTGACCCTTACTGTCACTGCATTGGTGCCATTTGAACTTAGACTCATTGCAGTTGCTGTACCAGCTGCATTACTCACACATAGTGCACACATAGCTGGTCTAAACTGGTCTCCACTGCTCAAAAGTAGTTGTGCTTCACTCAACTTATTTCTCTTTCTACAACCTATGTCTAACTAGACCATGAACAGTACATGTTGAGCATCGAGATCAAACAAATCCAAAGAACCAGCTGGACAGAATGACAAGTAAACTTGCTTACTTTGCTTCTGTTGCCAGCTGTATAACACATAGTACTCTCAGGCAGCTTAAGACCTGCCCTAAGTGCACAGACTATAAAACATCCACTTAACACAAATACATAAATCTGTGAAAAGTACACATATCTGTGCAATCTGGAGACATTCCTCTTCCCCAGTAAGATGGCCTGTGAACATCACACTTTATTAACAACATCTGATCACAACCACACTAAACTAACTTATGGTGAGGCTGTTAAAAAGTCACTACTGAAACCCCCTAGGAATAAGAAGGCTATCAGCAGATATTCACCACCACATCAGCCCCATGCTCACACATAGTAAACCCTCTCCAGGAGGTACATCAGCACCAGGTGCACACATAGTAAACCCTCTCCAGGAGGTACATCAGCACCAGGTGCACACATAGTAAACCCTCTCCAGGAGGTACATCATCACCAGGCTCACACATAGTAAACCCTCTCCAGGAGGTAACCAACACCAGGCTCACACATAGTAAACTCTCTCTAGGAGGTACATCAACACCAGGCTCACACATAGTAAACCCTCTCCAGGAGGTACATCAGCACCAGGCTCACACATAGTAAACCCTATCCAGGAGGTACATCAACACCAGGCGCACACATAGTAAACCCTCTCCAGGAGGTAACCAACACCAGGCTCACACATAGTAAACCCTCTCCAGGAGGTACATCAGCACCAGGCTCACACATAGTAAACCCTATCCAGTAGGTACATCAACACCAGGCGCACACATAGTAAGCCCTCACCAGGAGGTACATCAGCACCAGGCTCACACATAGTAAACCCTCTTCAGGAGGTACATCAGCACCATGGCCACACATAGTGAAGCTTCTACAGGATTTTCCTCAGAGCCGCACTAGCATCTAGTATACTCTCTGCAGGAGTTTCATCAACACCACGCTCACCCACAGTAAAGCCTCACCAGGGGTTACATCAGCACCACACTTCCAAATAGTCAACCCTCTCAGGGAGGTACATCAGTAAAATGCTCACACATAGTAAACCCACTCTGGGAGCTTCATCAACAACATGCTCACACTGTAAACCCACTCCAAGGGGTACATCAGCACCATGGTCACACACAGTAAAACCCTCTCCAAGAGGGACACGAGCACCCTGCTTACATACATAAACCCACTCCATGAGGTACATCAGGAGCATGGACAAGGATAGTGAATGCTCTCCAAGAGGTACAGCAAAACCACCCTTCCACCTAGTAAACCCTCTTCAGGAGGTACATCAGCACCATGTTCATACATAGTAATCCCTCTCTTATAGGTACGTCAGTACTGCAGATACACATATTTCATACTTCTCTCCAGGATATAAATCAGCACCATGAAGACCCACAGTAAGCACTCTACAGAAGATACATCAGCAGCATGCTCTCAGATAGTAAAATCTTTCTGGGTAGTACATCACCACAACACTCAGAGTAAACCTTTTTCAGCCAGTACATCAGCACCATGCTCACACATAATAAACCTTGTCAAGGAGGTACATCAGCGCAATGCTCATACCTAGTAAACGCTTCTCCAAGAGGAACATCCAGCACAATGCTCACACATAGTAAACCCTGTTAATGGTAGTTGTCCACCACACAGGTTTGCTCTTCCTCGAGGAGCTTGTTTTGGTCCTTTCAGGTACTGCCACATCAATGCAGTTGTTCAGGTGTTTATATAAAGCATTTGTGTAGAAATTGGCATAATTGCCAGTTCCATCTGAGGGAGAAGGTGCAGTGAAGCTATTTATGCTATCCTGTAAAAGGTTATAATCTGTTTTGGAGAAGTATTTTTAGTTTGGTTTGTGCTATGAAGGGTCAAGTGTGATAGTAACTTTGAATGACACTGATTTGTGGTCAGATCTCACCAGGAAAGACCTGACAATGGGGGTGCTACTGAGGTTCCCCATATTGATAAGCACCAAATCCAGGATATTGACACCCCTTGTGGGGGTGTCAACTAGCTGATCCATGGCATTGGAGTTAATGAAGTCGAGGAACCTTTGGGAAAGTGAGTTTCCATTGAGTAATTTCCCCAGTCAATGGATGGGTAGTTAAAGTCACCCAAAACCATGGTGTATCTTGATAGACTCATGTAGATCCAAATAGGTAGAGTGGATGTCCTGATTAATGGAGGGGGTCCTGTAGCTAGCAATGACTTGAACAGGTGTCCTACCACCAGTTAATCGCACCTGAAGTATCTCCAGGAAATCAAGCTGTCTAACCAATCTGGAGGTGTATTTATCTTTAATGAATATTGATACATCGCCTCCTTTAGCTTTCATGCTTTCATTTTGTGGTCTGAATGTGTGGAAGGAGGTGTATCCTGAAATGGCTGGGGTGCTCTCCACATCCTTGAACCAGGTCTCTGTGACTGCACAGATGTCTGCAGCTTCCAAGGTGAGGACTGCTTTCAGTGAATGCAGTTTCATGTTAAGACTCCTAGTGTTTAGCAGCAAAACCTTGAGGTTGTTCTTAGATGGAGTTCTTACGTTGGGAAGTTTGTCCTTAAGACACTGCCTGAAAAAGGCACTATTAGGGTGGCAAGAGCCTTGGCCACTAGCTGAAATCTCAGGAGTGACAGATGAAGACCATCTCTGGCAAAGCATCAAGGTCTGTTGATCATGGTATCCCAGGATGACAGAACCCCTTGGAATGACACTAGAAACTAATCCAATTATTGTAGTCAATCATTTTCTGCTTGTGTTGAGGCATCATCCTAGGTGAAGGTAAAATGCTGCTTAAGGCTAAGGACATACCAGCCTGAGACACATAGTCCAAGAGCTCAATCATGTCTCTCTTCATATAGTCCAGAGAGGTATGTCTCAAGTCGTTCACACCAACATGGTCTATGACAAAGTCATAACAGTATTTGTTGTTAAGAGACCTGAGTGCATGCGTGATATGGCGGATCTTGGCACCTGACAGACAGCTTACTGTAACCTTCTCCTTATCCAGCCTGGTGAAAGGGACATCTGTGTGTCTCATAATGGAATCACCTATGACTAATATGTTTGGTTTTGTGTTTTGCATTAAGGTCTTGACAGGTGAGACACTGGTATGTGAGCTATTATGTGTATTGTGTCTGTCAGAGGATGTAGTATGTGTATCATGTTTTTGTGTTTGGGAGGTCTCTGGTGTTTAGGTATGCTTCTGGTGAGGACCTCTGCATATGTAGGTATATGAGATGTGGGTTTGGGTGGAGTATGAGGTGAGGTGCGCATGCTGATGATCTGCTCATAGTCATATGTACTGACTGGTGTGTGAGAGAGCATGGATTTGAGGTTATTATATTTGCATCTCTCACATGTAAGGTTTGTGTGGTCTAGGAGCACAGAGTTGTCGGTGAACATGAGGCAGTTACTACACTGTCTCAGGATGCCCATATCAACCAAGCTGGCTGGAGAAACTGTGGGAAATTGTACAGCCATAGTGTTGGGTAAATTGATATGGTCAGGAAGAGAGGTTGCATTTAGGAGTGGCTAGTGGGTGAGAGGGGTGGGTATAAGAGCAAAAACACGCACTTATAGTTAGTTGGAAGCAAGAGATGCCTCAAATCTTTCAGTATCTCTATCAGGAGCTGGTTTTAGTGCTCAAGTGATATAAGGCAGTCTAGATTCCGTAAGACTGAATCTAGCCTGTGCTAAGTGCAGAGGTATTTGAAATTTAAAGTACTTAAAATCACAGTCACAACAGCAAAAAAAACCCAGTATAAAGCAGTAATTTTGTAGAACAACATTCTCACTGTAATCAAGCTACTAACCAGCAGTAATAAAAGAAGCTGTATAAATGCCAGGAGGTTCAACAGCACCATGGAAAAGGGTAGTGAACGCTGCATCAAAAGGTACATCAAAACCACACTGACACATAGTAAACCATCTCATATATCTACATCAGCACCATGCTCACTCATAGTAAACCCTCCCCAGGAGGTACATCAGCATCATGCTCACTCATAGTAAACCCGCCCTAGGAGGTCCATCAGCACCATGCTCACTCATAGTAAACCGTCCCCAGGAGGTCCATCAGCACCATACTCACTCATAGTAGACCGTCCCCAGGAGGTACATCAGCACCATGCTCACTCATAGTAAACCGTCCCCAGGAGGTCCATCAGCACCATACTCACTCATAGTAGACCGTCCCCAGGAGGTACATCAGCACCATGCTCACTCATAGTAAACCGTCCCCAGGAGGTCCATCAGCACCATACTCACTCATAGTAGACCGTCCCCAGGAGGTACATCAGCACCATGCTCACTCATAGTAAACCCTCCCCAGGAGGTACATCAGCACCATGGTAACACATAATAAACCCTCTCCAGGAGGTCCATCAGCACCATGCTCACTCATAGTAAATCCTCCCCAGGAGGTACATCAGCACCATGCTCACATATATTAAACCCTCCCCAGGAGGGACATCAGCACCATGCTCACTCATTGTAAACCCTCCACAGGAGGGACATCAGCACCATGCTCACATATACATTACCCTCTCTAGGAGGTCCATCAGCATTTTGATCACACAGGATGAACCACCTACAGGTACATCAATACCATACTCAAACCTAGTAAATCTTCTTCATGAAGAATAGTAAACCGTCTCTAGTAGGTACATCAGCACCATGGATCACACATAATAAACCGTCTTCAGAAGGTACATCAACACCATGTTCTCATATAGTAAACCTTCTCCAAGAGGTACATCAGCACCATTGTTACTCATAGTAAACCGGCTTCATAATGTACATCAGCACCATGCTCACTCATAGTAAACCCTCCCCAGGAAGGACATCAGCACCATGCTCACATATATTAAACCCTCCCCAGGAGGGACATCAGCACCATGCTCACTCATAGTAAACCCTCCCCAGGAAGGACATCAGCACCATGCTCACATATATTAACCCTCCCCAGGAGGGACATCAGCACCATGCTCACTCATAGTAAACCCTCCCCAGGAGGGACATCAGCACCATGCTCACTCATAGTAAACCCTCCCCAGGAGGGACATCAGCACCATGCTCACATATATTAAACCCTCCCCAGGAGGGACATCAGCACCATGCTCACTCATAGTAAACCCTCCCCAGGAGGGACATCAGCACCATGCTCACATATATTAAACCCTCCCCAGGAGGGACATCAGCATCATGCTCACTCATTGTAAACCCTCCACAGAAGGGACATCAGCACCATGCTCACATATATTAAACCCTCCCCAGGAGGGACATCAGCACCATGCTCACTCATAGTAAACCCTCCCCAGAAGGTACATCAGCACCATGATCACACATAGTAAACCCTCCCCAGGAGGGACATCAGCACCATGCTCACGCTTAGTAAATCCTCTACAGGAAGTACATCAACACCATGCTCACATATAGTAAACCCTCCCCAGGAGGGACATCAGCACCATAGTCACAAATAGTAAACCCTCTACAGAAAGTACATCAGCACCATGCTCACACATAGTAATTCCTCTCCAGGAGGTACATTAGTAGCACGCTCACATAAACGAAACCATTTTCATGAGGTACATCAGAATCACACTCACATAGTAAGCCCTCTCAAGGATATACATCAGTAACATGTTCACACATAGGATAGCCTCTCCAGGAGATACATCAACACCATACACACACACACACACACACACACACACACACACACACACACACACACACACACACACACACACACACACCCACACACACACAGTAAATCCTTTCCAGGAGGTACATCAGCACCTTGGTCACATATAGTAAACTCTCTCCAGAAGGTACATCAGCACCATGCACACATGTACTAAACCATCTCTAGGAGGTACATCAGCACCACATGCACACATAGTAAATGATGTCTAGGAGGAACATCAGAACCACACTGACACATAGGAAACCCTGTCCAGGAGGAAGAGCAGTACCACACTCATACATTGAAAACCCTCTCCAGGAGGTACAACAGCATCATGCTCATACAGAGTAAACCCTTTCCAGGAGGTAAATCAGTGCTGCACTCACACATAATAAACCCTCTGCAGGAGATACATTATCACCATGCACATGCATAGGAAACCCTCTCTAGGGGTATATTAGCACCAAGCACACACACATGGTAAACCTTCTACTGGAGGTACATCAATACCAGGCTCACAGACAGCAAACCCTCTGTATGAGCTACATTAGCTCCACACAGATATAGTAAACATCAGCAGCATTCTTACACATATTAAGCACACTCCTGGAGGTACAGTAGCATCATGGTAACACATAGTAAGCCTCTTCAGAAGGCATATCAGCATGATGCTCCCAGATAGTAAGACATCTCTAGGAGGTACAGCATCACCTTGCTCACACACAGTAAACGCCTCTCCAAGAAGAACATTAGCACCATACCTCTCAACCTCTTAGAATAAGAAATATGGACAAAGCCAAACATAAAAGTGTGGAAAAGGCTCAAAAATAGGGACAATTTTTAAATATTGCTCCAACAAAGTTAGAAAGTTGACAGAATAACATGTTTTGCATTTGTATGCATTTTCCGATAGGTATGAAGTCTGAAACTCCAGTGTCTGTCATTATTTTCCAACTTCAGTCTTTAATGATTTGCTACTTAATTGCCAGAAAACCACAGTTTTATGAAAAATGGTGCAAAAAATATGGGGAAAACCTGGACATTCTGTGAAAATCTGTACAGTTGAGAGGTATAATTAGCACCATGTTTACAAATATTAAGCCCACTTCAGGAGGTACATCAGCACCATATTCAGACATAGTAAATACTCTCCAGGAGGGACATCACCACCTTACTCACACAAAGTAATCCCTCTCCAAGAGGTACATTAGTACCATGCTCACAGAAAAACCCTCTGCAGGAGTACATCAATACAGTGTTCACAAATAGTGAACCCTCTCCAGGAGGTACATCAGAACAACAATTAAACATAATAAACTCTCCCAATTGGTTTTTAATAAAGAATTTTAGACAACAGCAGTATCCATCCGGAAGGTTTTTTGCTTGACTGGATACATGTGCATTTTCAGCGGAGGCCTGGGGAGAAAAGCTCCAAACTTACAAACAGATAAAGACAAGCAAGTTACAGTATATTATGCACAAACATATTGTATTAACATACAAGTTACAGTCTCACATTTCAATTTATGAAGAATACAGTTTATATACAGAAATATATACAAATATGTTGCAGTTTCTCTTATCAAACCTATAGGTGCAGGTTATATACAGGGTATCTGCAAAGATATTACAGTTTCTCTTTTCAAACCTTTTGGTGTAAGAGGTTAGTTGCTATGAATAAGAAATTGTAGGGATATGGAAGTAGATGAGGCTTTAGTCAGGGTTAGAGCAAGGACATAACCAGTGAGTTTTAAAATACTGGGTTAGATTTTTTTTAACTGATTAAGGGAGGGGTTCAGAGTAAGGTCAGATGGGAGCGAATTCCAGGTTTTGCCTACTGAATTTGCAAATAAAGATTCTCCAGATAGGTTGTTAGCTTTAACAGATTGAACCAAACGTTTTGTAGTGAAACGAAGAGGCCTAGTGTTTTTGTAGGGATGAATAATATTTTTAAGGGAGCGCATTTTTTCTGGATGGTTAATAACCTTGAATGCTACAGTAAGCTGATTAAATTGAATTAGCCTGGGGAGTTCTAGCCAACCTAAGAAGTGTAGGTTTTGACAATGGTGTGTCCTGTAGTGAGTTCCTGTGGCAAACCTGCCAATTTGATTGTAGCAGCTAGAGAGTTTGCTGAGATCAGTTTTGTTCAAGTTAGTGAGTATTTGTGAGGTATAGAGTAGAACTGAAAGCAGATGGGTACGGGCAATGACAGTCATAGCTAGAGGTGTGAGAAAAGGTTTGTTTTTGTATAGGGAGCCAAGTTTTTTATTAACAGTTTTAATAGTTTGGTTTACATGCATATCATATTTGAGGTTGTTGTCTATTATAACACCCAGGAGTTTGGTATACATATCTGGTGAGATTATGGTCCCATTGTTAGATGCTATAGTAAATGAAGGTTGAGAGGATTTGCGAGTAGGAGAGAAGAGCAATAGCTTTGTTTTATTAGGGTTTAATATCAGCTGTTGATTAGAGATCCAGTTTTCCACTGTATTAAAGGTTTTCTGGGTTAAAGTAAGGAGATCTGTAGGTGTAGAGGCTGAGCAGATCAGGCTGGAGTCATCGGAATATTGTATACAGGTTGCATCTGAGATTCCAGTGTGGAGGTCATTGATAAAGAGGGAGAAAGGAAGAGGACCTAATATGGAGCCTTGAGAGACACCAAGGGTAATGGGGAGAAGGGTGGAGAGTTTGTCCTGCCAAAGGACAGCCTGCTGTCTTCCACTAAGGTAAGATTGAAACCATTGTATAGCATGCTTGTTTAGGGATATTTTATTTAGGGTAAGTAAGACTAGCTGGTGGTTAACCATGTCAAAGGCCTTGGAAAGATAGAGAAACAGGGCAGAAGATTGTTGTTGTTACGGTTGGAATTTATGACATTAGAAAAGGAGAGGAGGGCTGAGGTGGTACTCTGCTGTGGTCTAAATCCATGTTGGGAGTTGGCCAGAAGATTATTTTGAATAAGGTAGTGTAAGAGTTGTTTATGGATACACTTTTCCATAATTTTAGCCAGAGGGGAAAGGATAGCTATTGGTCTATTATATGACAGTTCAATGGAGCTACCACCTTTATGGAGTGGTATGACATGGGATATTTTCCAGATAGAGGATTCAGTTATGGTTCTGTTTATAAAAATAGTGACAGGGTATACTATGACATCAGCAGCTTTTTGCAGGTAGTCTGCTGGGAGGAGGTCAGCTGAAAGGGTGGTTGGTTTGAGTTTTTTAATTAGGGCTCTAATGAGTGGTCGGAACTTTTTAGAAGCTAAAGGAGTGATTGTCACTGGGTTTAAGGGTTTCAGCATTAGGACAAGTGGCTACAGCTCTCCTAGCCTTTACAAACATCGACCAATATAGAAATAACGGTTATCTTGTTTCCTCCACACTCCTAGACATGTCCAAAGCATTCAACACTCTCCCACCAAAAACTACTTTATGAACTCTTATCCCTTAATTTAAGCCATACAGTCCTCGCATGGTTCCATAATTACCTATCTGACAGACAACAAGCTGTAAAATGGCAACATGATTTATCCTCCCTGCTTCCTGTTTCAATTGGTGCTCCACAAGGGTCTATCTTGGGTCCACTCCTATTAGGCATCTTCATTAACAGGTTTCATACTCCCACTCACCTAGCTACAGTCTTACAGTATGCAGATAATTGCACTCTCATCGGTTCTGCCCCTTCACTCTCTAAACTCCTAGAGATACCCAGCTTTCCTTCGCAGGAGTAGAATCATGGCTCTCTGACTCTCAGATAATTCTCAATCCCAACAAAATGAAATGTATGATTTTTTCGAGTAACAAAACCTCAGAACTGCATTCCCTTTTCAGATATATTCTTCTAACAATTCCAAGATAGAACCTGTACTGCACAATAAGCTACATGGGGTTACAATTGATAATAACACGAGATTTGATATGCACTTGTCTCTAATCATAAAAAGTCCATATTAAACTAGGCTCAGTTTACAGACTTAAACCTTTCCTTACCACCTCCACAAGAAAATCTATTGCAAGGACTCATCTACTCTGTACTCTTCTTTATGCCTCTCCTATTTTTATCAACCTGAAGAAAACAGATCCAACAAACTTAGATGCTTGTTACAATAAGATTGCAAAATTTGCTACCAACTCATTATATAGATCCAATCATTGCACTGCCTTATGTCAACTAAATTGGCTTGAGTTACCTAATTACCTTCACCCAATTTATAATGGCACATGGTGTAATATACCAGCCTGACAAGAGTCCAGCACTCCATAATCTACTTCAGCCTCGCTCTAACAACACACTTGAGATCTTCTGACAAACTCCTATTACAAGTCACAAAAGCTAACAATCACTATGGAGATGCTCTTTACTCTAATCGAATCTCCATGATTTGGAACTTAACCCCCCAACACATCTTAGCTACTATCAATCCCTTACAGTTTAAAATACTTCTGAAGACCCATCTGTCTAATTCTTGGCTTTGTTCTTATCTAACTCCTGGATGATTATCAGTTTCATATTGTTTATCTTCTGGCTGTCATTCAGCTGCCTTTTGTTGTTTACATATGTACCTTGTCTATTTTTCTCAGCAGATGCTTTTCTGTCTACATTATATATGTTTAACTTATCACCCTATAATCTCACCAGAGGGTTTATCGTACTTTCTTTTTCTAGAAACCATGCCCATTTTTTTCACTTTCACTCTAATTACTTTGCTGCTACTAAACTATTCACCAACTCCTTGTATAATGTTTTGTTTATTAGTAATTGCTGATGTAATCACATCTACCTTTATTCATGATTAGATAATGTTCTACACATGAAACAATTGTTTATTCCTATTTCATGTACTAATTATGCCCCTTTACATATGCTTTTTATGTGTAACCTTGTATATGTATTATGTATAATTTGTTTTCTTCTGTTTATTTTACTGTTGAATAAGTTTGCAACCTATTTAACTTTTGTAAATTGTATCTTTTGGGGCTTTCCCCCCAGGCCTCCACTAGAAATAGGCCTGTGCCCAGTAGGACTATCCCGGTGAACAAACATCAAATAAATAAATGATAAATAATAGTAAACCCACTTCAGGAGGTACATGAGCACCATGTTCACACATAATAAGCCCTCTACAGAGGTACATCAGCACCATGGTGACACATAGTAAACCCTCTCCAGGAGGTACATCAGCACCATGGTCATGCATGGTAAATCGTCTCCAGGAGATACAGCCACACCATGCTCACTTAGAGTACACCAGCACTGTGTTCACACAAAGTAAATCATCTCCAGGAGGTACAGCATCACAGAACTCAGATATAGTAAACCCTCTCCAGGAGCTACAGTAGCACCATGGTCACATATAGTAAGCCCTCTCCAAGTGGTAGATCAGCACCATGCTCCCCCATAGCAAACCCTCTCCAGGAGGTACATCAGCACCATGTTAACACATAGTAAACCCTCTTCAGGAGTTACATCAGCACCATGTTCACAGCACCACACTTAGATATAGTAAAGTCTCTCCAGCAGGTATATCAGCAAATAGTAAACCCTCTCTGGAAGGGGGGGGGGCATCAGCAGCATGCTCTCATATAGTGAATCCTCTCCAGGAGGGTCCTCAGAACCACGATAGCTTGCAGTGAACCCTCTCCAGGAGGTACATCAGTAAAATGCTCACTCTTACTAAACCCTCTCCAGGTGTTTCATTTGCATCATGTTCACAACTAGTAAAACCTTCTCCAAAAGGAGCATCAGCACCATGCTTACATGCTGTAGACCCACTGCAAGAGGTACATAACCATTGCATTCACACACAGCAACCTCTCTCCAGGAGGTATATTAATACTATGCACATACATAGTAAACTCTCTGCAGGAGGTACATCAGCACCATGGACAAGCATAGTGTATCCTCTCCAAGAAGTACATCAAAAATCACACTCACACATAGTAAACCCTCTTAAAGATATACATCACCACCATGCTCAGACATAGCAAACCGTCTCCAGGAGGTACATGACATACTCAGATATATGA
Source organism: Protopterus annectens (assembly GCF_019279795.1). Lineage (NCBI taxonomy): Eukaryota > Metazoa > Chordata > Ceratodontiformes > Protopteridae > Protopterus > Protopterus annectens. Next base: position 1,240,691,578 of record NC_056747.1, read on the forward strand.
TACCCTGTCCAGGAGGTCCATCAGCACTGTGATCACACATAGTAAACCCTCTACAGAAAGTACATCAGCACCATGCTCACACATAAAATACCCTCTCCAGGAGTTCTGTCAGCACCGTGATCATGTATTGTAAACCCTCTCCAGGAGATACATCAACCCCATGGTCATAGAAAGGAAACCCTCTTCAGGAAGTACATCACCACTATTCTCACAGATAGTAAAGCCTCTCTATCATGTTCACACATAGGAAACCAACTCCTAGAGGGACATTAGCATCATTCTGACTCACAGAATACCTCTCAAGGAGGTACATCAGCATCATGATCACACATAGTAAACCCTCTTCAGGAGTTACAACAGCACCACACTCAAATATAGTAAATCCCATCCAGGAGGTAAAATAGCACCATGCTCACTCATAGTAAATCCTCTCTAGAAGGGACATCAGCATCATGCTTACATATATTAAACCCACTCCAGGAGGTAAAATAGTACCATGCTCACTTACAGTAAACCCTCACCAGGAGGTACATCATCACTACACTTACATATATTAAACCCACTCCAGGAGGTACAATAGTACCATGCTCACTTATAGTAAACCCTCACCAGGAGGTACATCATCACCACACCTACATAGAGTAAACCCGCTCTAGGAGGTACATTAGCACCATGCTCACTCATAGGAAACCCTTTCCAGAAGGTACATCATCACCACACTTACATATAGTAAACCCACTCCAGGAGGTACATTAGCACCATGGTCACACATAGTAAACCCTCTCCAAGTAGTAGATCAGCACCATGCTCCCGCATAGTAAACCCTCTCCAGGAGGTACATCAGCACCATGCTAACACATAGTAAACCCTCTCCAACAGGTACATCAGCACCATAGTAGCACATAATAAACCCTCTCTTTGAATTACATCAGCACCATGCTCACTCATAGTGAACCCTCTCCAGGGGTTACATCATCACTATGCACACACATAGTAAACACACTCCAGAAGTTACATCAGCACCCTGCTCACAGCACCACACTTAGACATAGTAAATCCTCTCCAGGAGGTACATCAGCACCATGCTAACACATAGTAAACTCTCTCCAAGAGGTACATCAGCACCATAGTAGCACATAATAAACCCTCTCTTTGAATTACATCAGCACCATGCTCACTCATAGTGAACCCTCTCCAGGGGTTACATCATCACTATGCACACACATAGTAAACACACTCCAGAAGTTACATCAGCACCCTGCTCACAGCACCACACTTAGACATAGTCAACCCTCTCCAGGAGGTACATCAACACCATGGTAGCATATAATAAATCCTCTCAAGGAGGTACATCAGCACCATGGTCAAAAATAGTGAACCCTCTCCAGAAGGTATATCCGCACCATGGTGACACATAGTAAACTGTCTCCAGGAGGTACATCAGCACCATGCTCACTCATAGTAAACCCCCTCCAGGGGTTATATCATCACTACACACACACATAGTAAACACACTCCAGAAGTTATATCAGCACTCTGCTCACAGCACCTCACTTGGACATAGTAAACCCTGTCCAGGAGGTAAATCAGCAAGAGGCTTACAAATAGTAAACCCTCTCCAGGGGGTACATCAGAACCATGCTCTCATGTAGTGAAACCTTCCCAGGAGGGTCATCAGAGCCACACTCACATGCAGTAAACCTCCTCCAGGAGGTGCATGAGCACCATGCTCAAACATGGTAAACCATCTCTAGGAGGCACATTTGCACCACGCTCACACAGAGTAAAGCCTCTCCAGGAGGTAAATCAGCACCATGCTTGGATATAGTAAACCTACTCCAGGAGGTACATCAGCAGCATGGTCACACATTGTAAACCATCTTCAGGAATTACATGAACACCCTGCTCATAGCACTACACTTATACATAGTAAATCATTTCCAGGAGGTACATCAACAAGAGGATCACAGATAGTAAACCCTGTCCGTCGGGGTACATCAGCATCATTCTCTCATGAAGTGAAACCTCTCCAGGAGAGTCATCAGAACTGCACTAGCACATAGTAAACCCACTCCAGGAGGTACATGAACACCATGTTCACACATGGCAAACTGTCTCTAGGAGGCCTGTTAGCACCATATTCACACAGAGTAAACCCTCTCCAGGAGGTACATCAGTAAAATGCTCACTGATACTAAACCCTCTCCAGGTGTTTCATCAGCAACATGCTCACATACAGAAACACCTCTTCAAGGGGTACATCGGCACCATGCTCACACTTAGTAAAACACTCTCGAAAAGGAGCATCAGCACCATGCTTACATACAGTAAACCCACTACAGGAGGTACATAACAACTGTGTTTACACACAGTAACCTGTCTCCAGGAGGTACATTAGCACTAATGACAAGCATAGTGTATTCTCTCCAAGAAGTACATCAGAAGCTCGCTCACACATAGTAAACCCTCTCAAAGATATACATCACCACCATGCTCAGACATAGCAAACTCTGTCCAGGAGGTACATGACATACTCAGATATATGACACCCTGTCCAGGATGTCCATCAGCACTGTGATAACACACAGTAAACCCTCTAAAGGAGATAGTTCAGCATCATGCTCACACATAATGTAACCTCTCCAGGAGTTCTATAAGCACCATGATCATGTATTGTAAACCCTCTACAGGAGGTACATCAGCACCATTATCACAGATATGAAACCCTCTTCAGAAGTCACGTCAGCACCATTCTCACAGATAGTAAAACCTCTCTGGGAGGTACATCAACACCTTGCTAACACACACAGTAAACCCTTCTCCAACAGGAACATCAGCACCATGCTTCCAGAAAGTAAACCCAGTTCAGGAGGTACATCAGCACCATGTTCACACATTGTAAACCAACTCCTGGAGGGACATCAGCACCATGCTGACACATAGGATATCTTCTCCAAGAGGACATCAGCACAAGACACATATAGTAAACCCTCTGTAGGAGCTACATCAGCACCATGGTCACACACAGTAAAGCATCTCTAGGAGGTATATCAGCACTACGTTCACAGATAGTAAACTCACCCCAGATGTACATAAGCACTGTACGCACACATACTAAACCATCTCCAGGATGTAGATAACCACCATGCTCACACATAGTAAATTCTCTCCAGGAGGAACATCAGAACCACACTGACACATAGGAAATCCTCTCCAAGAGGAACATCAGTACCATGCTCACACATGGTAAACCCACTCCAGCAGATACATCAGCACCATAGTCACACAGAGTAAACCCTCTCAAGGATGTACAACAGCACCATGTTCACACATAGAATACCCTCTCCAGGAGGTACACAAACACCAGACACATATAGTAAGCCCCCTCCAGGAACTATATAAACACCATGGTCACACATAGTAAACCAATAGTATTTTAGCATCGTACACACACTTATTAAACCCTCTCCAGGAGGTACATCAGCACCATGCTCACACAGAGCAAACCCTCTCCAGGAGGAACATCAGAACCACACTAACACATAGGAAGTCCTCTCTAGGAAGAAGCTCAGGACTGCATTCACACATAGTAAATTCTCTCCATGAGGCACATGAGCACCAAGTTCACATACAGTAAACTATGTCCAGGAGGTACATCAGCACCATACATACTTGTACTTAACCCTATCTAGGAGGTACATCAGAACCATATGAACATGTTGTAGACTAGCTCCTGAAGGTAGATCAGCAAAAATGCTCAGACACAGTAAACCCTCTCCAAGTGGTACATCAGCACTATTTTCACACATTGCAAGCCCTGTCCAGGAGGAATATCGGAACCACACTCACAACATAGTAAACCCTCTCCAGGAGGTAAATGATCAGCATGTTTACAAGTGATAAACTCTCTACAGGAGGTACATCAGCACTAAGCTCTTAGATAGTAAACTTTCTCCAGGAAGTACTAAACCATCCCTGGCTGGTACTTCAGCATGAAACACAGACATAATAAATTCTCTCCAAGAGGTAGATCAGCAGCAAGCTCATACATTAGAAATCCCCTACAGGAGGTACATCAGCACCATGCTCTCACATACACTACCCCCTCCAGGAGGTCCATCAGCAGTATGATCACACACAGGAAACCATGTCTAGGAGGTACATCAGCTAAATGCACACAGATAGGAAAGCCACTACAGGACTTACATTACTACCAAGGTCCCAGGTAGTAAACCTTCTCTATGAGGTACATCAGCATGTTGCACACACAGAGTTTCCATAAGGTACATCAGCACCATGCTTACACATGGTAAACCCACTCCAGGAGGTACATCAGCTCTGTGTTCACACATTGTAAATCCTCTCCAAGAGGTACATCAGCACCATGCACATATAGAAATAGTACCTCTCTAACAGATCCATCATCAAAATGCTCACATATATTAAGCCCCCTCTAGAAAATACATCAGCACCATGCTCAGTCAAAGTAAACCCTCTTTAGCAGGTACCTCAGTACCATGCTTACACACAGTAAACCCACTCTAGGAGGTACCTCAGTACCATGCTTACACACAGTAAACCCACTCTAGGAGGTACCTCAGTACCATGCTTACACACAGTAAACCCACTCTAGGAGGTACATCAGCACCATGCTTACACACAGTAAACCCACTCTAGGAGGTACATCAGCACCATGCTTACACACAGTAAACCGAATCTAGGAGGTACCTCAGTACCATGCTTACACACAGTAAACCCACTCTAGGAGGTACCTCAGTACCATGCTTACACACAGTAAACCCACTCTAGGAGTTACCTCAGTACCATGCTTACACACAGTAAACCCACTCTAGGAGGTACATCAGCACCATGCTTACACATAGTAAACCCTCTCTATGAGGTACAACAGCACCATGCTCACATATAGTAACCCCCCTCCAGGAGGTACAATAACACCATGCTCATTTATAGTAAACCGTCTCCCAGAGGTGCATCAGCACCATGCTCATATATAGTAAACCCCCCACAAGGAGTTAGAATAGCACCATGTTCACACATAGTAAACATTCTCCAGAGGTACATCAGCACCAAGTTCACACAAAGTAAGCCCTCTCCAGGAGATAGATAATCAGAATGTTCACTCATGATAAACCCTCTCCTAGTGGTACACCAGAAACACACACACATACTTAGTGAACCCTCTTCAGGAGGTATATCAGCACCATGTACACACATAGTAAATCTTCTCCAATATATACCTCAGCACTAAGCTCTCAAATAGTAAACTCTATCCAGGATGTACATCAGTACCATGTTCACACATAGTAAACCCTCCCCATTAGATACATCAGTATAAAGCACAAAAGCACAGACTGGCTTTTTGATTATTTACTGCTTAGCCACTGCATTTTAGCCTGTTTATACAGCTCTGCATTCTATTTAAACTGTTTTTGTGTTGATTAACTGTTTTGCACTTTTAAAAAGTTAGTTGTTGCTTAATTTTACCTGTAGGCTAACACACTCAAGTGCGCTAGCCACTTAAAAGCATTTATAGCATTTACTTCTGTTTTCCTCTGTTTTCTGCAAAAAAGAAAAAAAACAAAACAAAAAAACAAAACAAAAAAAAAAAAAAAAATCTTGTTTTCCCGCCTTACTGAACTAGAATAGTCCAGTCTTCAGAGTTTGCTGATCTCTGGGCTTCGTCTTGGTTCCTGTGCTATTCCATATCCTTATTTGGATAAACTTTGTTCACCAGTGGGAGTGGGGAGCACTGAGCAGCCTATTTGTCCCTAGAGGAGTGGTTCCAGCCAGAAACTTGTAGTCTATTGGCCATTTTGGGTCAATTCCTAGCTCTTTCAGCCCCCTGTAATAAAGCCTGCTTTAGCTTGTAGTTTGCTTATTCAACTCAGCACCACTCCTCGTGGTGTCCTGCAGAGTTCTACAAGCAGCAGAGAGCAAAAGAGTGACTTTTCCTGATTTAAGTATTTTTCTGGCTTTTGATTATTTACTGCTTAGCGACTGTATTTTCGCCTGTTTATACAGCTCTGCATTCTATTTAAACTGTTTTGTGTTGATTAACTGTTTTGCACTTTTAAAAAGTTATTTGTTCCTTAATTTTACCTGTAGGCTAACACACTCAAGTGCTAGCCGCTTAAAAGCATTTATAGCATTTACTGTCTGTTTTTCCTCTGTTTTCTGCAAAAAAAAAAATCTTGTTTTCCAGCCTTACTGAACTAGAATAGTCCAGTCTTCAGAGTTTGCTGATCTCTGGGCTTTGCCTTGGTTCCTGTGCTATTCCATATCCTTATTTGGATAAAGGGAAGCTTCTTTGTTCACCAGTGGGAGTGGGGAGCACTGAGCAGCCTATTTGTCCCTAGAGCAGTGGTTCCAGCCAGAAACTTGTAGTCTATTGGCCATTTTGGGTCAATTCTTAGCTCTTTTCAACCCCCTGCTATAAAGCCCGCTTTAGCTCACTTTTATGATTTAGCGGAGTTGCCCATAGAGCACCATCGGCAGCAGCCCGGTTAAACAAGGTTAAACTATTTCTGGCTCCGTAAAGTCTGCTCTTCAATTTTTTCCCTTAGAACTTCTCTACTTGCAATCTAAACAGTCTATTCTCTATCTCAAAAGCTCAGCACTTGCTCCTAAAGCATTTTTATATAGGTAAAGTACTTGTATACTAAACAAAGTACTACATTAGCCTAGAATCCCCTTGAGTACCCATTTCCCTATAGGTCCCTTCTGACTCAGTTACACAGCAAACTTTTTCACTTTTTCTAGCATGTCGAAGGGTCAGTTGCTAGCTTCCTCTCCTGCTCAGCTGGTGAATCTGGGCATCTTGAGCCAATGTTACAATTGCCTCATGTACACAGACAACCCACTCCTTCTCCCACAAAACGCAAATACATGTGAGAGATGCAACTATATAGCCAAACTGGAGGCTGAGCTCTCTCAACTCAGGACTGGCAAGACCAGACAGGAGGAGAAGGAAACCACGCACACCACAAACCCAGTTTCACATAGAACTATAACAACTGCAAAACAAACACATAAACACACAAAGACATACTCGGAGGCACTGATCAAAAATCTACCAAAACTACAGAGGCCTCCAAAGCAGACACCCAAGCAACTGCCACCTCAAGACATAAGACATGCAACACATAGTTCTCAAAGTCAGTGTGCTAAACAGTCACAGCCCTGAAGGCCAAACACAATGCCAGACACACTTGTTATAGGTGACTTCATAGTCAGACACACTGACGTCCCACTCACCAGACTGAACAAGGAAAAGATCACAGTAAGCTGCCTGTCAGGCACTAGAATCCGCCACATAACACAAGCACTCAGGTCACTCCACAGCAAGTACAAGTATGACTCAGTCATTGTCCATGCCGGTGTGAACGACCTGAGATGTACCTCCTGGACTACATGAAAAGAGACATAGAGGAGCTCTCAGATTATGTAGCCCAGGCCGGTATGACCCTGACCCTGAGCAGTATCCTACCCTCACCAAGAATGATGCCACAATACAGAGACAAAATGATCAGCTTTCATAATTGGCTTAATTACTGGTGTCATTCTAAGGGGATCCAATGTCTGTCTGCCTGGGATGACATGCTTGACAAGCCACGCTGTTTCGCAAGGGACGGCTTGCACCTGTCACCCCTGGGCTTCCGGATATTGGCAAAGGCTCTTGCCACCCCCATAGTGCCTTTTTTAGGCATGGCTCAAATGATAAACCTACCACCCTAGAACACCAAAAATGGAGAAAAACTAAGGGTAATACTGCTCAATGCCAGAAGTCTAAACCTCAAGATGCACGCCCTCGAAGCCCTCCTCAGTATGGAGAACATCGATGTCTATGCTGTGACTGAAACCTGGTTCAAGGCTCCTGAGAGCACCCCAGCACTATCAGGTTATACCTCATATCATGCGTTCCGGCCCCAGAATCCGGACCGAACCACAAAAGGAGGGGGAGTATCCATATTCATAAAGGATACCCACACCTCCAGGTTAGTGGCAATGCACAAAGCATCGGAGACCATCCAGGTGCAATTAACCATAGGTAAAACTGCCCTACAGTTTGTAACATGCTACAGACCACCTTCTCAAACTCAGGAAACTCACACAGCCTTCCTGAAGACACTAGAGAGTATGAATGTCTCTCCAAACACCATCATATTGGGTGACTTAACTACCCAAACATAGACTGGGAACATTACTCAAGCCCCAACACCCTAGCCCAAAGGTTCCTGGAGTTCATAAACTCAAATGCTATGGAACAACTAGTCACCATTCCCACAAGAGGAGAAAATATACTAGACCTGATCATCACAAACATGGGGACAAAATGCTCCACACCGGAAGTATATCCCTCATTGGTGAGATCAGACCATAAATTAATCTCACTGGAGATCCACATCCCGCCCCCACCCCCAGCAAAAAAGACCACAGTGAAGAACTTCTCAAAAGCAAACTTCACACTTCTTAAGACTGGAGTGGTATCCTTCAAGGCCCTCGAGCCAGTGGAAACCACAACCCACGCTGCTGAAACCCTTACAAATGCCTTCTACGAGCACCTCCAGGATCAAGCAATCCCTAATAAAATCAAGACCCTTTCCACCAAAGGCAGGCACCCGGTCTGGTGGACCCCAGCCATAAACAAACTCTACAACAAGAGGAGAAAGCTACTACATGACAGAGCAAAATCCCTAAAAATCCCTAAAAGGGAAGGCATCTCTGATCAATACTAGCAAAAAACTACGATCACTCATAAAATCATCCAAGGCCAACTTTGAGAGAAAAACCACTAATGACACAAAAGACAATCATAAGGCCTTCTTTAGCTATGTTAGAAACCTGGGTGGAAACTTCCAGATATGCTTAGAATTAGTCCAAAATGATAAAAAAATCACTGAACCCACAGACATTGCCAACATACTGGCAGACAGGTTCAGTGCAAATTTCTCCCTCCCCCCCAAAAGGAGAAATATCTATCCCACCAGAGTCTAGCCTCCCAAACATTTCAGATGCCCAGGTGAGAGCTGCTCTCTCTAAAGCAAAAAACACAGCATCAATGGGACCGGACAGTGTCCCCGGCTGTGTGCTACACGAACTCAATGAGGAACTAAACCCACACATAAGGCTGCTGTTTAATCTTAGCCTTACTACAGGATACACCCAAAGAATGGCGACGGCAACTGTGGTCCCACTCCACAAAGGCGGTGCTTCTACGGACCCTGGAAATTACTGCCCCATAAGCTTGACGAGCCTTGTCTGCAAAGCTATGGAGAGGATCATAATGGAACTCATAAATAAAGACATTGGGGACCTACAGACACTGGATCCTACCCAATTTGGCTTTGTCAAGGGCAGATCCTGCCTCTTGAACTTGGTTGACTTTTAACAGTCACTAAGGCCATTGATGAGGGTAAGGCAGTTCACACAGCCTACCTTGACCTAGCAAAAGCTGCGACACAATACCCCACTTGGGCATCATAGAAAAGCTCACCAACTTAGACGTAAACCCATATGTCACAAGATGGGTTGCAAACTGGCTCAAGGACAGAACACACAGGGTTAGAGTTGCTGGTGCCATGTCAGACTCTAAGCTGGTCACGTGTCCCACAGGGCTCAGTCCTGGGCCCCTCTTGTTTGGCATTTATTTTTCTGAAGTGCAGGCAAACATAGGGATTGTGGCTGACAAAATTTGCAGATGACTGCAAACTGGGCACCATAATTGACACTCCATCAGACACAGACATCCTCCAGAGAGGTCTCATAGAAATGGATAACTGGTGCCAGAGCCATGGCCTTAAGCTAAATGCCAAAAATGTATAGTCATACCCTTTGGGAAAAACAAGGTAACTAATTACCACATAGGTGGTAATCCATTAAACACGGAAGAAGTTATCAGGGACCTGGGGACCCAAGTTGACAGTAACCTCTCTTTGACACTCACATTGCCAAAGTGGTTAGGAAGACCTTCTACATTGCCCACCTGATCATGAAGGGATTCACATCCAGATCAGGAGAGGTCATTGTACCCCTGTACTCTTCACTTATCAGACCAATGATTGAGTACAACGCCCCATTCGGAATGTACCTTACCCGACACCTGCAGCAGTTGGAAAGACCCCAAAAGTTCCTCACCAAAAGGATAAAGGGGCTCAAACATATGTCATACAATGCCCGACTGAAGAAACTCCAGCTCTATTCAGTCACATACCGTCTGCTCAGAGGTGATCTGTGCCTGACATACAAGGCCATGTCCAACCCGAATTAATGGACATGCTCCACCTCAAAAAATCCAAATCCACCAGAGCCACGAGAGCAAGAGACTTAAACCTCAACATGGATATAAATAGGACATGCTGGAGGGACAGATTCATCACCCAGAGACTCCCTACACTATGGAACAGAATCCCAGTCCATGTGAGGCAGAGCCCCTCACTGACTCTGTTCAAGAGAAATCTTGACGAGTGGATGGGAGATCGTAGGTTTACCCCGGGAATCATCTCTGTATCACTGCTGGACAGAGGCACAGCAAACTAATGGGTATAGTATTCTCATCCTAAGGGGTGGTGAAAGCCACACACACTCTGGCTAGGCTTATAAATGCCCTAGGGCAGATAGCTTAGTATGAACCTATGAACCTATGAACCTATGAACATAGTAAATCCTCTCCAGGAGGTACATCAGCATCTTACTCTCACATATAATACCCCCACCAGGAGGTCCATCAGCACCATGATCACACAAAATAAATGCTTTCCAGGAGGTATATCAGCACTATACTTGCACACAGTAAACCCTGTCCAGGAGGTACATCAGTACCATGCTCAAACATAGTAAAACCCTCTCCAGGAGGTACATTAATACCATGTTCAAACATAGCAAAACCCTCTCCAGGAGGTACATCAATACCATGCTCACACACAGTAAACCAAGTCCAGGAGGTACATCAGCACCGTGTTCACACATATAAACCCTCTCCAAGAGGTACTTCAGTACCATGCTCACATATAGTAAATCCCCTCCCACAGATACATTAGCACCATGGTTGCATATAGTAATCCTCCTCCAGAAGTTACAGCAGCACTCCACTCACATATAGTAAACCCCCTCCAGGAGGTGCAATAGCACCATGCTCAAATACAGTAAACCCCCTCCAGGAGTTACAGCAGCACCACGCTCACATATAGTAATCCCCTTGAGGAGGTACAATAGTATTGTGCTCACTGACAGTAAACCAATCTTCAGGAAATAGCTCAGCACCAACCTCTCAGATAATAAACCCTGCCCAGGATGTACATCAGCGCCATTGCCACACATAGTAAACCCTCTCCAAGAGGTACATCAGCCCCATGGTAACACATACTAAATCCTCTCTTTGAGGTACATCAGCACCATGCTTACCCATAGGAAACCCTCTCCAGGAGGTACATGAGCACCATGGTCACACACAATAAATCTCTCTAGGAGTTACATCAGCACCATGGTCACACATAATAAACCCTCTCCAGCAGGTATACCAGCACCAGGCTCACAAATAGTAACCCCCATCCAGCAATAACAGTAGCACCATGCTCAGATATGGTAAACCCCCTCCAGGAGGTACAATATCACCATGCTTACACATAGTACACTCACTCCAGGAGGTACATCAGCACTGTGTTCACACATAGTAAACCATCTCAAGGTGATATAGCAGCACCATATTCACTGACAATAAACCTCTCCAGGAGGTACCTCAGCACCACGCTCACTCATAATAAACCCTATCCAGGAGGTACGTAAGTGCCATGGTCACAACTAGTAAACCCTCTCCAGGTGGTACATCAGCACTGTGCAAACTCATAGTAAATCCTCTCCAGTTGGTACATTAGCACCATGCTCACACATCAGCACCATGTTCACACATAGTAAGCCCTGTCCAAGGGATACATATACACAATGGTAACACATAATAAACCCTCTCCAGGAGGTACATCAGCATCATACTCACATATATTAAACTCCCTCCAGGAGTAAAAGTAACACTATGCTCAGATATGGTAAACCCCCTCCAGGAGGTACAATAGCACAATGCTCACTCATAGGAAACCCTCTCCAGGAGGTACATCAGCCCCATACTTACACATAGTAAACCCTCTCCAGGAGGTACATCAGCCCCATACTTACACATAGTAAACCCTCTCCAGGTGGTACATCAGCACTATGTTCACAAATAATAAACCCTCTCCAGGAAGTACATCAGCACCATACTCACTCATAATTACCCTTCTTCAGGAGGTACATCAGCACCATGGTAACACATAATAGTCCCTCTCCAGGAAGTACATCAGCACCAGGCTCATATATAGTAAATCTCTTCCAGGAGGTACATTAGCACCATGCTCATATATAGTAAACCCTCTCCAGGATGTACATCAGTGCCATGGTCACATATAGTAAACCCCCTCCTGGAGATACCTCACCACCATGATGACATACAGTAACCCCCCCCCCAGGAGGTACATTAGCGCTGCACTCACATATAATAATACAAAGTTTTGAGGAGTAATAAGTAGTTAGTGAGATGCTGAAACTGTCTTGATGGGTAGTGAAGTTATTACATCTTTTAATGAAATGTATCTGTTTTTGTGTGTGTGTGTGTGTGTGTGTGTGTGTGCGCGTGTGTGCGTGTGTTTGGAATTTGAGTCTTTATCTAGGGAACTGCTTCTTCTATCAAGTTTAATTCCAGTTTATATGCACGAGTTAGTAAGTAAGGTTTAGCTCTCTACCAGCCAATTAGAATAAAATGAGTACTGGAAAATAAACCAATATATGTATGAACAAGTTTCTATATTCCAATATAGTGAAGTGAAACCCCTTGTTTCTGTACTATGAAGCTGCAGCTTTGGCAGAGGATTCAAACTTAAGATATTATTGCATGTATTAGCCAGTGGTCTGTTCTAGTGCTTGTTTTGTGCTTCCAATGAAGAAAAGTGTCAGACACAAATCAAAATAACTAAACTGTGGCTCTTAAAAAAATTTAAAAATGGAATGGTTTCTGTCATGCCTACTCAATATAACAATACCTAAAAAATCACATTTACTTACTGCATTGTTTTTGAAATTTTATCAAACACTCAAACACATCAGTTAATCTCATACCACTAGGAGGCGCTCTGTGTTAATTTGTCTAAATTGTTTTATGTAATGATATTTATTCAGCAGCACAAACAACCTCCAAGTGAATTTTCAAATTACTTTCCTTCCAGGTTGAAAATGCAGAAGCATAATAGTTAGCAATGTAATCCTTTTTACCTTTAGCTCTTTATCACAAAATATATCTACCACGTTTTATTTAATGTGTGTAATTTAATGATTTTGTGTCATTTTGACAAAGGTATTTAAACTGGAGTTTAAAAAGCTGTTCAGTAACATCAGACTATTAAGATGCTATGTAGAATTCTTCACATTACATCTCAGAGTAGAAATTAAGTAATAAACATTTAATATCATTAACTGAGTCTCACAGAATATTATGTCTGTGAACTATAACAGTCTAATGCTTAAAGCATTATTGTGCTTGTTTCACCCACTTTAGAAAATCACAATGTAGCAAGGCAGTAGGTTTGCATGTAGGAGGTGGGGCTAGTGCAGTTTACCTGCCCCGGTGCTACCTAGTTAATGTTCTTCAACTTTGTGGAAACACCTCTGCATGAGTCTGCATACGAGATGGGAAGTTTATATGTTAGCAACAGTAGGAGGTATGACAGTATTTGTGCATATTTTCTTACAATGTCAGTGCAAAATGATCTTCCTTTATACAGCAATAACTTTCTGTCAAAGTGTGCACTGTAAACTCTGTATTAACGCTCTGTTTAGGGTTCACTGTGAACTGTCCAGAGTGGAGAAATGAAAAATGATGTCTTACATTTTTCTGTACTGACAGTTTATGCTATGCTTCTCTATTACGGTCTTTAGAAGCACGTAAACTATCTTTACAATCTCCAGGTTCTTACATTTGAATCTTAACTCTGGTCCTCCAACAGTATCTATTTTACTAATTGGCATGAACATGTTAGTTCACAGAAGTGGTAAAAATGTTTTTACAGTATGCATGTTCTTTGTGTATACATCTAATACATGTAAATCAGTATTTGGTATAAAACACAAACATCTGTACTTTTTGTGTCATGTTAGGCTCCCTTTTGAAATGTCACCGTTTGTAATGCCAAGTAATAACAGATTGAAAAAAACAGGATTGAAAATGCAGGAGGAAAGTGAATCTTAAATATTGCTTTTCTCCTTTGAACTTCAGTTTTGCAGAGGGACATCACAAGCCACCTTCCCACGTGAACACAAGCAATGTGAATCCCAAGACTTTTTAAACTGTGGTGTGCCCAGTCATAACAGCATAAATCTATTCTGTGCTGGACTGAAGGTCTTCAGTCCTTAACCACTAATCATCTTGTGCTGCCATGACAGTAACTGATTCCCTGAGCTCTGTGGTTTGTTTATGATAATGAACACATGCGGAATTAAGGTCTTATTGGCAGTATAACAGAGATGGTTAGTGTCATGATCATCTAAAAAGCTTTACCCTGTCCTCCAGGGTTTGATTAGCTTTACCCTGTCCTCCAGGGTTTGATTAGCTTTACCCTGTCCTCCAGGGTTTGATTAGCTTTACCCTGCCCTCCAGGGTTTGATTAGCTTTACCCTGCCCTCCAGGGTTTGATTAGCTTTACCCTGCCCTCCAGGGTTTGATAGGGTTTGATAGCTTTACCCTGCCCTCCAGGGTTTGATTAGCTTTACCCTGCCCTCCAGGGTTTGATTAGCTTTACCCTGCCCTCCAGGGTTTGATTAGCTTTACCCTGCCCTCCAGGGTTTGATTCTTTCACGTTCCACACAGATACTACATAACTTTCAGCAAATCACTTAACTCTATAGCATTCCTAAGTTGCTTCAGAAAGGAGACACTTGAAAGCAATGAGTATTAAAACATTCAAGGCCCCCAATGTGAAAGGTGCATGTTTTGTACTGACCTACACACATGTTTCTGGGAACAGTCACACTTTTCCTTTTTCACACTTTTTTCTATTGCATCACAGCTAGGGCATGTGCAGTGCAGAGGGAATAGTATTACAATGTGTATATGTGTCACCCAGGCATTTCCCATGATTCCTACACTTGGCACATGTGTAACATACTACTGTTTCATTTGGTGGTGTCTTTACACTGGGTCATCTTGTTGGCAGGAGCACATATTATCATTCATAGAGATCCTGATACTCTGATCCAATGACTGTATTTAACAGACCACTCATAAAGCGTTCTAATGTTGAGTGTTGCAGGTGATGCAGTATACAACTTGTGACCATGGATGATGAACCCCCCCACCCATCTGCAGTCTCTAGACGTTGGCATATAACACCTTACTGTCACAGATGTGCAAGATTGACAAACACATTTTCAGATGGTGAAGGCTTATGTCCACTGCCTGAATACACCTAGTGGTACACTGAAGTATGCTCTGGATGCCTGCAGCAAGAAAGAGGCTCAGGTAGGGTAGGGTGAAGTGGGCAGCTATTCTGCATGCAAGGTGTTAGAGGGCACAATTGCCAAATGTCGATCTGGAAGTAGTGTAGTACCAGCAACCAGAAATGAGTGCTGATACTGTCTTTGAGTTCACAGCTGAAGCACTTCATGTGTGGCATGTAGCAGTAGCAAGCTGCTTTTTATATTTGCAGCAAGTGATTTACTGCAGTTTTCACAGTAGAAGATATTTCTTCTTTTCTTTTTTTTCTCCTCAGCTTAGAGAGGGTGCCAGATATCCTAGAACTGGTTCTGCAGCAAGATATATGTGGCCTGTGCCATGCTTCAAATATGGTATTACAAAAATAGTTACAATATGGAGGACATTGTAGTGCTGCCTGTCATACCCGTGGCAGCGGCAGTTGTGGCATTGGAAAAAAGGTGGCATTTGGTCCACAATTATGGGCCACGACAAGAGAAACACAGAATAAAATTGAATCATGCAATAATATAACCAGTCTTGTGTTACAGTGCACTGACTGGCCATGCTGTGCATTAGACATTACCATACCCACACCCACACAGACAGAAGGAGAAGAACAGGGCACACTCATTATTATTGACATCAGATGTGGGGTGGGGCACACTAGCATAAGTGGAGATTCATGGATGGAGGATGCAGCAGCCATGCAAATGGGTAGGAGGATGGCAGTCAGAGAGTCAGGGATCACATCCTCCAGTGAGGAGGTCAATGTTCCATGGGTACAACATGTGATAGGTGTTCTATATGGCCTCATAATGTCAGGATTGGAGGCATCCTGTTCAGGGGATGGTGTACCATGTACCCCAACTATGCCCCATGCTGTTGAGTTCCTGTAGACTGTTGGTA
This sequence comes from Protopterus annectens, assembly GCF_019279795.1. Lineage (NCBI taxonomy): Eukaryota > Metazoa > Chordata > Ceratodontiformes > Protopteridae > Protopterus > Protopterus annectens. The sequence goes on from NC_056747.1 coordinate 1,240,707,995, forward strand.
TCGACAATCCCATACATAATGACTCATGGTAAGGCTATAGAAGGTTATGATGGCACTGAGTGGGACCCTAGCTATCTTGTTTGGTGGGTATGCTCATGATGCAACTGAAATAATCTTAGCTATGTCTACAGATGTTTCTATGCCTGGGGTGAAGATAGACATTGACAAGGTGGACAGTAAACTCTTCGGAATGTTATGTGCCATCTGTGTAAGCCTTATCTGCAGTTGTGCAATGCATATTAGTCATCTATCATCGCCATGGTGGCCAGTTGCCCACATTTGCATGGACACATCAATGGCTACCAAATGGGCCACCAGTGGTCTTAACAGGCACATCTGCTTTCAGTCTCTATACATCATGTCACTCTGTATGCATTACTGAATGCTCTACAGTCCCTGCAGTGTTTGGAGGTCCTCATGGGGGCCACACAGTAAACTCAACATCTATGGCACTGTTTGAGTACTGGCTGTCTGTCCCTGGACCACTGACCTGCACATCTGCTGATTGATATTAAGGATGATGCTTAGGTCTGGAAAAGTTCTCGAGTGGTGTCAGCAATGTCCATCTACTCATCTATCTCCTGTGCTGGGTACATGCACCTTAGAAGCAGTGTGACCCTCTGATGCCACCTGTAGTGGTAACATTTTTGCAGTAAGGGAGGAACTGACATGGATGAGATGACATTCATTGAACACAGGTGATGCTGGAAGATCATTCTTCTCTGCAGTCACCTTAGCTGTGAGTGATGTAAGTGTACCATCCACTGTTAGTCACTGTGTCCCCAGAATGTGTCATGTGCATGGTTTCATTATTGGTAGTCACTGATGACCTGCTTACATCAGGTGTGTTCTGACCTGTTGTGCTGGTTCATATCTAGGTATACATACAGACAGCATACTTGTAACATTTCTGAATAGTATTTGTGACTCCCACCACCAAATGGCACACAGATTGCTACATGCCAATCAAACACATAATCTATGGACACCTATGTACCTTGTGGTCCAGTTCATCACTGTTGTGGTGCTGAGGTCCCTGAATGACATGCGTGCCATGATGATGTGATGTAGTGTCAGATGTGCCAAGGGGAGTAGGGCAGTGCATGTGTAACGTACGCCAGCATAGCTAGCTGGAGTTTTGGAAAGAATGATATGTCATTTGAATATCAAACTGATTTGTAAAGATGCTTGTCTTAAAAATGTATTTATAAAGTTGCTTGTGTTAAAAAGGTATTAACAGTGGGTCCTACTGGACAAAAAAGAAATATACTGTATTGTTGCAACTGATGAAATGTATATGTTTTAACAGAGGATGCTGGAAGGGAAGGGGTTAAGCTCAGGCTAGCTACCCTTAAGAAAAATAGCCTGAAATCAAATGATTTGGTTTAGGCCATAAACATTTTATCTCACATGTCTGAATGCAGCCAGATATATAATTGCTGTGAAAGGCCTGGGCTGGGATCCTGTTCTAATTGCTACCCTGAGGTGCCAGAGAATAGTTTGTTAGTTTCTGCAGGAAGGGTGGAAGTGTTGGAATTGTTTTACAGTTTCCAGATGCTGTAATAAACCTTAATTAAAGTTCTATATGTGTATTGTGACACATCAGTGTCAGATCCTGACTCAGTTTCTAGTAAGAGGGTAGTGTGGGAGTCAAGTGGCCATATGTGATTTCATTCTGTAGCCAGCACTGAAATTGTATTTGAATACTAGTGAGAGATGTGAGGGGTGCACTCTCTTTTGGGACCTGACAAGACACTCATCCATTTTTCATCTTGGCTTGCTTTACTAAGTAACTAGGGAACAGTAATTCTTTAGTCAGTTAAAACATATAGCAAAATTAGCTAAATATTGTTTTTTCTGTACCTGTCTGGGTCTTTCCATCTGTGTTTTTTTATATTTCCTGTGATTTAATATCTGGTGTTTATTGTAAATAGATATTCAGTATTGTCATGTTTCCTTTTTATCATTTATTATAAAATATATCTATAATTTTTATTGTGGCTGTTTTTTTAGAAAATATTTAACCTTCAAGAGTACTTCCATTTATTTAGTGGCACTGTGGCTCCACATCCCTGAAACTCTTGCTGCTTGGTTAAACACTACCAGTTGTATAAGTATTAATTTTAATAAGGTTAACTTGGTACCCTGGTAATAGTCTTAAAGTAGCTAGCTTCAGGTGTTCTGGTGAAAGTAAATCTACCTTATAGTCTGGGAGAAGGTAGCAGAGTGGGTAAGCTGTGTCAGTATTTCCCAGGTGTGTGTGTGTGTGTGTGTGTGTGTGTGTGTGTGTGTGTGTGTGTGTGTGTGTGTGTGTGTGTGTGTGTGAAAATCAAATCTCAAAAGGAGTGTGTGACAGCTCCTTTGAGCAGAGATGCTAAATGCACTGATTTCACAGAGAAGGTGGTGGAGGACTTGGCTTGGAACACCCAGCTAAAGACTCAGCTCTATAATGATCAGAGGGGAGTTCTATTTGGGGCCTTGAGAGGAAGCCCAGCCCCAGGACAGGAGTGTGCATTTTCTGTGTACTCTTAAGGGAAATTGTACTTGGTGCAGAGGGTTGCAACTATTTCTCTCACAGTGAACATTCCCCACCAGTGTCAGTGGTGAGGATTGAGGCTCCTTGATCACTGGCCCAGAGAAGGGATGTCACACATTGGTGAGTAGCAGTGTGGATATTAATTGAACTTCTGTAGCCTGCAAGCAGTTGTCGCTAAAGGTGTGATTACTCTCAGCAGCCACAAGGTAAACAAAATGTTTCATTTTTCACAACATATTTATTTATTGTTTTAGTTTAATTTAGTCAGGAAAAGCAGGCAAAGATGTCAGCAGAGAATTAAGGCAAGCTGACAGTGAACCAGTTGGCTAAGGTGTGCAAATCCAAAGGACTGGTGCATGTCAAACTGACTAAAGAAGAAACTATTTATTTATTTATTTATTTATTTACATTTCTTTACTGGGAATGTCTGACTGGGCCAGAAGCCCATTTTCAGTGGAGGCCTGGGGAGAAAAGCTCCACAGAAATATAAGCAAAATACAATAATTAGATAATACAATAGTATATACATAGTATGGTGCAGAATACAAATCATCTAGTTAGTCTATACAAAGAAGTATTCAATACAGTTTTCTAGTAGCTACAGGTTCAAAAGAAAAACAGGCAAGCATTTCAGTAAAGATCACTGTGAAAAAAATAAAATTAGTACTATGTACATATTAAATAACAGTTATGAGAAAATGAGCTTTCCTTTATACACACACACACACACACACACACACACACACACACACACACACACACACACACACACACACATATATATATATATATTTTTTTGAGTAGTAATAACACTGAGAAGAGGGAGAAAATGAGGTAAGGAGTGTACATTGTGATGAGAGAATTATAGATATCTTGTGATGATTTCAGCCTTAGTCACAGCCCCAGCACAGACCAGCAACCAGAAAGATAACCAGTCTGGAGTTAAAGAGACTTGAACTTGAAGCAAAACATATGGAATTAGAAAAGGCAGAGAGACTGCAGGCATTTGGAGGCCAAATTAAATGAGAAGCAGTGTCAACATGAGCGAGACATGCTGAGTCTTCGACAGAAACATGGAGGTAATGGGGAAAGGAATAACTGAACCCCAGCAGCAACAAAGGTCAGCAAGTAAGCAACAAGGTGGGGAACAAAAGGTGGGGGAGCCAGCAAGTGTGAATAACAGCATGCCAGTGGTAAGTTGTCTGGAGACAATATAGGTCCCAAACTATCACTGGGGTTTGTATCCTATCTTAGTGGATGGAAAACAGGTCACTGCCAAGACAGACACAACCTTTGACATAACCATTGTGAAGCCTGCAGTGGTTAAAGAGGAGCAGTACTTGTTTGGGCAGTCCACTCCAGTCAGAGCTTTAGGAGGGACCCCATTTTAAATACCTTTGGCAAGGGTTCACCTTGATTGGGAGGGTGGAACAGGAAGCAAGCAAGTAGGTGTGCTTGAGGATATCCTTGCAGAAGTCTTGATAGGGAATGATTTTGATAATGCAGTATCTTGTGTGCATGCAGTTACATGCAGTCAGGCTTGGAGATAGGCATGTGAGTCTGGTAGCCTGGGGGAGACCCAGACAGACCCCATTCCTGAAGGCGGGGCTGGTGATGTGGATATTTCAGGAGGGAGCTATCCTGTAGCAGTGAGCCTGAAGGTGATCCACAGCTGCTGCTAGGTGCTGATGTTCCCCTGGACAGGGTGACTACAAGGACAGAGGTGAGCGGTAGTACCCAATCTGACAGTGAGGCACCACTGTCAGAGGATACCAGACTTCCTGCAGAAGGTCAGTTGGGAAGGGTCACAAAGGTTGAGTTGAGACAGACTCAGCTCTCGGACCCTACATTACGATTCCCAAGGAAAAGGGGAGTCTGTATACTGGAGCAAAGGGTGACTGTATAGAAAGTGGACCCATGAGGGAGGGCTATAGGGCTATAGGGTGATGTAATACAGCAGCTGATAGTGCCCAGAACCTACAGTCTGACACTTATAGCCATAGCCCATGACATTCCTTTTGCAGGTCATATGGGCATAAAGCATACCAAGAGATGTAGTGTGCATAACTTTTATTGGCCTGGGATAAGGGACATAACAGGGTACTACAGAACCTGTCAGCAGTGCCAAAAAGTAGGCAAAGGAGGAGACAAGGTCAAAGCTCCTTTGAAGCCTTTGCCTGTGATTGAGAAGCCATTCCAGTGGGAAGCTATGGATATTGTGGGCCTTTTAGTATGCCAAGTTTCACAGGGAAGAAATACATCCTAGTAGTAGTAGATTATACTACTAGATACCTTGAGGCAGTGGTTTTGTTCTCCATTGGGGAAGAGAAGGTGACAAATGTTTTGTTAGACATTTTTAGCAGGGTAGGTTTCCCAAGAGAAATACCAACTGACAGAGGTGCCAATTTCATGTCAGACTTGCTGGCTTGTCTATAGGAGCACTGTGGGGTGAAGCACCTAAACACTACCCCCTAACATCCCCAGACTAATGGTCTTATGGAGAGGTTAAACTCTACACTGAAGACCATGCTAAGGGCATTTGAAGACCAGTTTAAGATAGAGAGGAACAAATATTAACCCATCTGCTGTTTGCATACAGACAGGCACCCCAGGAATCCACAGGTTTTTCAACCTTTGAGTTGCTGTATGGGCATAGGGTGAGAGGGCCCTTGGATTTGATTTGTGATGAGTGGGAGGGTGTGTGTGAACCCCACAAGGAGTCTGTTGTGGCATATGTCCTAAACCTCAGGACAAGACTTAGGGAGCCCATGGGCTTGGCCCAGGAAAATGTGGCAGGAGCCCAACAGCAGAAAAACATCTGGCATGGCAGGAATGCTTTGAGCCCGAGAGTATGCTGTGGGACAGTGGGTTATGGTGTCATTCCTGTCAGACACAATAAGCTGTGGGCAGCTTTGGAAGGACCATTCAAAGTGGTAAGGAAGGTCAATGATGTTAACTACATGGTACAATTGCTAGGCAGGAGGCAGGGGTACAAACTGCACCATGTTAACATGATGAAACCTTACCATGATAGAGAGGCCCTTATGATGAGTATTTGCAGTGGGTGGCAGGAGAAGTCTGAGGGGGATCTGGTGACTGATGTCCTCAGTGAGGCTTGGACTGACACCTCAGAGGAAGGGGTAGCAATGTTCCAGTGCCTATCCCCTACCTAGCTTTGAGAAATCTAAACAGTGTTACAGGAGTTTGGGGGCATGTTCACTGGGAAATCTGGGTGCACCCACCTGATGCAGCACTATGTGGATACAGAACCCCAAAGACTTATCATGCAAGCCCCTTAAATGGTGCCTGAGTGAGTCAGACAGACTCTGAAGAGGGAGATACAGGAAATGTTGTAACTGGGATTAGTTCAGGAGTCCAGCAGTACCTGGGCCTTCCCAGTTGTGTTTGTACCAAAGAAGGATAGAAGCACCAGGCTCTGGGCATAGAGTGGGGAATGGTAAGATCAGGCCAGAACCTGCCAAAGAGGAAACTATTCAGGCATGGCCTGACCCTGTTACCAAAAGGCAGGTGAGTGCATTCTTGGGTACAGTGGAGTATTATAGAAAGTTTGTTCCCAATTATAGTACAATAGCTGCTCCCTGGAGAGGTGGAGATATGCTCTAGAGAGAAGAGGAATGAAGGTCAGCAGGACTAAGACAGAATATATGTGTGTGAATGAGTGGAAGGATAGAGGAATGGTGAGGATGCAGGGAGTAGAGGTGGCGAAGGTGAATGAGTTTAAGTACTTGGGATCAACAGTTCAGAGTAATGGTGAGTATGGAAGAGAGGTGAAGAAGAGACTACAGGCAGGATGGAGTGGGTGGAGAAGAGTGTCAGGAGTGATTTGTGACAGATGAGTACCAGTAAGAGTGAAAGGGAAGGTCTGCAAGAGGGTAGTGAGACCAGCTATGTTATATGGGTTGGAGACAGTGGCATTGACAAAATGGCAGGAGTCAGAGCTTGACGTGGCAGAGTTGAAGATGTTAAGATTTGCACTGGGTGTGACGAGGATGGACAGGATTAGGAATAAGTATATTAGAGGGTCAGCCCAGGTTGGAAGGTTTGGAGACAAAGCCAGAGAGGAAAGATTACGTTGGTTTGGACATTTGCTGAGGAGGGATGCAGAGTATATTAGGAAAAAGATGGTAAGGATGAAGCTGCCAGGTAACAGGAAAAGAGGAAGGCCTAAGATAAGGTTTATGGATGTGGTGAGAGAGGACATGCAGGTGGTTGGTGTGACAGAGCAAGATGCAGAGGATAGGAAGAAATGGAAACAGTTGATCTGCTGTGGCGACCCCTAATGGGAGCAGCCGAGAGAAGAAGAAGAAGCTGCTCCCTTCACAGACCTGACAAGGAAAAACAGGCCAGATAAGGTTGCATGGACGCCAGCCTGTGTGCAGGCATTCCAAAAGCGTAAAGGGGCTTTGGGAGGACCCCCTGTGATAGCCAGTCCAGATTACAGCAAATAATTTGTTGTGCAGGCGGATGCTTCAAACAATGGGGTGAGGGCTGTACTCAACCAGGTTTCCTCAGAGGGAGAAGAGCACTCTGTTGTATATCTCAGTTGTGGACTCCAACCCAGGGAGCAATGTTATGCAATTGTAGAAAAGAAATGTCTCACCATAGTATGGGCACTGCAAAAACTTCATCCCTAACTGTATGGAAGGAAATTCACTGTGGTTACAGACCACAATCCCTTTCCTGACAAGGAAAAACAGCCCAGATAAGGTTGCATTTTATTGTGGCTGGTCTTTCAGAAAATATTTAACCTTTGAGAGTACTTGCATTTATTTAGTGGCACTGTGGCTCCACATTCCTGAAAGTCTTGCTGCTTGGTTAAACACTACCATCTAGTATTAATTTTAATAAGGGTAATTGTGTACCCTGGTAAGAGCCTTAACATTGCTGGCTTTGGGTGTTTTGGTGGCAGCAGATCTACCTTATAGTCTGGGTGGAGGTTGCAGACTGGGTAAGCTGTGTCAGCCTTTCCCAGGTGTGTGTGTGTGTGTGTGTGTGTGTGTGTGTGTGTGTGTGTGTGTGTGTGTGTGTGTGTGTGTGTGTGTGTGTGTGTGTGTGTGAAAATCAAATCTCAAAGAGAGTGTGTGTGACAGCTAGTTTGAATACTGACACTGGGTGCATTGATTTCACAGACAGGGTGGAGGAGGACTTATCTTGGAACACCTGGCTAAGGACTCAGCTATATAGTGATCAATGGGGAGTCTTATTTGGACTGGAGAAGAAACCCATCCCCAAGACTAGAGTGTGCATTCTCTGTGTGCTCTTAAGGGATTTTGTACTTGGTGCAGAGGGTTACATCTGAAATTACTGTGTATGTCTATTTCTCTCACAGTGAACGTTCCCCACCAGTGTCAGTGGTGAGGATCGAGGCTACTTGATCACTGGCCCAGAGGAGGGACGTCACACATGCATATGTGCTTGTCTGAGAAAGGTATTTGCAAGTGCAAGCCACTGTCCAACATGTGTCACCACTCACCTGGGGAATCACCTCTCCCATATCCAAGCCAACACCAGGTATGAGGATTTTCTCACTTTTTCCAAAGAGGGATATTTATTCAGTGGGCAGTGTATAAATAGTACAAATCTGTCGCAGCATCACTACTATGCAATTGTTTGCCAAGACCAAGATACAGAGATCACCAGAGGCAGTCCAAGCACTGGGGGTGGACGATCAACACTGAGGCATCTCAGTGAAACAGAAGATCCCTGTTCCTGCCATACCTGGTTCCAGAAAGTCTTTTTAGCTGTTGTCTTCTCAAGGCTATACATGCCATGTGAGCACAGTACCTGTAGTACCATCTCTGTCTCCTCTGTGTTGAACCTTTCATGCCATTACCATTCCTTCAGTTCCATAACAGGGCATGTACACCTGTGGGTTATACATGTGGATAAGTGTGTGTATACATGACTGTCCATGACAGCCAACAGTTGCCACCATACTGTCCCCAGCACCCTTACTGTGGCTATAGCCTTGTGCATTGATATAACAACACTGACACTATGCACCAGTGTGGCAGGTGTGGGAATATTAACCCTGCTTCCTGTCCATTGGTTGTGTGCATACAGCACAGTCTATGCCTGCTGCACTTATGGCCCAGTATCCCCTGTAGCACATCATGCTGCCTGTGCACATATGATATAGAGTGGCATCAGCTACAAACTGGACAGTGACTGATCCTGACAGTTTTCCCTCTACTTTGTTAGACTGATCCTTCTCTAACAGGACTGACATGTTTGGCCTATACCTTGTGCCCTGTCATGCTGAGTTCCCGAAGCAGGACTGCATCTTGTCCTGCTCTGTACCCGGTGGCCTGTCACACTGAGCCCTCCCTTAGTCTGCTAGCCTCTTTTATGACTGCACTATTACAACACACACTGCACTGCTGTGTGGCAGTGCCTGTTGTTTGCATGCATCCCTTTGTGGTCACTGCAGTCCTGATGTCCATTACCAGTTGTCCTTTTAGCTGTTAGTTTGCCTATATTGCAGTACAATCTGATATCCACTATATTCTGAGTCTTTGTATTACTTTCTGTAACATAGTCTCCCACAAAATGTCAGTTGTGGATTTTATTTCCTTAAAACAGGGCTTGTAGCTCAGGTTTTATGCTAATGAGGGGATTTTTTGCAAAGTCATCTCTGAATCATGCCAGTAATACAATGCATTATCACACCTACTTTGTGCTACAGGGATCATTCCTGCTCATTCATGGTCTGGGAGTTCACATAGGATGTGTGTACAAGTGTGAAGCCTGGCTGAGCTAATGACACTTTGCACTGCACATCATATTAATGTTAATGGGAATCATGCTATCCCACTGGCCACTGATGCAAATCACGGGGCACCTGCTATGTGCAGCATAGTGCCTTCTATACCATTTTCCTCCAGGAGTTGACCTAGGAAGTATGCATTGCCTCAGCAGGCACAAACCCCAACAGGCTCCTGTCTGGTGCAGTAGAGAGGGCAAAATCTTTCTTCAGCTACTGCACTGTGGCTATTAGGAGTACCTACTGGAGATTCTGAGGACCCTGCTTATAAACCAGATTTCTGGCACCCCCTTCCCAGGGCTACCGGTAATGCCAGCCCATTTATAAAATAGATTCCTGCACCTGCTTGCTTTGGTGAATAGTTCAGGCACAAATATAATGACCTGAGGAAGTGCTAACCAGAACCTTCTCTGCCACTGGGAAGAAGAACATAGGAGGAGAGACTTGTAAGCATTCTGTACTTGAACTGACACTAGTAGGCCTTGCACCTGTAGCTGTAAATGCCAACAGCCACACAGCAGAAAAGGGATCCAAGCATCTTCTTCTAAGAGTGATGCAGAGGGGCCCTCTTGATCAATAGCAGGAAGTGAGATGGACCAGGAGCTTGATTTCTGCATTTGAACTGTGGAGTGGCTTCTTGTGTGGCTTGTATAGTAACCTAGCTGAACAGCCCAGACCATCAGACCATCAGAAGTTGAGTCCACCCATGATATCAGACTCAGAGATGACTATATTCTTGGAGTTGGGTTCCCTCTGTTCCAATTTGGCAGTTCTATCTTATAGGTTCATAGGTTCATAAGTGTTTTCTAGGCTAATGACCACAAGGGCCTTTTTAAGCATAGCTATGCATCCCAAATCTCTGAGAAGTTCTGATACCCTTGATAAGTGTAAGTATGGGCCTGGGAGATGAACCATTTACAGGTTACTTGTTTGCATTAGAGACATAGCTGTCAAACCAGGAATTAATTTCCAGTTTCCCATCCAGTGGTCCAAACTGCACTTGAACTGGGTCAGGGAGGATCTCTGCTTCACATGGATGGGGAGCCTGTTCCACAAACAGGGTAGTCTCTGTGATATATACCTATCTCTCCGGCAGGTCCTATTTATATCACAGGCAAGGTTTAAGTCTTTAGAATGCGTAATTCTGGTACTGTTTGTTTTTGGATCTGCAGGAGGTCCATCAGAGTGGGGTCTTTGTATTCCCTATCATTGTGACCCCCATCCGTCTGTGCAACTCTCCAGGTCCTATTTGTAATCCATCCTTTCCGAAAACCAAGTGCCCACTCTTTCCATCTGTATTTCACATTTGTTGCCCCCTTATTTGCCACTGCCTCTCCTGTCAGTATTTGTTTCTTTTATGCTTGTTCATCTGCCCCTTTTTCCTTAAGTATACCCTCCATCCTATCCTTACCTCCCCCTTACTACTTTCTTTCTCTATCCTTCCTTGAAAAATAAAAAGTGGACATCTATACACAAAAAGTATAACCTCCATCCTCCCTACACAGCCTATCACTTTTTGTTGCCCTGTACATTCCTCTGCTTGCTCTTCTCCATTTCTGACTGTCCTGTCTCATCTCCTTTCAAGTTATATGATAAAATGAGTTGGCACTGTGCTATTATGCCCCTGTATAGACTGTCCACTATTCCTGTATGGAAGCTATGAGACACTTTGTTTTCATATGTGCACTTTCATAGCATCAGGCATACCACCTGAATGTTGCTTTATCCAGCCATTTGAAAAGTCATAGTATGGTCTATCCAGTTACACGATAAATGTTATGACAGCTGTGAAAAAAATTATTGTACTGTACTGTCCTGGCATGGCCACGGTATGCTGAAGTTCATACGATCTTAATCTCTATCAGGTTATATTTTGGATATTTACACAAAGAATGATAATGACTCATTGTGTGCTAAGTTAGTGTATAAAGAGATCAGTATATATGGGGAAGTTCACCACTTAAGGGTACAATTCTCACCTGCAAAAATACCCGTAAAAATGAAAAACTTGCACTATAAATACGTTGTTGTAGTATTTTTTTAATAAATATTTTGGCCCCTGAGCAGCAGACTGCTGCCACTGATGTCTCTTTCCACTCTCTAATACTGAATAAATGTTGAACCGTTCGGGACAAACACAGACAAGCAAAAAGACTTCCCAAACAGGTCTGTCCACCCACAGTAACTGTCAGCAAAATAAATCCAAGCTGGTTAAAGTTAAGAGTACTATTTTAATGTATAAAACAGAATCAGGTTTAGCGCTTTCACCCGCAACAACAGCGAGCTTCCTCAGAACAGTTAAAATAAGTTCCTTACGTTCATTTATATTTGAAATTGGCGCCAAAAAGCGCTGGTTTAGAAACATTCAATTTAAAATAATATAACATTCATTATACAGTTCAAAATAAACTTCTGAAATTACCCTAAACAATTGATCTCCTGTTACTATCTATAAGTATATGTATATAAAATGAATATGTATATAAAAATAATGTAGCTTTACTGAGCTACTTTAAAATACTTTAAAATATTAACACAAGGTGAATGCATACTTCAATTGTTTAACATCAATAGAGGTTTAATGGACATGTAATCATTTATGCCTGGTGTAGATGTGGCATCTGTTAATACCTGCCAGTATAATTCTCTATATGCCAAATAATTTTTAATACTGCCTCCTCTTGGGTTATTCTTTATAACCTCCATTATGGCAAATTTAAATTTGTGTTCAGTCCCTTTTTCAATAATGTGTCTGGCTAAGGCATTCTTCTTATCTTTCTTTTTCGTACAGTATATGTGGGAATAAATTCTTTGCTTGAAAAACCTCTCGGTCTTTCCGATGTAAAATGCTGGACAGACCGTACACAAAGCTATATATACCAGCATCTTTGTTTTGCAGTTCCCTTTTGACATATATATTTTGGTCCTGTTTAAATTCATTAACTTCACAGGGCTTTTTTCATAAATATAACTGCACTGGTTACATGCCCCACATTTACTTGTATGTGTGTTGACCTCAATCTTTTCATGTTTTTTTTAGTTCTAATAAACACTTTATATGCCTTCCCATTTTGTTGACAAATATTGGTCTATTTCCTACCTTGTCCAATATTTCTTGTTCCCTTGTCAACATATTCCAGTTATTTGTCATGATATCTTTAATTACATTACTGAAAGGACCGTATTCAATAATACATGCCCTTTTGAAGTTATTAATAACTGTGATAGGTGTGTCATTAATAACTGGTTCTTGTCCTATATTTGTGACATTTGATCCAAGTAGTGAAGTGTATCTGCTATCTCTTAGTTCCATAATGTAGGTGGATATATTATTCATTAGGTCTAAATCATATCCCCTTTCTGAAAATAAAGATGTAATAAATTCTATCTCTTTTACCATATCTGTGTGCTCAGATGTCATTCGCATAACTCTAATACATTGCCCTTTATAAATATTACATTTCACCTTTCTTGGGTGATAACTGTGAAAATCTATGTAAGAATTTGAAAAGGTGGCTTTTCTATATATATTAGATTTTAAGCACCCATTGTTTACTGAAACTAATGTGTCTAGGTATGGTACCCCTTGATTATTATATACAGCAGTAAATTTTAAATATTCGCTACTAGAGTTTATGTATGTAATAAAATCCAAATAAGAACTATTCTCATCATTCCACATAATGTAGATGTCGTCCAAAAATCTGGAGTAGTAACAAATGGACTTAAAGTATGTACTGTTGAAAATGTAGTTGTCTTCCCATTCAAGCATGACCAGGTTAGCAAATATGGGTGCACACGCTGCCCCCATAGCTACTCCCCTGGTCTGCTTGAAAAGCTCCCCTTCAAAATATATGAAGTTGTTTTCTAATACAATAGACATCAAGTCCACTAATAATGTTATTTTGTCCCACGTCATATTCGTGTGTTTTCTTAAGCAGTTGGTAAATGCTTCCAGACCTTCATCAATGGGAATACTACTAAATAAGTCAATGACATCTATACTACTAAATAGTGTATTACTATTATATTTGGAGATGGGGTAATTTTTCAAAAATTCCCAAGAGTCTTTTACCAGATGTTGAACATTATTGTATATTGGTTTCAGCATATTGTCAATGACCACCCCAATTGGGAAGGTCTTTGACTTGCTGCCTGAGATTATCGGACGAAAAGGGGGGTTAGAGTAGTCCTTGTGAACCTTAGGAATTCCCACTATGGTGGCCATAGTGGGGTAGTCCACAGACATATAGTGATATAAATCCTCTGATATTCTTTGATCTAAAAAATATTCTTCTAAATATAAATCTATTCTTCTGTAGGCTATATTAACCTCATTTTGTGATATAGGTGTATAATTTCCTGATTCATGCAAGATGTCATTAATAATACCACTATATGTGATGGCGTCGTAGATTACGATGCCTCCCCCCTTGTCCGGTTTCATAACCCTAATGTTACTATTATTCTGTAAATCACTTAAGGTGAGAATTTCCTTTTCAGTTAAATTAGATTTAATTTTATACCCTTTAGAAGCTTTATTCGCTAAATATAATTCTCTAGTAACCTTGTTGTCATATTTCTGAATACTAGGGTTACTAATAGGGATAAAACTGCTCTTCTTTTTTAAGGAATCAATAGTGGCATCAACTTTCTGATCTTTATTTCCAAACATCATAGAAAGATTTAATTTTCTAATATATTTTTTGAACTCTAATATGTTATTCACTATATTAAATTTTGGTGTTGGAATAAACTTTAACCCCTTAGATAATAAACTAAAATGGGTTCTATCTAGTTGAATATTGCTGTAATTATATATTTTAAAATTGTTACATGTACTCACAATTTGGTTAGTAACTAAAATGTCTGGAGTGTCATAGCTACTTATTTCCTTGATAGTATTCTGACTCTCATTTGTTAGTACTTCATTTTCCACTTTTCCCCTTTCTTCCACTTCCCATAATTCTTTCCCCCTGGGTTGTGAAAAAACTCATCAGTGTCACTTCCACTGTGGGTATAAGGTCTGTCATACTCCTGTGTGTACCCCTCCGTGTTTTTGTTAGATTTACTCCATATGTAATTTGTGTGATTTTTATACTGATCCCTATCTCTATGTAGCTTCTTTTGCTTACATTCATGAGCCTTCTTAGCCCTATAATCCGTAGTGTCAAACTGTTTGTATAATAATGTTTCCCATTGTGGAAACGCCAAATCATGTATTATTGCGTTATTAAGTTTCTCTACTTCAGTTAATAGTTTGCACAACTTCACATCATTATATTTAATCAACAGTCTCATGTATTGGAATCCAAAATTGTCAAATAAAGAATTAAAATCCATTTTTACCTCTTTGTCTATGTCATTGCCTAATGGTAGTTTATAAAATCTCAAACCCATGGGTACAATGTTAATAGAAATACAAAAATTTAAATAAGCATTATCTAGTTTCAAGGCATTGATCATATTGAGTTTTTTGCCAAACATATAAATTGTGTTAATATTTTAAAGTATTTTAAAGTAGCTCAGTAAAGCTACATTATTTTTATATACATATTCATTTTATATACATATAATTATATATAGTAACAGGAGATCAATTGTTTAGGGTAATTTCAGAAGTTTATTTTGAACTGTATAATGAATGTTATATTATTTTAAATTGAATGTTTCTAAACCAGCGCTTTTTGGCACCAATTTCAAATATAAATGAACGTAAGGAACTTATTTTAACTGTTCTGAGGAAGCTCGCTGTTGTTGCGGGTGAAAGCGCTAAACCTGATTCTGTTTTATACATTAAAATAGCACTCTCTAATACTGGGAGTCCTTCATGACCCTCCAGACCTTAATTGATACCTTCTCCTGTAGTCTGAGGAGATTAAGGCATCACAGTGCAGCATCACGCTCTTAGCTGTAATAATTTTTGCTTTAGCTCCTAACTATTCTCCACCTTCATGCCTGAAATGCAGTGATATAAGGCCAGTAAGGCCAAGAACATCTGTCAGTGTGTACCCCAGTATTTGTTAACTTAGGAGGTACACTCGCAGATGCAAACAATTCTTCAGATATGTGCCCTTGATTCTATAAAGTTAATTTCACTGTATCTTGGCAAAACAATGCATAATGAATCATTATCATATTCATGTGTATATATGGATTCACACACACACACACACACACACACACACACACACACACACACACACACACACACACACACACACACACACACACAAGCACACAAAGGCATTGAGGGTTCCTCCACTAATAGTCTTTGAAACAGAAGAACATCAAAAGATAATCTGCATAACACCCTATTCCAGCTTCCCCATTACACCATCACAATACCCACATGGTAGCTGCTTTGGAACAGGATTCCATTATACATTAGGCAGAGCCCCTCACTAACACTCTTCAAGACAAACCTTGACGGGTGGATGGGAAACAGAAAATTTACCCCGGGGATCACTGCACTGGCTCTGCTGGACAGTGACGCAGGGAACTAATGGCTCTGCTGGACAGTGGCATAGGGAACTGATGGCTCTGCTGGACAGAGGCACAGGGAACTAATCTAAGGGGATGGCGAAAGCCAACACATTCTGGCTAGGCTTATAAATGCCCTTGGGCAGGTAGCAAAGTACTTACCTATGAACCTATGAACCTAAACAATCTACATCTGACCACAAGCAGGCAGTAAGTGTTTCACTGTGATCATACAAACAGTGAAGTTACAAGGGAATATTCACTCCTAATTCTACCTAACTTGTTCTCCGTTAAGGTAGGCGTTCAGTGGGAATAAGGCTAGGTGGGAATGGTTACAACCTCCAATGTGTTCCAGTAGTTTTACACTGTCATACATTGCATTTGAGTTTGCTAAGTGCCTCTGTCCATTTAGAGGAAAGAGCAATACCAGAAGGGGGGAGAGGTAGGCATAACTGTGTAAGTGACTGTGGTGGATGTGAAACTAGTTATGGCCCAGATATTTAATATCCTTCCCTTAGTGCCCATGTGCTGCAGAATGAACATTAATGCTACAACAAAGCTTTTCACACACACACACACACACACACACACACACACACACACACACACACACACACACACACACACAAAGAGAAGAAGAGTGTGGCATGCATGTAAGATAAGTAAATGGAGAAAAGGGGGAGGAGCAATAAAGAAACAAAGTAAAAGTCTTTTTGAGTTCTGTTTCTACTAGGGTTGCCACCTTTTCAAATGCCCAAAGTGGGACAATTTTTGTACAAACGTCAGATTTTGCAAGGCAAAACATACCCACAGCCAGTACAAAGGACAGAACTTCACTGTTTTGCTTACATAAATGCTTATTCTTGTAGCATTTTAGTTGCTTATTCTGTTTCTTATAACATTTAGGTGTTTCAGAAACAGAATAATTGTTTTATGCAACTATTACATTAAATATAGGAAATATGTTTGTCCTAATATCTCAGGACATTTGCCATTTTTTCAATTTTTATGCAGGACACAACTGCCCAAAGAGGGACTGTTCCTCGCAAAGTGGGACAGGTGGTAGCCCTAGTTTCTACATTATAACATTAGTCGATGAAAGTTTTTGTTGCGTTAATATCTACAGATATCTTTGTGTGCAGCAGAAAAAGAAAAATACTGCAGAGACTTTGCAGACAGTTGAGTAAACAGAAGCAGGATTTGTAAATAAATAGTATTTAAAAACTGACATAACACTGTCCCATTCTGAGTCAGTGTCTGCTGTTGGGTTGGATGAGAAGATGATGTCAGACTCTATGGGAGTATCCCCTCCAGTTGGTATTGTCAGTCAGAGATAACTCTTCGCTGAAACCCTCTCTGACCAGATAGACATAATCATGTTATACTGTGTGTGACTCTTATACAACCACTGAAACACGGGCATGTAGGAACCAGCCAATCACAATAAATCCTGCACACTACTTTACCAACTACTTAAAACTTGCTTTGTTCCTGAGAGTAAACATAACATTTATTGGTTTGTGAGTGTCCAGCTACATTTCTGTAAAGACATGCAAAGGAAAAAAAACTAGTTTCTCTGTCCAGTGATGTCAATGTGCATCTCACTAAACCAATCAGTTCAAGTTTCTCTCATGGCATCTTTTAAAAATAAATTGATAAAAGCTTAGTCATGGAAACAGAAATAATTTCCATGACTGAATAATCTGTAAATTGCAGGTAGCATGTTCATAGCTACTGATTAATCGGCTTAGTATTATAACTGGGGGAAAGCTTTGGTAGCTGCATTAATATGCTGTTGAAACAACAATCATATGGTAAACACTGTATTTTAGAATCAGGGATTCCTGAGGAATTGTTTGTCTAGAAATGCAACTAACAAAGTTTTATCACTACTTATAGGTTAAAGTAAAAGACAAACCATAATAAGCCTGGGAACATTCTGCACCACACATTTCTTCTCTGTGTAGTCTTTTATTTTTTAAGTGAAATTTTGCATTTTCTGATTTTTATTCACCAGTGGTCCTGGCTGGTGTATAATCATCAACACCCCCCCCCCCTGCAAGGTACCTCATAAGTTTCAGTGTGTGGTCATGTAAGAAGGTTGCCACTTGCAGCCTAAATGGTGCTCCTAGAGCTCCTTTTTTCTGGCTTTTCTGTGTTTCATGTACAAGCTAAGAATAGCTTATTGTCATTTTCCAGTTTGGAGTTCCATGCGTTTTGTTTTGAAATAGCACTACTGTAAAATGCCATTGTTTTTCATTCTGCAAGAGGCAGCCAGAGTGTAACAGTAGGGCACAAACCCAAGAATCTGGAGACCTCTGTTCAAATAAAACCATCAGCATTGCAACTTTATTCTGTTCATCTGTTGTTTCTGCTTTAGAACTGGGATTAGGTGGTGTGGTATGCAACAATTTGCCCAGTCAATGACACCTTTTATTGTAGATTTTGTAAGATATCCAGTTCCATCTCCAACATTTCCAGTTGAGTGTATATTGATTTATCATAGACTGGGCAGTCGGTTCTGATCATAGATTCTCTCTGCGAATAATGACCAAATGTCAATTAGGGAACACGGGTATAACATGGCTAGGTTTGTAAAGGCCCTAAGGTCATTAGCCTAGTAACCTCCTATGAACCTATGAACCTATAACAATGATTACAACAAAAGTGATTGAAAAAAGTATTATACACGCATCCTTTTGCACACTAGTATACAATCCCCAAATACTGCACATTCTATAGAAATGCACTCACACACACACACACACACACACACACACACACACACACACACACACACACACACACACACACACACACACACACACACACACACACACTGCAAATATACAAGCAGTAACACATCACAGCACCCACAACAAGAAAGTCACAAATTCCACTACCAGCCTTTTGCATGTCTGTGAGTGTTGGGGGGGTGTAAACTCCCCTGCACCTCCCCACTCTCAGCATTAATTCTGTGACTGCACAATATCAGGGAAAGGACATATTCACAATATCTGCTGCACTGCAATCTTATACAACAGCGAAAAGCACCTTTTGACTGTTTGTGCGCACTTGTAGATAAATTTGCATTTGATGAATCATAATAGAGTTAGAAATGTTCTATCAGCTGTGTATGGAATCCCACTGAATGGACCCCCCATCACATGTCCTTACTCCAGTCTCTGTTTTCTTCCTAGATCCCTCCAGAACAATCACACACCTTTACTGGCACTTGGCGCTTTTCCTCAAAGTCCCCACCTGCATTACCTGAGACCCAGAGCTTTTAATGCAAGGAATTTAGCACCACATAAATTCCTTTCTTTTATACATTTGTTTTACTCATCAACTGGTTAAACAGTTATACAAGTTCATCATCTTCCTTTGACCTCTCTTCTACCTGTTTTGTATATGGAAAGTCCTGGAGGCTCTGAGTTCTTCCACAGCTTGATAAATCTTCATGGCTTTCTTAGAAATGTGTTCTTTTTCGGGAATAATCAGTCTACAGATAGGTAACTAGCTGGTGAATAGATCATTGAGCAGTCTGAGGCTATGTCACTAATTATGACCTGGTTTTGAGACCTGCATCTTCTAGTTATATGCAGTGTAATTTTGAATACATCACCTAATCACAATGTTCTGCTATATCTTGCCTGAAGAACGACTGACTATGTGTCTGTTCCTGGTAAACAAGTCTGAAACAAAATAATAATCCCAAACATGCTGTCACTAGTCAGTGTGATTAGTCATTGTGGTGCTGTTACAGTAGCACAATAAAGATCTTGGTAGTACACTGCTGATCATGACTGAGCAGCACTGCAGCACAGCAGAAAATCTGGCTACAATAATACTGATAGGCCTGCCTGACTAACATGCTACTGATAACACTTGATTAGCACTGCAGTACACATGGAGATCTGAATGCCAGGTTACGAAAGGACCTGCTGAGTAATGCATTATGGCAGAAAATTGGTTTTCAATGGTAATAATAGGGCTTGTTCAGCAGTGTGAGTTATATTAGAAGATTATTGTTCATTTGGTTTGATGAGTTGTCTTTATCACAGAAAAACTCATTTCATTGTTCTAAGTTGCCCTGAAGTCATCATGCTATTAGACAGGGTGTGATTACTGATGCAAGTTATGTAAGGCCTAGTATACACCTATGAACCTTTGAGGTACCACCATTTACCATTCTACTACCAGCACAGTGGTGCATTGGTTAACATTGTGGCCTCACAGCAAAAGGTTCTCCGGTTCAAGTCTCGGCTGGGGTGCCTTCAGTGCAGACTCTGCATGTCTTCCTTGCATTCATGTGGGTTTCCTCTGTGTACTCCAGTTTCCTCCCACATTCCAAAGACATGCACCTGGAGCATTTCTCCCAGGCCTCAGCTGAAAATAGGCTCTTTTGTAGCTGTACTTTCCTGGTCAACAAATGATAAATAAATAAATATCATAGCCTTGCCAGCAGCTTAATACTTAGAACTACTTAATCAGTCGTGGTCAGTGAGGAGCAAGTTACTACTGTGGAAAAATGAAGGGCCTACATGTATCTGCCTTTGTGTTTTCATCAGTACTTAGATGCAAGCTCTACAAGGCAGTGACAGATGTCTTCAGGTTTTCTGAATGACAAGATTCCACGATGATCCTTCTGGAACTGTCTGTCAGTAAAGGAACCTGTGAGAATGTTGTCATTATGACACTGTTAGCACACTGCCCACTACAATGTACTTCAATGATAAGTTTTTCATATTACTGCTGCATCTATCCAAAAGGAAAAACTGACATGCATATATATGGCAACTTAGAAGTAAACTGAATCGGGCAGCTTGCCCAAGAAAGTGAAATAAACAACTAGATCAGCTCCTTCTGCAGTCAGCTAGAAGGGGGTTATGCCTTTCCGCACATATTCATGTTACTTGTATATACTAATTCTACCTGCAAGGAAATCAGCAGCTCTGAATTATGCTACACAGTAATAGTACAGTCTGTTTCCGCAAGTCAGACCTCTCTGCCCTGTGAAACAAAACCACTGAACTGACATCAATTAAGCTGCACACTCTCCCCAGCATGTTACCCCCTGTGCCTTGTTGCTACTCCATTTAGTGCTAAGGTGGTCAGTGTCATACTTTTTATACCCAAACAGTGGAGATGGCTTTCTGCTTTTATTATTTTGATTTAGATTGAAATGGTATGGTCTTCAACTAGTCAAGTGTCTGCTAAAAGCTATATGTTACAGATAATATTATAATTGAAAAAGTCTTTTTACCTTGCCTGTTTGGGCAGACGAGGCTTGTCCAAAGTTCCTGGTTCCTGACTTAGAACCAACAGCAAGTGAGTAAGTAATTTCTGAATTACTGCTAACATCTGGTCCAACTTTCATGGCCATACAAGGACAATGATATCAGTGCTACTTGCATTTTGTTTTTAGTATTGGAGTGACATACGTTCTGACGCTTGCTGCTGGTGTTACCTGGTGTAACAAATTGCTTCTCTAAAGATGTTTAAAGAAACAGAAAGTCACTCCATCTCACTTACTTTTGCTGGCAAGTGTTTGTAAATATCTGGCTGTTCTCATACACTACATCTTCTCCCCTCCTATGCATACAACTTCCCAGCCCCACCACCCAACATCTCTCAGTCTTGCAATTGCTTCCAACCTATATAAAACAACCTACATAGGATTCTTCCTCTTATTCCAAAATCTCAAACCTTTCTCAAATGCACCAAACTCATATCTAAACTCTTCAAACTTCTTTCACACTTAGCTACACAACCACAACTCTCTGGACACATACACCCCAACCTAGGTCCTAAATGTATTCAGCAGCAATCCACCAACCCCTCCACTCTACCCCTCTACAACAGGATATTAACCTCTCATGGTAGCTTTAACCTTCTCCTTAACATGAACGTCTGCAGTGTAGTCAACAAGGTACTCCGAGTGCATGCCAGCCTATCTTTTTAGTCCCCTGATATTATAGTGCTAACAGAAACCTGACTGAAAGCAACCATTACCAATGATGAATTCTTCCCCAGGTTATGATATGCATAGATGTGATAGAAAAAATAAGTGCGGAGGTGGTATAGCCTTACTATATGAACAAAACAAAAAATAGAAGTTATAGAACCAAGCATGCCTGATTTCCATAACACTGACGTACTATTAACCAACCTGGAAACAAATTGTAACAGATACCTTACCATAATAGGTACTTATATTCCTCCAGGCAATAACTCCATCTTAATTAAGGATTTCCTACACTGGGTATCAATAACATTCTCACAAGAAACCATCAGAATGGGTGACTTTAATACTGACTGGTAGTCATATGACTCTGAAAACCCAACTAACTATAAAAACCTACATGGCTTCACACAGCTCACTCAGTCCACAACAAGAATAGACAAGGCAACCAAAAGGCATTCTATTCTAGATTGGATTCTAGCTAACAAACCTAGCCTAGCTTACCAATCAGGATGTCTCCCTGATAGCATTAGTGATCATCTACCAATATACTTAGTCAGACACCATCTCCACCGCCATAGAAATACTAACTACCACCAAATTCACAACAAAAAAACTTTAATGCTCAAATCTTAAACTCAATATTACTAAACTGCAACTGGACCCCACTCAAAAGGCTACTCCTAGATACTGCTGTGGACAACTTTAACACCACCTTCCTTGAAATATTAGATAGCCTAGCCCCATGTAGAATCACTAGAGTGAAAACCAACTTTGTCCCTTGGCTATCAAAAGAAACTAAAACTCTACTCAAACTAAGAGATAAAGCCTGGAGTCTCTGGTATACCAAAAAAGAAATCAGAGCAACCAACATTACTACAGGCTACTTTGAAATAAAGCCAAAGCATAAGTCAAACTAGGCAAAAAAATTATACTGTAATACTATACAGCAAAAGCACCACCACAATCCCCAAAATTCTAGTCTGTGATAAACAAACTCCTTCATCCAGGTCGATCCTCCTCCCCCACCCCATCAACCACTGACAATAACAATAGCATAGCTGCACAATGTATTTCCTTCTTTAGAAACACTATATGGTCTGTTACTAAGAACCACAGCAATGACCCTCCTATTATCCCAACTATAGCCAGTCATGAAATTGACTCCTTTTCCTTTAAACCTGTCCAGACTTATACTATAAAAACTACTCCGAACTAAAGCCCACCACTCTTGCAGCTGACAATCTGCCTTCTGAATTCTTAAAACTAACAGCTGATGTCATCTCCTATCCAGCCTCTATCCTCATTAACCATTCTATATCTTAACAATACATCCCAAAAACCTGGAAAATATATTACATAATCCCTTTGCATAAAGGCAGTAGCTCTATCAAATTCTCAAATTACAGACTTATAGCCATATTATCGCCCCTTTCTAAAATCTTAGAAAAACACATGCATTTGCAGATTTGCAACTTTTGTCTTAACTAATAACCTCCTTTCTGGCACACAGCATGGATTTTGCCCGAATCGTAGCACCACAACTGCCCTGCTCAGCTTTACCAATATCATCAACCAACATAGAAACAATGGGAATCTAATATCTTCCATATTGTTGGAGCTATCCAAAGCATTTCATACTGTTTCTCATCAGAAATTACTTAACAAACTTTCTATCCTAAAACTCAGCCATACATCGCTAGCATGGTTCCTTAGCTACCCAACTAGTCGACAACAAGGCATCAAGTGGCAGCCTGATCTCTCTTCCTTCTTACCTGTTTCTGTGGGGGGTTCCCAAGGATCAGTCCTAGGCCCTCTACTTTTTAGCATGCTCACCAACAGGCTTCACACAGCAACTTTTTTAGCCTCCATTGTGCAATATGCTGACAACTCTACTGTCATCTGTGCTACACCTACCTTAAATGAACTCAAAGAGAAGATGCAACAGTCCTCCCTGTCAGTTGAAGCCTGGTTATCAGACTCAACTAATCCTGAATCCATCCAAAACTAAATTCATGCTCTTCCATGTCACGTAACCTCACAATTCCATTCCAACTATACTCATCCAATAATACCATAATATCTACTGTAGGCAAAACAAAACTTCTAGATGTGCTAATAAACAATAATTTGAAATTTGATATGCACCCAACCCAGTCTATCAAAAAAAATACACAAAACTAAGAGCCCTTTATAGACTCAAGCCCTTCCTCAATAGCACCACAAAAAAAATAAAAAATTGACAGAAATCACTTAATCTCTACCCTATTATATGCCTCCCCTATCCCCACCAACCTAAAGAAAACAGATCTGGACAAACTAGAAACCTGTTACAATAAAATTGCTAAATTCATCACCAACTCCAATTACAGATCTCACCACAGCCCCACCTTACAACACAGCAACTGAACTAGCTAGACTTACCCCATTACCTGTCCTACACACAACTCATTACTGCTCACACACTAATTCACCAACTCAAAAAACTCCTGCCCTTCACTGTTTGCACCTACCCCACACCAATACTCACGACCTCCGATTCTCAGATAAATGCCTAGTTCATGCTCCTGCCCTATGCCAACACTCGCATCCTCCGATCCTCAGATAAATCCCTACTTCATGCTCCTACCCCACACCAACACCCATGTCCTCTGATACTGAGATAAATCCCTACTTCATGCTCCTACCCCACACCAACACTCATGTCCTCCGATACTGAGATAAATCCCTACTTCATGCTCCTACCCCACACCAACACTCATGTCCTCCGATACTGAGATAAATCCCTACTTCATGCTCCTACCCCACACCAACACTCACATCCTCCGATCCCCAGATAAATCCCTACTTCATGTATCCAAATCCAACAATGCTGCCTGAGACTCCCTTTACTCTAACTACATCTCCAAAATTTGGAACACTATTCCAGATTTGATCACAGCTACTACCACTCCATTTCAATTTTAAAAATCTACTTAAGAACTACCTCACTAATAAATGGCTGTGCCCATGCACTAGTCCAGACTAAATCTTCTCCCACAACCAAATGTCAACACTACTATACAACCAATCTGTCTTCATCTACTGTAATTAAACTTACTACACACCTATTTCATCAGCACCCCTCCACCCTGCTATCACTGATAACATGGAATTCTCCTCTTACCATACCTACCTGACTACCCCACTTTCTCACACTCCATTAGCCTCCACCTTTGTTTTTCAACATTACTGTCCAAATCCCCCTTCCTTATATTCTTCATAGCCCTTCCTATACTTCTACTTTACTTCATCATCTAAGCTCTACTATTCACCTTACTAAACATGTTCAAATAAAAAAACCTTCTACCTATCCGATGACTGTATTGAACTACCGCAAAACTAAATATTAACTATTATACACAATCGTATATGACTATGATGAAACTTTTGTTTAGTACTCTGCTACATCAACTATCAAAGACATATTATGTCATATTGTACTCAATGTGTTTCAATACAACTGTTTACCTGTATATTTGTAATATTTTAATGTGTGTAACTATATATAATTTTACCTATGGAACTTTTCTTCCTGGGCCTCTACTGAAAGTGGGCTTTGTCCCAGTCGGACACTCCTGGTAAACAAATGATAAATAATTAAACATAATAAATAATAGTAATGGCTAGTCAGAAGAGGATGAAGAATGGAAAGGCTGTTGGCCCAGATGACATACCAATGGAAGCATGGAGGTGCTTAGGAGAAATGGCAGTGGAATTTCTAACTAGATTGTTTAATGAAATTTTGGAAAGTCAGAGGATGCCTGAGGAGTGGAGAAAAAGTGTTTTGGTACCTATCTTTAAGAATAAGGGTGATGTGCAGAGCTGCAGTAACTACAGAGGGATAAAATTGATTAGTCACAGCTTGAAGTTATGGGAAAGAGTAGTGGAAGCAAGGTTAAGAAGGAGGTGATGATTAGTGATCAGCAGTATGGTTTCATGCCAGGAAAGAGCACTACAGATGCAATGTTTGCTCTGAGAGTGTTGTTGGAGAAATACAGAGAAGGTCAGAAGGAGTTGCATTGTGTCTTTGTAGACTTGGAGAAAGCATATGACAGGGTGCCTAGAGAAGAGTTGTGGTATTGTATGAGGAAGTCGGGAGTGGCAGAGAAGTACGTAAGAGTGGTACAGGATATGTACGAGGGTAGTGTGACAGTGGTGAGGACTGCAGTGGGAGTGACAGATCCGTTTAAGGTGGAGGTGGGATTACATCAAGGATCAGCTCTGAGTCCTTTCTTATTTGCAGTGGTGATGGACAGGTTGACAGATGAGATCAGACAGGAGGCCCGTGGACTATGATGTTTGCAGATGACATTGTGATCTGTAGTGAGAGTAGGAATCAGGTTGAGGAGACTCTGGAGAGGTGGAGATATGCTCTAGAGAGCAGAGGAATGAGGGTCAGCAGGGCTAAGACAGAATATATGTGTGTAAATGAGAGGGAGGGTAGAGGAATGGTGAGGGTGCAGGGAGTAGAGTTGGTAAAGGTGGACGAGTTTAAGTACTTGGGATCAACAGTTCAGAGTAATGGTGAATGTGGAAGAGAGGTGAAGAAGAGAGTACAGGCAGGGTGGAATGGGTGGAGAAGAGTGTCAGGAGTGATTTGTGACAGACGGGTACCAGTAAGAGTGAAAGGGAAGGTCTACAAGAGGGTAGTGAGACCAGCTATGTTATATGGGTTGGAGACAGTGGCATTGACAAAAAGGCAGGAGTCAGTGCTGGATGTGGCAGAGTTAAAGATGTTAAGATTTGCAATCGGTGTGACTAGGATGGATAGGATTAGGAATCAGTATATTAGAGGGTCAGCTCATGTTGGACAGTTTGGAGACAAAGCAAGAGAGACGAGATTGCGTTGGTTTGGGCATGTGCTGAGGAGGGATGATGGGTATATTGGGAAAAAGATGCTAAGGATGGAGCTGCCAGGTAAGAGGAATAGAGGAAGGCCTAAGATAAGGTTTATGGACGTGGTGAGAGAGGACATGCAGGTGGTTGGTGTGACAGAGCAAGATGCAGAGGATAGGAAGAAATGGAAAGAGATGATCCGCTGTGGCGACCCCTAACGGGAAAAGCCGAAAGAGAATGATGAATGGCTAGTCAGATATCTGATGAAAACAGTTTTGTCTAAAGTGTCTATATTTTCATTTATATTTATATTTATATGTCATTTCCTCTAGCTAACTATATATCATTTAAAATCATTAGGATCATAGCTAAATGTGAATACCTAAATGTGATACAAGAGAGAGACTGGCTTGGATGAAAGTTTGTGAAAACATTAATAACTTGCTTGAATATGCCCATAACTCCATCTTGAAGGAGCCGGTCTAATCATATGCAGGTAGTTATCAAGGTCTGTAGAGGTATCTGTTATTTTAAGAAGAGGAGATGCTCAGAGAAGTTCACATTTACAGTTGTCAGTCACTAAGTAGTTCAAAAAAGATAAAAAATAAGTTGCTTTTAAAGATCTGTATATTACATTTCATAAAGATGATTGCATTTAAAAAGCATTAAAAAATTGTACTACCAAATGTATTTTGCTTAAAGTGAAGAGGCTTGCTTTGTGTGATGAAGTGTCCTGAAGAACTGATTTATACCACAGTATGACACTAATGATTTAAAAGATGCTGTGCCATAACTGAAGTGGATTGTGGTGATTTTTTGAAAGTCCATCAGTAAATATACCAACATGACTGAGGTAAGCACTGTCAGTATTAATGAACATTAAACGAATTTCATTTTCTCTTTGAAAGTGTAATTTCTAATTGTGAACTCTGGGGTGAATTATGGGAAATAATAGCTTGTTGGGTTGTTATGTTCATGGGTGTGTGTCTGCATGTGTTCAATTGTGTGTGTTAGTATGTCTCAATGATTCTTTGGATTATATGAGGCAGCTATAAGGGGAGATAGATTCCTTTCCCATCAAGATGGAGAGACCTTTGGGATAATTACATTAAGAGATGATAGGTATATGTGGCACACACAGTTTGACTCACAAGAAAAAAAAATTCTGCACGTCTTTTTTTCAGTGAGACTGCTTTTGTTTGTTTTAATTTTGTGAACAGTGAATTCAGTTGCCAGAGTTTAATGAATCACCATTCATCTAGTCCGTTTTCATGTTTGGAGTGTGGATCACATGATTTCTCACACAAATGTATTTGCACATCCAACATTTTGAAACAATTGTGATAACTCACTATTTTCCACGTTGTCCTAGTTGCTACCTGGTAGTCATAACATCATATGTACCTCAACAGGTACCAAGTTTCCACCTGGTTGTAGCATTTGCTATTCTGTGTATCCAGTTGCTGGAGCATGCTCTGTTTGGGTACTAGTCATCTGATAATGTCTGAAGTATAATTTATCAACACAATGCACAGCCAGTGAGGAATATGTCATCAGATTACTACATATGCCGTTAATTTACAGTGGTTGCAAATGATGTATTTGAAAATGCCACAAGTGCAAAAATACATTGTTTTATATGCTACCATATTTCCCTTACCAAAAGGGGCAAAAGTTTTATATAAAATAAAATGGTACAGTGTAAATTCCCTTCCATTGGGGTGCTTGCTTGAGGGGTTTAAGGCCCAAGGGAGAAATAGGTTACTAGGTTCATAGGTAGGTACTAGGCTATCTGCCCGAGGGCATTTATAAGCCTAGCCAGAGTGTGTCAGCTTTCACCACCCCATTGATTAATTAACTGAGCCTCTGTCAAGCAGAGCCAATGAAGTGATCCCAGGGGTGTATTTTCCACTACCCATCCACTCGTCAAAGCTTCTCTTGAAGACTGTTAGTGAGGGGCTCTGCCTAATGTAGTTAGGAATTTTGTTCCAAAGCATGGGGAGTCTCTGTGACAGGAATCTATCCCTCCAGCATGTTCTATTTATTGTTGTGGCAAGGTTTAGCTCACTAGAGCGTGTGACTTGCAGTGACTTGGATTTCTTTAGGTGGAGCATATCCATCAATTCTGAGTTGGACATGGCTTTGTAAGTCAGGCAGAGATCACCTCTGAGTAAGCGATATGCCACTGAGTACAGCCGGAGTTTTTTCAGTCAGGCTGCATAGGACATATATTTGAGGCCAGTAAACCTCTTGGTGAGGTGCTTTTGTGGTCTTTCCAGCTGTTAGAAGTGTCTTGTGAGGTACATCCCAAATGGAGCATTGTACTCTATGATAGGTCTGATGAGTGACGAGTAGAGGGGCACTATAACCTCTTTATTTCTAGATGCGAACCCCTTAGTAATTAGATGGGCCACATAGATGGATTTCCTAACTACTTTGGCAATATGATTGTCAAAGGAGAGATTACTATCTACCTGGGTCCCCAGATCTCTTATTACCTCTTCTGTATTAAGGGGGCTGCCGCCTATGTGGTAATTCATGGGTGTTTTGTTTTTCCCAAATGGGATGACTATGCATTTTTTGGCATTTAGCTTGAGGCCATGACTTTGACACCAGGTGTCTGTCTCAGTAAGGCCTTTTTGAAGGGTGTCCGTGTCAGCTGGGGAGTCAATTATGGCTCCCAGTTTGCAGTCATCAGCGAACTTGGTTAGCCATAGTCCTCCTGTGTTTGCCTGAACTTCTGAGAAATATATGCTGAACAGTAGGGGTCCCAAAACCGAGCCTTGCAGGACACCACTTGTGACTGGTTTAGAGTCGGACCTGGAGCCCACTATACTTGTGAGTTCTGTCTGTAAGCCAGTTGGCAACCCATATTGTGATGTAGGGGTTTATGTTCAGGCTGGTGAGTTTTTCTATAATACCCGAGTGAGGAATGGTGTCAAACACCTTGGCAAGATCAGGGTAGGCTGTGTGAACCACCTTTCCCTCATCTATGGCCTTGGTGACTGTCTCGAAGAAGTCAACCAGGTTTAGTAGGCATGATCTGCCTTTAACAAAGCTGAACTGGGTCGGGTCAAGTGTTTGGAGGTTCCCAATGTCTTTGTTAATGAGTTCCATGATGATGCGCTCCATAGCCTTGCAGACCAGGCTAGTCAGGCTTATGGGGTGATAGTTACCAGGGTCAGTTGTGACCCCTCCTTTGTGGAGCAGACTAACCATTGCTGTGCGCCATTCTATGGGCATGTAGCCTGTGGAGAGGCTGAGGTTGAACAGCATGTTTAGATGGGGGGTTAGTTTGTTCTGTAGTTCGTGCAAGACGCAGCCTGGGACACCATCTGGCCCCATTGATGCTGTGTTTTTGGCTTCTGAAAGGGCTGTTTTCACCTGTGCTTCTGTGATTTCTGGGACACTACACTTTTCCGGTATTGTTGTGGGCCCTTTTGAAGGTGAGAGGGAAGTGAAGTTTGCACTGAATCTATCTGCCAGGATGTTGGCAATATCAGTAAGTTCAGTATATTTTGTGCTATTTTGCACTAGCTCAGAGCATATCTGTGAGTTGCCATTTAGATTCTTGACATAGCTAAAGAAGGCTTTGTGGTTATCTTTCAAATCCTTGGCTATTTTTCTTTCGAAGTTAGCCTTGGATGATTTTATGAGGGACCTTAGTTTCTTACTGATACAGATCAGGGATGTCTTTCCTTCTTGGGATTTGCTTTTTTTCTGAACTAGTTTCCTCCTTCTGTTGTATAACCTGTTTATGGCAGGGGTCCACCAGACTGGTTTCATTCTCTTAGGGGAGTGAGTCTTGGTTTTGCTAGGGATGGCACGATCCATGCATCCTTGTAGGTGCTCATAGAGTACAATTGTAAAGGATTCTGCATCTTGGGTAGTGTTATCCTTTAGCATGGGGGCTGTGAAACTTACCACCTCTGCCTTAAGTAAGGTGAAGTTTGCTTTAGAAAAGTTTTTCACTGTGGTTTCCTTGGTTGGGGGTGGTGGTTGGGTATGGACATCCTGGGTGATTAGTTTATGGTCTGATCTAACCAGTGACGGGTTGACCTCTGGTACGGAACACCTGTTGCCCATGTTGGTGATAACCAGGTCTAATATGTTGTGGCCTCTGGTAGGGGAGTTTACCAGCTGATCCAGGGCATTTGAGTTGATAAATTCCAGGAAGCGCTGAGCCTGGGAGTTTGTACTCAAGTAGTTTTCCCAGTTAATGGTAGGGTAATTGAAATCGCCCAATATCAGGGTGTTCAGTAGGGCCTTCATGTTTTCCATTGTCTCCAGAAAGGTGGAGTGGTGGTCCTGGGTCATGGAGGGCAATCTGTAGCAGGCCACAATTTGCATTGCAGATTTGCCCGATGTTAGTTGCACATGGATGATCTCAGAGGTATCATGATGCGCCACTAACATGGAGGTGTGGGTATCCTTGATGAATATCGATACACCCCCTCCTTTTGTGTTTTGGTCCGTGTTCTGTGGCCAAAATGTGTGGCATGAGTTGTAGCCCAGTAGTGCTGGAGTGCTCTCTGGAGCCTTGAACCAGGTTTCAGTTACTGCACAGATGTCACCATTCTCCATACATAGGAGTGCTTCGAGTGCATGCTTTTTGAGATTTAAACTCCTGGCGTTGAGTGGCAAAACTCTCATTTTTTTACTTGTGCTGTTTAAGGTGGTGGGTTTGAATTTTGAGCCTTGCCTAAAAAAGGCACTATGGGGGCAGCAAGAGCCTTGGCCAGTATTCAAAAGCCAAGGGGTGACAGGTGCAAGCCATCTCTTGTGAAGCAACGTGGCTTGTCGAACATGTCATCCCAGGCTGACAGACACTGGATCCCCTTTGAATGACACCAGAAGCTTAGCCAATTCTTGAAATTGATCATTTTTTCTTTATACTGAGGTATCATTCTTGGTGAGGGCAGGATGCTACTCAGGGTCAGGGTCATACCCACCTGGGCTACATAATCAGAGAGCTCTTCCATGTCTCTTTTCATGTAGTCCAGGGAGGTACGTCTCAGGTCATTCACACCAACATGAACAATGACAGAGTCATATTTTTACTTGTTCTGTAGTGACCTGAGTGCTTGTGTTATGTGGCGGATTCTGGCTCCCGATAACAGTAACCTTCTCCTTGTCCAGCCTAGTGAGTGGGGCATCAGTGTGCCTGACTATTGAGTCACCTATTACTAATATGTTAGGTATGTTATTTCGCCTTAAGGGCTGTGATTGTGCGGCACATTGATTTTGTGTTTTATGTGTTGTCTGGTTTGTGACAGGAGGTGCAGGTTTTGTGGGTGTCTGCTTTGAAGCTCTCTGATGCTTTTGCAGGCTTTTATTTAGAACCTCCGAGTATGATTTTGTGTATTTATGTGCATTTCTTGCCAGTGCTGGTTTAGTAGGTCTATGTGAGGCTGGAGATGTGGTGCAAGTGTTAACCTTCTCCTCATGACTGTCTGTTCCAGTCTTGGGTGGAGAGACCTTAGCCTCCAGTTTGTCTGTATAATTGCATCTCTCGCATATGTTAGTGTTTTGTGGTAGGAGGAGAGGGCTGTCTGTGTACATGAGGCAGTTGTAACATTGCCTCAGGATACCCAGATTCACCAGCTGGACTGGAGAGAACACCTGCAGTTGCCCTTTGGTCATGCCTGAATAGTAGGGTGAGCTGCTTAGTTGCTTGGTTGGTGAGGGGTGGATAAAGAGCCTTGCCCTGCTGGGCAGTCAAGTGTCGGGGTATATTAGTGCTTGCTATTAGGTCTGAGCAAGTGCTGGACTGTAGGATGCTTTTTGC
Organism: Protopterus annectens; assembly: GCF_019279795.1. Taxonomy (NCBI): domain Eukaryota; kingdom Metazoa; phylum Chordata; order Ceratodontiformes; family Protopteridae; genus Protopterus; species Protopterus annectens. The sequence goes on from NC_056747.1 coordinate 1,240,740,429, forward strand.
GTGCTTAGGTTGAGAATTAGACTAGTTTCAAGTGAAAAACTGAAGAGGAGACTTAGTGGAGCCGGGAATAATTTAACCCTAGCTAACCGGTGCTGCCCAGTGCAAAAAAACGTGCAAACGCGGTTTTTAAACTACTAACTTCTGGGCTGGAACCACTCCTCCAGGGACATATGGCTGCTCAAAGTTCCACTCTCTCACAAGTGAACAGAGAAACTTCCCTGTATCCAAGTAAGGTATGGGCAACTCAGAAACTTGTAACACAGCCCTGAATTCAGCACTAGCCTGACAACTGGACTATACTAGCTTAGAAAGGCAGGAAACAAGAATTTTTTTTTTGTTTTTCTTTGAAAAGATAAGGCAAAAACAGTAAAAAGTACACTTAAAACAGCTTTAAATGACTACAAGTGATCAGAAAAGGCTATCACACTTTAGTGTGTAGCCTACAACAGTTAAACAATTTATTTAAACAAAAAACAACTTTTTAAAAGTGCAGGCAGTGAAATAAGTACAATATGTGAAAAAAACAAGCTTTTACATCATAATAAGTGCTGGAAAAATCAGCGTTTGGGTGGAAAACAGTTAAGTACAGCACGAAAATACAGAAAACTGATACTCATTCACTCCAAAGTCTCTCATAAGCTAGAAGGCTTGTATCAGTTTCTCTGGAAATTCAATTTTCAGATTCAAATCAGTGTCAGCGGCTAAACAGGTAGTGCACTTAACTCTGATGTTGGAAGATGTGGGTTCTGTTCCCACACCAAAAACGCTATAGCCAGGCATACTCCTTGTATCCTGTAGAGTGCATTTTTTTTCTGAGCATCAGAAACACTGGGGCTTTATTAGACCATATTATGTCTACAGCCATTTGAATTAATGCCTCTTTCAACATGTTTATAGCTTGTTTACAGACAGGATTGCAAGTTAAAACAATATCTCTAATAGTTTTTACTGACCAGCTGAAAATGTTATACACTAAGTGCTGGGTGGGGGTGAGAGGGGCAACAGCTTGAGAGATGTGCCCAATTTTTAAATGCCAGGTGGGTTGGGGGGCAGCAATAAGAGTGTATGTGTATAAAATTGAGTTCACTAACTACACCCCTGTACACCAGGTACTTGATTACATTTTCCAGCAGTGATCCACGGTGGTGGTGCTGCGGTAGCATTGTCGCCTCACAGTAAGACGCTGTCTGGTTCGATTCTCAGCTAGAGCATCTTCTGCATGGAGACATGTGTGAATGGGCTTACCTTCGTTGAAGGCTGTGCATCAGGGCTGGTAACTCAGCATGTAAAAATCAACTACCAATCATTAGAGGACCGGAATTCCACTGTGGCGACACCTAACCGGGAAAAGCTGAAAGACACAACAACAAGCAGTGACACTGCACTACAGCATAAGGGGGTGTTGCACTCTTGAGTGTGCCACCCTTCAAATGAGATGATAAACTGAGGTTCCATTTGCCTGACCTGGTCGTAGTTCAAGTGGATGTTAAAAATCCTGTAGTACTTATCAAAACAAAAAAGGGTAAATGAAATTTCCCGATGCCCTCGCCATATTTCCCCTATTAAGTATTAATACCAACTTGGGTCTCTCCTCTGAAAAGGGAACACTGGCCTACTGGGACTAACCTGATCAATAAACAGGAAATACATAAATATTGACATTATAAAAAATATCATTTGTACCCTTAGTACAGAACCACTTCTGTCTGTGCAAGGCTGCAATTATTCTGCTATTTTTGTAACTGAAATATTTCCAGGTGATCTGTATGTTTTTCAACATAATTTGCATGGTGATAAATGTGATTTTTTTTTTTGCAGACATTTGCTGTATGGCCAATGAACTTTGGAGTTGCTCTTCTTTTAAAGTACTTGCTCTTGGGTTTGTGTTCTTTTATTTAGTGACTGGAAGACACTCCCTTGGTGCAAGGACTAAATCAGAATTCTTTTATTAGTGACTTGTTTAGAGTTTATATTCTGTGGGGACAGTTACCCCACTGCAGTTGATGCTTTTTTAGTAATTTAGCACTTTTAATACTGGAAATTGTTTCATATTGAAAGTGTCTAAACCCTACATCATTACATTGGGCAGGTTTGTGGGCCACTGCTAGTACCAAATTGTGGGTGCTGGGCATCTGATGAGTTACTCCCTGTGCTACTACACATTTGTTTGGTAATTTTAGGACCCTAAGGAGCAGATCACAATGTTTCTGTATCCATGCTAATTTAGCCAATGCTTTTAACTTTTTTAAATACCATGTTGCAAAATTAAAGCATACATATGTGCAGTATTTTGCAGAATGCATGTGTGCACTATTGTGCAGAATGCGCACATGTAATCCTGTACACTATGCATGTGCTTAGTGATGTGGGTAACACGTGTGCAGTGCTTTGTGAATGCATGGAAGCAATGTTGTGCAGAATACATGTGTGCAGTGGTTGCAATAATACATATGTTCAGTGTTGTGCAGAATGTGTTTGTGCAGCAATGCACAGAATGCCTGAGTGCAGTGTTGTTAATAACATATATGTTCAGGGTTGTGTAGAATGTCAGTGTGCAGCACTGTACCAAAATGTCTGCGTGCAGTAGTATTTAGAAGCCATACAACCGGTTTGATTCTCAGCTAGAGCATGTTCTGCATGGAGACATTTGTGAATGGGCATACCTTCATTGAAGGTTGTGCGTCAGGGCTGGTAACTCGGCACGTAAAAATCAACTACCATTCATTAGCGGACCGGAGTTCCGCTGTGGCGACCCCTAACCAGGAAAAGCCGAAAGACACAACAACACTCAGTTTACATTTTGATAGGTATTGCAGCAATACCCAAAGCTTCATAAAACCTTAGCATGCTATCAACTAGGCCTCAAGGGAAGGTCAGAGTTCTTTATTTATTGTAAAACAATGCTTCACAGTATTTTGTATGTCATTTCATTTAACAGCTATGCAGAAGTAGTACAAACGTCTGCCGAATTTGTGTTAAAAAGCTTAAGAAATTAATATGCCTTCTGTGACCCTCCTCAGGTCTAGCTAACAAAACCGTATCCAATTCCTGCAAACTAACCTTCCCCTGATATGGGGTTATGAGAGTGGTCAGTACTGCACCCATTACCAATGTTCAGTTTATATGTCCTTCCAAGGTTAGCCCACCATAGAGGCAGCAACATTCTACCCCCTAAACCTGTTTCTGGGCTTGACTTTTTAGGGTAGTGAGCAGATGTGTTAACTGATATACCTGGACACTTTCTTCTTTATATACCTCAGCAGTTTCTTTACATTTGACCAAATTATATCATCTTATTAGTGTACCTACAAACTTAGACATTTAAAAAGCAACAGCAGGATGGTACCCAGGAAAGCAGGCATCCACGTCAGTCTGAATACATAAACTGTAATACAGATATAGTGCTGCAAATGTTACATTGTTACATGTGATCAGTACATAAACTATAATACAGATACAGTGCTGCGAATGTTACATTGTCACCTGTGATCAATACATAAAGTATAATACAGATGCAGTGCTGTGAATGTTACATTGTCACATATGATCAATACATAAGCTATAATACAGGTACAGTGCTGCAAATGTTACATTGTCACGTGTGATCAGTACATAAACTATAATACAGATACAGTGCTGCAAATGTTACATTGCCATGTGTGATCAATACATAAAGTATAATACAGATACGATACAATGCTGTGAATGTTACATTGTCGCATGTGAAGCCTGAATACATAAACTATAATACAGATACAGTGCTACGAATGTTACATTGTCACATGTGATCAATACATAAACTATAATACAGATACAGTGCTGCAAATGTTACATTGTCATGTGTGATCAATACATAAACTATAATACAGATACAGTGCTGCGAGTGTTACACTGTCACATGTGAAGTCTGAATACATAAACTATAATACAGATACAGTGTTGTGAATGTTACACTGTCACATGTGAAGTCTGAATACATAAACTATGTGAGAGTTACCCTGTCACACGTGAAGTCTGAATACATAGACTACAATACAGATACAGTGTTGTGAATGTTACATTGTCATATGTGAAGTCTGAATACATAAACTACAATACAGATACAGTGTTGTGAATGTTACATTGTCATATGTGAAGTCTGAATACATAAACTATAATACAGATACAGTGCTGCAAATGTTACATTGTCACGTGTGATCAATACATAAACTATAATACAGATACAGTGCTGTGAATGTTACATTGTCACATATGAAGTCTGAATACATAAACTATAATACAGATACAGTGCTGTGAGTGTTACACTGTCACATGTGAAGTCTGAATACATAAACTATAATACAGATACAGTGTTGTGAATGTTACATTGTCATATGTGAAGTCTGAATACATAAACTATAATACAGATACAGTGCTGTGAATGTTACATTGTCACATATGAAATCTGAATACATAAACTATAATACAGATACAGTGCTGTGAGTGTTACGCTGTCACATGTGAAGTCTGAATACATAAACTATAATACAGATGCAGTGCTGTGAATGTTACATTGTCATATGTGAAGTCTGAATACATAAACTATAATACAGATACAGTGCTGCGAATGCTACATTGTCACGTGTGATCATTCCAGAGGTGGACAGAATGAGAAACAGACAAAATAAGTGAGCACATGTTTGCATGAGGAGCAGACCAACTGCATCTGTATCACACCAATACCCTTTTTACTGTATTGGTTATGATTCAAAGGCAACTTTGAAATATATTAGTCCATACTATATTATGTCCCATTTCTCCCCCATGTGCAATTCAGAACTTTACTATTCTGTCTGTCTCTTTTCTCTGTACATGCACAGACACAAACACAGATCTATATACCTGTGTGTGTATGTGTGTGTGTGTGTGTGTGTGTGTGTGTGTGAGTGTGTGTGTGTGTCTGAGTGTGTGTTTGTGTGTGTGTGTGTGTGTGTGTTTGTGTGTATATAAAGTGTGCTTGTAGTGCTTGAAGTGATACTACTGTTTCTGAGAGGCTGAAATTATAGCTTCTTCATCACACCCTATGACAAGGTTTGTGTTTTAATTTTCTTTGGGCACCACTACATTCTTCCTACTGGTATTTTAATACACAAAGAACACCTGGATAGGTTCACTTGGTGATTTCTCTTCAGATGTTTTTCTAGTTGCAGAGAATTCCTGTGCTAAGTTGTTTTATAGACAAAACAATACAAGTGTCAACTGAAAGAAGTATTTAAAAAATCAAAACAAGAAGCTAATAACTATTCAGAGCAGTTATATAGTTTGAAATGTAGAGTGCTTCGCTACCATTGGACAGAAATGAAGACTGTGCATTTTCAAACAGTAAGTCCTAGTAGCTGTTAGTTGGAAGGGGGTGGTGTACTGAACCATCTCACAAGATAGTTTCCAGTAGCTATTTTAAAGTTTGCTTTGAGTAAAAGGTTTTTGACAGCAATGGGGCGGGGCTCAAGCAGCATGCATACTCTAGGAGGTTTCAGCAGCTGTCTCTGTTTGAATGTGGCCCCTAACTTTCCCACTGATGATGTGCAACAGTGTAAATGCCTGCACAGTGCAGATATCTGTCAGTGTTTTGTGATACTTTATTCTAGCCTATACCATTTGCTTGCCCATATCAGCAAACTATACTACAATATGCTAGTCAGTGCAATACAGTACAGACTACAACAGAAAGCAATTCAGTATACAGTGAATCATATCCCACTATAATTCTCAGTATAGTAGTGCAATATATAGTGAACTGCAATAAATTCAATGCAGTACAAATACTAAAGACAATAAATTTGTTCATTTTCCAATACCTACTTTATTCTAGTTGGGGTCCTGGGGAGCCAGACTCTATCTTAGCAAGTAGGATAAAGTATGGAATTACTACTGCATGGGATTGAATTCCATTGCAGCAGATATATACACACACACACACACACACACACACACACACACACACACACACACACACACACACACACACACACACACACACACACACACACACACACACACACACACACACACACACACACACACACACACACACACACACACACACACACACACACACACACACACACACACACACACACACACACACACACACGCACAGATAAACATGTATGGCACATTTGGAGGATTGCCAATTTGCATATTGGCACTTCTATTGAGGAGAGAGAAGACCCGGGTAATAAATTATTACCAGGGTCTTCTCTCTCCTCTAATAATCCATCTAGATACAAAAGGGACATGGAGACTTCATACAGAAGGCAGGAATGAAACCGGTGAACCAAGAACTGTGGGGGAGCAATGTTAACCACTGTACCACTGTTAGACTATAACAAAACAAAATAAAGATGCACCACAGATATAGCCCAGGGGCCAGAGCAGTAAATAAAACTAGAACATTATTTTACAGTGAGATATACTTAATAATTAGTGCTTGTGCGTGTGTGTGTGTGTGTGTGTGTGTGTGTGTGTGTGTGTGTGTGTGTGTGTGTGTGTGTGTGTGTTTGTGTGTGTGCGCGTGTGTATGTGTGTGTGTGTGTGTGTGTGTGTGTGTGTGTGGGGTGTTATGCAGTATTTAATTGAGCACTATACTTAGACAATGTTAGCACAAGTAGAAAAATACTGCATAACCCACATACTGAGCATTCATTAATGCTGTTGTTCCTTACCTGAGCCTTTTTTAAACTAGTTTTATCTATTTATTTTTATTGTTATGTTCTGTGCAAGTACAGTTATTAAAAAAAACAGTCATTTTATACTTCAAGAGTTGCCTCATCCATCCAAATGTAGCTAGACATAGACGCAGACACACATACAGATGCACAGACACAACCACACAGACAGACAGACATACAGACACACACATGCACACACCAAATGTCACTGAGCAAACAGACCATTTGTAAGCAGTTATAGAGAAGCTTCACCCTCTGTTCCAGATATACTCATTACTACATTAACTCTGCATCTATGATGCTGAGTTGTTTTACACACATTCTGAGTGTGTTTGTGACTGTTGTTCATGAGGATAGGCTCTGGTTCTCCTGCAGTCAGAAAAAAAATATGAGTGTAAGTTTTTCCTCCTTAAGTGGTGAAACTGGCAGTTTCTGACCACACATTTTCTCAACAACTATAAAAATCCCATTTTGGAGTTAATATGCAACAAATATCTCCTACATTAAAACTTTGAAATGTGACAATTTCAACGTCTTACAATAACATACAGTATTTTACCCAGCATGCATTGCTCTTATCTGTCACTATAATGCATTTTTATACTAATATTTTTATACACAGCCTATATAAAAAACAGTGCAAATAACATTCTTTGTCTTGCTTGGCACACAACAGTATGTCTACTGCTATAGTAATTTAATTTTGTGAAGGGTACACTATGTGTCACTATTGTGCTATCCATTTTTTCTATAAAATACACATGCAAGCTCACACACACACACACACACACACACACACACACACACACACACACACACACACACACACACACACACACACTTTAATCATATATATACAGTTTAGAATACTGCTTATTCAACTATTTACATGTCTTTGGTATGTTAGAGGAAGCTAAAGACACTATCACAAATTCACACAGACATTGGAAAGCTATGTAGACTTCATAAAGAATGCTCTCAAACTGAACCATCAGACCATATATTGTAGACAGCTATGTTAACTTATCCACCTTCTCAGTTATCAAAAAATAAATAACAAACTGCTGCACCGCCTGTCTCATTTTTTTTATTCCACGGTATCAAGTTCCTTAAGTGTTTTTATATCTTTCTGTCTCTGTCTCTCTCTCTCTCTCTCACTGCATTGTTTTCTGGGATAGAGACTGTTACATTTTCATGTTTTGAACATGCCTATTCTGCCAACATATTTGAAACAATGAGATCGTGAGAACTATGCAGAGATTTTCATATTCATATGTAGCCTCACAAATTGTTTACAGGATGACTAACTCATTTTTCTATGGGTCTGCTACAAGCACTTGAGTCCCAAGTGCTCAAAAAACACCGTCTCAAAGCCAGGGATTTGATTGTCTTGTAGCTCATGTATGCTGCCTTTCATGCTCAAACTAGAATGTGAGCTCGGACAAACAGATAGAAAGGGAGTGGGGGTGTAGATTAAAGATGGGAAGTTTTATAGTTAAGTAGCAAGAGCAGAGGTTTTAGGGTTACGAATGTAGAAGAGAGTTTCAGAGTTAGAGATGGGAGGGTAGTTTTAGGATTAGAGAGTGGGAAAGGAACCTTAGGTCTAGGAAGCAGGAGGGGAGTTTTATGGTTAGGGTTGAGGATTGGGCATGGAATTTAGGTTTGGGTGGTTGGAGTTGTAGGGTAAGGGAGTGAGGATTTGGGTTAGGAACTGACATCCCCCAGCACTTATAATGCTATTAATATCTATGATGCACTGGCTGTACTGATATGTTTCCTGATAAAAAAATGAAAACATAGTCCCAGTGCTTAAATATTATTAAAGTATCATCCCCCCACCCAACACTGATAACATACGATACATAGTGCACTTTTGTATTAATTCAGTTCATTTATACAGTACATTCTACTACCCTAATGTGTGTCACACCAGTGTTTTGTTCCCGGTTTTCATTAGCACCAGGTTCTTTAAACATCACATTGTAGAGAGATGTGTAACTGCTTCTGAACTATGTCTCTATCAGCTTGGTAATCTAGTCATCATCTACCCTACGGCAAAGTCACAGTGGAAAGGATAATTCGAATACTGCCCATACAAAGTATGTAATGCACTTGATGGATTGGTCCTCTGTCCAGAGCTAGCTGCCTTACATGCAGTGCATGCTGAAAAATGTCCTGTCTCTCAGTGGCCCTAAATTGGATAAAATGGGTGCTGAAAATTGATGGATAGACTTTTGAAGTATTTACTGAAAAATGCACTTTAAATAAAATGGATGAAAGTACAAATGCTCCTACTGTGGAAAATGAAATACTGAGTTCTAGGGACAAAGCACTTGATTTCATAAATAAAGTAAATAATAAAAATAAAACAATTAATGATACAATAGGATTCATAGGTAGTTACTAGACATGGAGTTTAGGAGATTATTAATGAGCCGAGCCCAAATTCACAATTGCCCCTAAGCACTGTCTGGTTAATGACTTGCTCAGGGTCACAGGGGAGGCAAATGAAGGCTGAATGAATCAAACCCTGTACCACAGGAAGTGGCTCATCAGACTAAGTACATAATACATGATGCAACAACAATTAACAATTACCATTACAAGAATAAATAAAATGATAGCAGCAACACATATTTAAACAGCATAGTTATTATTATTAAATATGTACACTGACCATATTGAAGACTACGATCAGGAGAAAGTTATGTACACTATCTCTGCATTCAAGTTTATTTACATACTACCCCATCTACCAAAGTAAACATAAATCAATTATACTTGCTCAAATCTAAAAAAAATAAGAAAAAAACTCACATGGTGCATATACAATCTAACTATGCATATACATATACGCACACCACAGGAAACATGGCCCAGTCAAAACAAAATCTTGTAAACATATCTACACTAAAACACACACACACACACACACACACACACACACACACACACACACACACACACACACACACACACACACACACACACACACACACACACACACACCTCACCCTCACCACTTGACTTCTACAGCCCCTTAAATACCATAGCAAGCAGCTTACAAAACTTAAAACCCACCTAAAGCATTCATGCTGTAATTCCAAAACATTGGTTACACAGCTGCATACTGGCAAGATTGTGTGACTGCAGTAGACCAATACATCCTGAAGCTGAGTAATAGTGTAATAGGAGTCAGTGAGTGCAACAAAGATGAACTAATCAGAGAGTGCAATGGCAACCTCCCATTGATTGCATAAAGAGGAGAGTTGTGCTGTGACTGTCATATAATCTGAGCGGTCCAGTAGAATACATGTGACATGCCAGCAATGGTGCTTGTTCACACATGCAGTGAAGCACCACCATAATAACAGCTGAGAGCCATAGTAAGAGATTCTTAGTAAAGTCCCTACCAAGTTATTATCCTAAATGGGAAGGAAGTAGGTACATAAGGGAGTCAGAAATGGGGGAAGGTAAACAGAAGAATACATAGAAGGTCATGGGGTTGGAAAAGAAGAATGGATGTGGGGAAGGAAGTGTAATTAGTATAGAAGAGGGAAAAGATGCCAATTTTTAAGAAAGGTAGAGGGGGAATCTAGTAAGAGAACTGTATGGGCAGGAAATTGGGTATAGGGATGGTAGCAGGAGCAGACAAATAAACAAACCCAAAACACAAAGACCAATGGATGTGGGGCTCAGACAAAAGGGGGATCACAAAGGAGAGATGCAGACAGACTGATGGAGGACAAAAGGCGATGAGGAGGAATGGACTGCAAACAAGGGAGGGAAGGGAAATGGCTTCCTATTGAAATGTTGGCACTCAAAATGCTGAGTGTAGACATGCAGAAAAAAGACTGAAAATACAGAAGAGCGAATTTCGAACATCACACTTCTCTTTAAACTTCTTTTTTTGCAGGGGGACAAACCCCTCTGCAACCCCTGATGTGGGAGGCAAAACCCCCCACACTCCTGAACTTATATATACTACCTGCAAGATTGCCATACCACAGAGAAAAGGGAATATCCTGAGAAATGACAATCTCAGACTTACTAAATGTAGGTCCATTTTTTCAGCCATTCAGCCTCCATGTTTCAGGACATGCTGAAACAAGTCCTGACATTACAAATGGTTACCAAGTGAAACACATTAGGAGAACACTATTGATTAATTAATAAATAAGTAAATCAATTAATTGTTGATGAGGTTAGTAGACTGGTCTTTGGACCATTTCCAGCCATGATCTAGGTGCAGAAGGCACAAAAGTAAAAGCAAAAGATTCAAATATGATACTGAAAAGATCAAACAAGTGTGCAAAATTAGGTTATAAAACTTTTGCATGGGCTAAAATATTCTGTTGTCTAACAATTTTAAGCCATTTAAAGTAACAACAATTTATGTAAATGCACTAATGTAAGTAAAGTTTCAAATAGGAGAGATATTTGTCAGGAGATAAAAGAGAAGTATGACCTGAGAGTTGAAGTTGCTTTAATCAATTAATGACTGTACCCACTGCACTAATTGTTAACTTTTTGTCTGTTTTATCTGCTTCTTTCATAACGTTCTACTCTTTCTTCACCTCTCTCCACCATGATGGTAGATAGGGAAGAGTGATAGCTGATGTTCATGCTGACCAGTTCTGTACCCAGCCAGAGGTCAGTCAACTCCGTATCTGCTCCCCCCCCCCCGACCCACCTGTCTGTGGTCCAATGATTGGGGCCAGGAAAAGATGCAAGTTCACCAGTTGCATAAGGAAGCTCTCCAGGAGGTCAATGCAGGTGTTAAGTTGTTTGTCCACCTTCTCCACATCCTGTAGCTCCTGCCTGGTTACATATCATAACCATTCTATGACACTTTCAGAGGGAGACATGACACTCCCCTCTGGTGACAGACCAGTGAAGGCCACAACAGAACCCTCCAGGTTAGCCATTGCCAGATTACCTTTGTTACTCTGTAATGAGGCAGCCAAGAGAATGCTGGAAGCCCAGCATGGGATGTTACACAGAGTTGACAGTGAGGTGAGATGGCCTATTTGTCACAGCATAAGGCTGACGATGATGATATTTTTCAACCATTACCAACAATGGAACAAAACACAATTCTGCAGGTATCAGATATGCAGCTATAATATTAACAATAGATACATACCTCTTCATTTGGAGAATCATTCAATACACCTCCACAATGTCACCTTTTTCTTCTCAATTTCAGCAGTAATTAAAGTATATAAAAGGAAAAGAGAATGTTCCTGACTCAAATGGCCATCATTTGACCGGGGAATTAACACTGTATTACGGTACAATGCAACTGTCATGAATTGTTACAGTAGACTCCTGCAGCACTTTCCCTACCCTCATCTTCCCACTGGTGAAGAAGGTCAGGGTGGTGCTTCTTAAGGGCACTATAGTAATTCCTATACTGCTAATCAGAGCAGGTGATGTCCATAGCATCACTTATTATCTTGGTCAGGCAGTACCAGGTAACCACTTTGTACTGAGGACCACAATAAGAGGCCCTCAGTCAGGGCTCCCAGTTATCTCTGTGTGTGATGTACAGAAAGATCTTCGACTCCTTCATACACCACTTGAGCCGTGCTGCAGGCAGAATCCTCAGAAGCCATAGACACTTTCCAGCTCATAACTTTGAGAAAAACAGTAGTGAATTCATGTTGATGCACATTGCTGACATCACATGACATAGATTAGTGGGCATCTAGGCAATGTGTGATGCCACCATACAGTGGCACATAAATGTCTAGTATGCATGTGTAATGTCTGAGGTGTGACATCATGTCCTTAGAGTATGTAACCTGCGCATCCCACATTTCACTGAATGGTTTCTCTGCAATATTTTCAAGGGCTGTAACATGGCTTAATACACCTACATACTCAGATGGGTCAGTGACCTGTCCAGACATATGCAATGCATTTTGACGGCTTTCTTTCATATGCACAGTCAGGGAACAGCTGCACAGTGCAATGGTGTAAAAAGTGCAATTCAGGCACATCTGTCTTCTATTGGCTCATTAGCATAACTGATGAGCTACTATAGGTTCATAGGCAAGTACCAGGGTAACTGTCTTTGTGGGTCATTTTAATCCTAGCCAATTCGCCTTTAAATGGTGAGACTCAGACCATGCATCTTGTGTCTGTAAGGTAAATACCTTAACCATTATGCCAACTCCCAATACATTTACAGCCATGCTAATGCTCATTTCTCTACTGAAATTTCCTACAGAAAAGTGCAAGGATTTGGAAACTAGGGTACAGTTATAGAGGATGCAGAGATTTACAGTTGTTTTGGTACGTATCCATAGGACATGTTGGGACAATGTGTGGTTGTTGTAATTGTATGAGGGATGGGTCACTCAATTTCTGACTGCTGAGTGGGGCAAAGGATCATAGGCAGGTTTGTAAGTCAGCTTTGTAGTCCACTGCTAAAGTGCTTTATTTATGGCAGAATTATCTCTGATGGAGGCACAGTACTGTTATGCGTGGCAAGCATGTGGAAGTAACATGGCTACTACTTTTCTATTGTTGTTGTAGTTGTTGTAGGGGGAGCTTAGTTAAAATCAGACTTCTGAGTGGGGGATGGAGGCAACATGAGGGTTTGCTTTTCGGCTTTGCAGTCAACTGCAACAGTGCATTACAGATGATAGTATGGAGTATCTCTAATGGAGGCAGAGGACACAGACTATGCACGCGGGAGGGGGTGAGTTATTTGAAAAATGTGTGTGTCTGTCATGGGAGGGAACCTCCAAGGGCAATTATATGAATTGAGGGGTAGTAAATATGTAACATGCTGTGATGGGCTAGAGGCTGTTAATTACATTTATCTGTAATGCCACAGGGGTTACATGTTACACACTCAGGGATGGCTTGTAGTGGACCTCCAACTACTGTTGTGCTGAACATCTGCAAAGGACATGGAGAACACACCGCTAGACAGTTGCCATGCTGTCACCACACCTGTTATTTGTGTGATACTGTTTGTCTTGGAGATGCTGGGGGACAGCAAAAGGCAGATATCAGATGCTGAAGGTCACCATTAGTGGGACAGACAAGGTACAGCTACACAGGCCACATGCACAGATGCAAAGGCATCCACACACAGTGACACAGCAAATTTCACATTTGGGTTCTGTCCAGTGTTTTGTGGCAGAAACACACTTGTGACAGGCTACATGTAACTGCTCTGCAGCAGTTACCTGCTACAGTGACTTTGCCTCTGGGTGCATGAGGCATTATACAGTCTGTCCTTAATGTGGACTGTGGGGAGGGGGGTTGTACTGTGTCTGTGGCAGATAAAAGTGGCTAGTCATTTACCACATGTATATCTTAACATCTACAGACATATATGACTCATAAACAGAGAAAATGAATGGAGAGGATAACACCTGGCTCCAGACCCTCCATGAACATGGCTGGCAGACCTTCCTAACAGACAAGAGTGAGTGGGCCTTCCACATCTGTATGTCGTGAGACCTTGCTGTGGATGTAAATGCAGGCAGTGGTCATAATAGATCATTAAAGCAAATGCATGTTTTCCAACATGATGCTTCATATGCCCGCACCAAGGCAACCAACCTTGCATGGGAGAGTATGGCCATTGGTGGGGCGTCTGCCTATGCAGTCATCAATTACAGACATGGAAAAGTTCCTGGCATCTCTGTCTGAGACCACTCCTTTATACCTGCTGGAGGACATGACATAGATGTAGAACTGCACCCCACCACCATGGGTGTCTGTGGAAGATGAATCAGGTGGGTATACCCTTACAGAAGAATCATTTAGATCAAAAAGCAAGAGCTAGAATTGATCACATTGTGCATATGGTCATATAATGTCTGCAGGCACTTCAGGGCTTCAGCTGCAACAGAAGTCAGGACCAGGTACATGGGCCTATACTTACTGCATGTTATATTGTTTTACAGCTGTTGTAGTAATAGACTTTGGGGCTGTCACCAAATAACAAGGATTCACTGAGGTATTTCAGTCTGCTTTCAAAGTTGATTTGTAATACTTATCCTCAACTGTAGATTTTGGTATTACTGATGTTAAGCAAACATCCGAGCCTGACAATGATGTCAGCAAAATCATGGCGCACTGTGTGCGGCTACAATGCCATTGTCAGGCATGGGTGCCATGGTAGTTATATTACTCTCCTCTTTCACAGGCACAACTCCATTGCCTGTGCAACCCACCCCTTATTTCCAGGTGAGCATTGTAGGACAGGCATTGGGAAACACAAAAGTCCAGGGTTCACCCCCCCTCCAGGCAACAGTTGGTGCTGGTGGCTTCAGTGAGGATGGGAACAGCAGTAGGGGTCAGTATGATAGTGGCTGGCAATGCCTTGGTTCCTACCTCATACTTGAGCTGAGTGTCTCCATGACCATTATAATATAATATGTATAAGACACTCATATAGGTAGAGGTTGATTCCACCCTGGTGAATGCAGAGCTAATTGGTGTGATACATGGCTGCATGATGACATTAAAGGACTTTGCCAGTTTTGGTAATATTTTTGAACGATGCTAGGAGGAGTCTATATCCTGCTGGGGGCTGTGTACTTCCACATGTCAGGAGTGATGATATTTATGTTCCTGTCCCTCTTCCACCCGCACTGAGGACAACAGCCACTGGATAGGTAGGGGATGGTCTAGGCACCATAGTGTCACATTCTCATTGGAAGCACATCCACAGTCAACTATTCCTACTCACAAAGGTCCATTCTGTGTGCCAGCTGTGGATCATGTCAGTGACAGTCCTCAGAAGGAATCCCACCAGGGATGGGGACATACTTACTGAGAACCCCCTGGACATGTCATAGAGATACAATGCACAATGTGGTATCATCTGCAGGGGCTGTATCCATTCACATGCCATCTGGCCAAATACCTACTATGTCTGCATACCTATCCCATACAGGTAACAACCACCCCCTTCCTGCACAGTCTTTCAATATTTTCCACACTCACCAGCCCATAACCCACAAGCACACCCACTTCATTAACTTTGTCTACCCCCACTGCCTGTTGCCAACCTCTGTCACTGTGCTCCTCCCCACTTGTGCATATACGAATGCTTTCTTGCCCTTATTCCTCTTTTTACCAGGATAACTTGCGTCTGATGCAGAACATGTCCAGTTCATGGACTGCACTATATAGCATAACTTGACTATAGTGTTGCATGCATCATTTTTAATCTTTGTTATGTCTTATTTGGTCAATAGTTGTGAACCAAAAGCTGTCTATTCACCAGTGCCATGACATACAGTGCCCATCTGCTACTCACATGGTCAATAAAAGAAAAAAGTGCTTGAAGCTAGGAAGAAGATAAAAAACTTGTTTCCAATAGTTTAAAAACACAGCTTTATTCGCACACTCCAAACTGCATAAACGCTATTCACCAACCACTCGCGTTTTCGTCCATACTACTTGGACTTCATCAGATACAATGAATTAAAACCAATTACACCTTATATAACTTAATAAATTCAAATAAACCAATAAAACTCCTTCAAACCATCAGATGGTTATACTTAAGGAAATGACATCATGGGCTCATAAATATTAATAAATATTAAAGAACAGTACTACGTTACTTTTGTTTCAATAATTAAAAACATTTTAGCACTCTAAAAACTTTAATTCAATAAATAAATAAATAGATAAATACATAATTCCTAAGTTTTATATACAAATAAAGTGCATGAAGTGATAACAATGAGACCATATTTCCTTATTCATGAGTTTAAGGGTATATCACCATCTGGTATTCATTAATGATAGTGCAAGTGTCACAATTTCGAAGCCCTTAACTTTAAAAGTGGTAGTATAGAAACATGTTCATTTAGCCCAGGTGGCCTAGCTGCTTCCAAAGTTATTTGCCACCATAGCTCCCTATACTCCACTTGTTCTTCCCAAAGGCCTCCCCTTTTATCTTTCTTGATCTGTTCTAATACAAAAAATAAAAATCTGAAACCCTCACATTCTTTAGTATGTTTATATAATGCATTAGTATCTTTGGATCTCTGAATCTCATACATATGTTCATATATTCTTCTTCTTAATGTCCTTTCAGTTTTCCCCACATAGAAAGATTTACATTTTTGACATACTGCTAAATATATTAAACTTTTAGTGTCACAGTTGTAGTATAATTTACTTTTCAACCATTTTCCTCTACTTTCTAAATATACTGCTACTATTACTAATGTATTCACATTGGTTACATCTTCCACATTTATCGTTCCTTGTTTCTTCCTGTTCCCAAAAAGAACTGTACCTTCATGTGGACGATTCATCCCACTACTTTTATTTTCTAATATATTCCTAAGACAGTATGAATTTTTGTATACTACTTTCGGGTTAGATTTATTGACTTCTTCAAGGTCAGTAATAGAACTAAATCTTTTCCATTCCCTTCGGAAAACCTCACTAACCTTTTGATTAATGCCATTATATTCCAATACTAACGCTTGTTGATAATTATTATAGATTTCTTTATTCTCCCCTCTCCTGTCTTACTTCCGGTTGTCATTTATTACTCCTTTTATGGGTTTATATTTGTCCTTTCTACCAATTTCTATCTCCTTTCTAATAATATTAATGAATGCCTTAGGGTATCCTTTTTCTAAAAACATTCCTTCTAGGAAATTACATTCCTGAATAAAGTCCCTATCTAGACTGGTCATGCGGCATCCCCTCACAAATTGTCCCTTTACTATGTTCTTTTTACAGTGTAGGGGATGAGCACTGTTGTAGTGGAGAAAAGAGTTGCAATAGGTGGATTTCCTATAAATTTTAGATTCAAAATGTTTTTCCACCTTAACAATTTCCACATCTAGATATTGAAGAACATCCTCTGACGTATTATATGTAAATTTAAGGAAATTGGTGGTATTACTTATATAATTCATAAATTCTTTAAACATTTCATAACCACCTGTCCAAAAAATTACAATATCATCCAGGAACCTTCTATACAAAGTCCAATAAATCTTGTATTTAGAATTGATAATGTATGTCTCCTCCCATTTAGCCAATACCAGATTTGCAAAGGATGGGCAGGCCGCACCCATGGAGACACCTTGAATTTGTTGAAAATATTCACCATTAAAAATTAAGAAATTATTTTTAAGGACCATTTCCATAAACCCTATACAAGCCACTTTTTCATTGTGTGTCAATTTATTATCCTGAAATAACATCTCTTCAAACATAGTCATGCCTGTGTCATATGGTATACATGAAAATAAATCTACAATATCAATAGTAACAAAAATTAAATTATCCATATAGAATTCAGGCTTGATTTCTCTTAATAGATCCCACGAATCTTTCAGAATAACTTCATTATCGACCCATATATGCTTCACTTTAATATCCACAAATTTAGCTAATGGGTATGTTTTGGAGCCATCGGCTGAAACTATAGGTCTTAGGGGTGGGTTCTCGACATTTTTATGGATTTTAGGTATGCCAAAAATTATAGGCATCCTAGGCTTTATTACATTCAAATAATTGTATATTTTATTATCAATGACACCTTCATACAACATATCTCTGAGAGAGATATCTATTTTATGATAAGCTAGATTCACTTCATTAATAGAAACACAAGCATATCTCATCTCATCCCTTAAAATTTCATTCATCTTTCCTTCATAAGTAATATTATCCATTATAACTACCCCCCCACCTTTATCAGGTTTCATAATTCTAATTTCTATATTATGTTTTAACTCATTCATGATCTCATTCTCTTCTTTATTAAGATTTTTATTATATCCAATTTTCTTGTACCCATTCCTAACTTCTCTTTCCAAAACTCTTTCAAAATTCCTTATTTGAGGATGTAGTGGGGGATTAAAAATAGTTTTACGTATCAAACCTTGATGGTTATTACTACTGATTTTCACATTATTATTAGAAAAAAGCATTTCTAAATTTATTTTTCTTAAAAAGAGTTTGATATCCATTATTGTTTTAGCCAAATCTCCTTGTTTATAGGGAATAAATTTTAAACCCTTACTAAGAAGAAGAAAATGTCCCTTAGACAATACAATATTGCTAAAATTATATATAGAAAAATTCTTGTAAGTATTCTTATGCCCATCTACTTCTATTTCTCCAGTATTATTGTATGAATTGTATGGGTATGGGGTGTATCCTATTGATACCTTCCCCTCCCCCTTCTCCCCCCTTTTCTGAAAATTTCCATACTGATGTGGCTGCCAATGACCATAATTTTCTTCCCTTACTAATGGTGGGAATTCCTGATTGTAATCATATTCGTACCAATTATATGCATTTTCATCATTTTTATGTTCTTTGTTTTGTTTTTTATCATTATATTCATAAAAATCCTGTTTCATATATGGGGGTTTTGGATAACTCACTTTATTTTCATAATCTAGCATGTCCCTCTTTAACTTATTCATTTTCCTACTCATCAAATCACTACATTTCACATCTATATCACTTCTTACTTTATAGTATTTTTCCTTCTCTTCCTTGATCCCAAAAATGAGATCCTCTTTAATATAACCATCTAACTTATCAATTTCTCCCTTTAAACCTTCTTGTTTTCTACCATTTTCTTTAATGATAAGTCTTAAAACATCAAGACCACAGTTATTAAAAACTTCTAACAGTTCATTGTGAAAGACTGAGCCCATTTGTATTTTGTTAGGGTATTTCCATACCCTTAGCCCTTCGAACTACATTTTATTAATACATTCCATTAAGTAAGCATTCTCTATACAAAGTGATTTATATTTAAACATTAGCTTAGCCATTTTATCAAGTTTCACAGAATAAGAATCACCACTAGACAGACCACGTGGGCCCCCAGTATCAAAATGAAAACAATATTTATTATTTAACCACTCATTAATGTCCTTCTCTGGAGAGGTTAAAACAGTACCTGTGAGGCCCTGGAAATGCCTCGGTGCATTAATTTCACTTGATGTATTGGCTTGCTTAGGCAACGCGTTCATAGTGTCATTATTTCCATGTAGAAATATATTGGGTGTAACTGCTGGATTAAACATATCCAAATTCGATTCTGTACAACCTCCACGATCTCCCTTATCGCCTATTAGCTCCCTTTTCCTTCTTTGATTTGGGACCAGCTGACCCTTCGGTTTCGCTACCTGTCACTTTCAAACCATCAGAGCGACCTCCCATTAAGGAATGACAGAGCGGCGTAAGTAAATCGATAAGTTCCGTTAGTTGGCCAATCAGCTTTCGCGATTGACCCAATTCATCCTGTCCTTTATTCAGTAAAGGCGGAACCTCCTCCATAGCCCGTTCCAAACAACCAAGAACCAGCAAAACAAACGGGAAAGCACCAAAAATCACCAATAAAAGAAAAAAATGCTTGAAGCTAGGAAGAAGATAAAAAACTTGTTTCCAATAGTTTAAAAACACAGCTTTATTCGCACACTCCAAACTGCATAAACGCTATTCACCAACCACTCGCGTTTTCGTCCATACTACTTGGACTTCATCAGATACAATGAATTAAAACCAATTACACCTTATATAACTTAATAAATTCAAATAAACCAATAAAACTCCTTCAAACCATCAGATGGTTATACTTAAGGAAATGACATCATGGGCTCATAAATATTAATAAATATTAAAGAACAGTACTACGTTACTTTTGTTTCAATAATTAAAAAACATTTTAGCACTCTAAAAACTTTAATTCAATAAATAAATAAATAGATAAATACATAATTCCTAAGTTTTATATACAAATAAAGTGCATGAAGTGATAACAATGAGACCATATTTCCTTATTCATGAGTTTAAGGGTATATCACCATCTGGTGTCCATTAATGATAGTGCAAGTGTCACAATTTCGAAGCCCTTAACTTTAAAAGTGGTAGTATAGAAACATGTTCATTTAGCCCAGGTGGCCTAGCTGCTTCCAAAGTTATTTGCCACCATAGCTCCCTATACTCCACTTGTTCTTCCCAAAGGCCTCCCCTTTTATCTTTCTTGATCTGTTCTAATACAAAAAATAAAAATCTGAAACCCTCACATTCTTTAGTATGTTTATATAATGCATTAGTATCTTTGGCTCTCTGAATCTCATACATATGTTCATATATTCTTCTTCTTAATGTCCTTTCAGTTTTCCCCACATAGAAAGATTTACATTTTGACATACTGCTAAATATATTAAACCTTTAGTGTCACAGTTGTAGTATAATTTACTTTTCAACCATTTTCCTCTACTTTCTAAATATACTTTGCTACTATTACTAATGTATTCACATTGGTTACATCTTCCACATTTATCGTTCCTTGTTTCTTCCTGTTCCCAAAAAGAACTGTACCTTCATGTGGACGATTCATCCCACTACTTTTATTTTCTAATATATTCCTAAGACAGTATAAATTTTTGTATACTACTTTCGGGTTAGATTTATTGACTTCTTCAAGGTCAGTAATAGAACTAAATCTTTCCCATTCCCTTCGGAAAACCTCACTAACCTTTTGATTAATGCCATTATATTCCAATACTAACGCTTGTTGATAATTATTATAGATTTCTTTATTCTCCCCCTCTCCCTGTCTCACATGGTCATCTCGTGCAGCCAGGACCCCCACACACTCTTTAACAGGCTGCTTCTCCACTGCTGCTTTTGGTAAATCCTTTTCCTTGATAGCAATACCCTGCTGAATCTATTGTGTACCAACATGTTGTGTAAAACTGCAAATATGGAAAATATTTAGTTGCAAGTTTCTGAAGGATATTATAGAATCTACCATAGGGTTCATAGAATTATAGGAGGTTACTAGGCCATTGACCAAGAGGTCATTTCAAGCCTGGCCTTTACATCCCAATATAATATCACAGGTACACTAGTCAGTACCCAGGATTGAATTTATTATTGATTGCCCATGTCCAGGACAGTTGTGGGCACTATCCCTGGTAAGAATGTGCAGTGCCCATCCACTTGTACAGCCTCCTTTTAACAGTGTCATAGAGGTGCTCTGCTTCACATGAATCGGCAGCCGATATCTAAGCAGAGCAAGTGGATCTTCATCCGTTTGTCTTGCATGGTGTGGGTGGGGTGTACAGAGGAGGTTGTTGTGAGGTGAAGGGTGTGGTGTGGAAGTGGGAGTGGATCTGATGACTGAGGGATGGTAATAGGCTGTTGTGGAGGGGGTGGAGATATATGGGTTATAAGTGTAGGAGCACTGGTGGTGGGTGGCATTTGGGGGTATGGAGGGGAGTGGAGTGAGCCTGAAGGGCAAATGGAGAGGGCTAGAGCAAGAGAACTTAAAGCTGCAGAAACCATCAGTGACAGCAAGAGATTGACTGAGCAAGAAGGTAGCTTAGCCTAAAGATAAGGTAAGGTAAGATTCAATAATAATTACTCTGTGGTTAGCTCCCCTAGGAGGGAGTGGGAAGTTGGAATATAGAATGGGGAGTAGGCTTTAACTAAAAGTTCCACCCAGCTATGGTAAGAAGGAAATCTTTTACTTATAGTGCATTAGCCAAACACACATTAGAATATGGATGTGACCATAGGTTCCTTTTTCAAGTCCTTCATGTCATGCATAAATTTACTAGATTAGGCCCCATTGTGTTTAATATTGAAAGTATTGAACTACAGTGGATTTTTAGACTTGCAGCACATAAACAATACGGCTTGAATGAATCTGTATCTGTCAAGCCCGTATTGAAGATGAAGAAGCTAGGCAAGGGCTGATTTTTGTTCATGTCCCTTTAAGAGTTTTGGAGGAAATATTAATTGATTTTATTGTGTATGTATATAAAGTGTTCATCATTCCTTGTCTGATGAAGTGGTTTTGCTCAAACGTGAAAGCGCTTACCATTGTACAATAAAAGAGTTTTATACTTGGATTTACGTGTTTGGATGTTGTGCCTTTTTACAGTGTTACTCTGCTTTTGGGTTCTTTGATATTTTATCTACAGACTGTCTTGCTTTGCCTTGTTGGGAGACTTTTGGATATACATATATATATATATATATATATATATATATATGTGTGTGTATACACATTCAAAGTTATCATTTTAATTTTAAAATACATTTAATAGAGAGGCCATCTTTTAGGCCAGGGGGGACATGTGCATTCAATCTTAGTTGCCAAGACAACTTTGTTCGTCCAGTATCAGTGCCCATGGTTCATCCCCCCTCATATCTTCACAAACCTGATCAATAATAAGAAATAAAGAGGCATGAGTAGGGTACAAACCAATATGCCTTGCTAAGGCATTATTCATGTTTAATTTACTAATATTATAAATGTGTTCATAAACTCGTTGCTTAAAGTGTCTCCCTGTTTTTCTGACATAAAAGACAGAACAGCATTGGCACAAAGCAAGATAAACAACACCTCTAGAGTCACAATTAAACTTGTCTCTAATTTGGTAACAAATATTGTGAAGTACAAGATTCTTTGTCGCTTTAATATATTTACAATAGTGACACCTACCACTCTTAAACCTGCCCAAGTTGTTCAGAAATTTGTTTAGTATTACTTTCCAAAACGGACTTCAAGTTAGAACCTCTTCTAAAAATAAGCTTAGGTTTATCATCCACTTTCATTCTAATGGATGCATCATCTTTAAGAAAGACCCAATTTTTATATATAATCTCCCTCAAGATGTCAGCATCCATTGAATAGGCTGTAATAAACCCTACACTAAAGGAGGTATTTTTACCAACTGCCCCACGATCACAAGGGGAGGTTATGATAGTATCCCCCACAATAGCAGTAATGCTAGCATTGCTATATACATTCCCAGGGGCTATATCCTCAAATGTTGTTCCTCTAAACAACAGTGGTTTGAAAACCCCAAATTCCCCTTTTCTACTCACTTCATCAATTAATTGATCAGTTAGTTGTGCTTGGTAAGCCCTTTTCAAAAACATGTTTCTAAGAAGATCACACTCAATTCTAAAGTCAACATCAAGGGAAATAATTTTTGCAGCCCTCACCAATTGCCCTTTAACTATGGCCTTTTTTGATGATAAGGGTGAGAACTTTCAATGTGTAAAAAGGCATTAGAGTAAGTGGGCTTCCTAAAGATTTTAGCCAAAAACCTATTATTAGTTATGTCCTTAAAGAGCTCAAAACCCAGATAAGAAATACTATCCATCTTGAACTCATAAGTAAACTATAAAAATGTTGTAAAACCTGTGATATTTTCAAAACAGGTCATGGGACCATGAGCACTGAGATTGGAAGAAAAAGAGTTGTCTTGGCAACTAAGATTGACTGCACATGTCCCCCCCTGGCCTAAATGATGTCCTCTCTATTAAATGTATTTTAAAATTAAAATCATTAGAAAGATAACATTGGATGTATATATGCACACACACACACACACACACACACACACACATATATATATATATATATATATATATATATATATACACACACACACACACACACACACACACACACACACACACACACACACACACACACACACACACACATATATTTTTTATATATGCAAACGTGCTTATTTTATTATAATTTCCTTTGTGAACTGTAATGGGGGCTGCTTTCACATTTTTGCATTATGCCTTTAACTTAATTGGAGGGGTGGTGGTTGTTTAATGTGATGCAATTTTAATTTTTGTATTTAAGGTTGATTAATGATGAATGCTTTGTCTGATGAAGTTCATTGATCCTAGTGAACGAAAGCATTAACATTAAATTGTGTTTGGAGTCTTGGAGTCTCATATCTTGCTTTTTTTATTTTATATGAGTGTTGTTTGCCATGGCTCCAGGACATATCCAGCATTACCAATAAGATGTCCCTCAGGGAAATCACCGCAAACGAATCACTGATGTATTTCAGGTGTGCAAGATGTGAGAACTGTGGGTACTGTCTGGGTGTCACAGTGACACATTGTATATTATATCCTGTGCATTGCAGGCCACCTGGCATTTGGTGGAGTGGAATTCCTTACAGTTGATTGACTGATGTCCCTGTGCCCCAGGTGGGGGCCTTGATGGCAATGCAAGTGCAGTCAATGGTACCAAGTACCAAAGAGAAATGGAATATTTTATAAAATGCCTGCATGGTGTTGTTTCTTTCCTCTGCAGTATGTGGAAACAACATTGGCTCCTCCACATGCATGACAATGAGATACTGGTGTAGTACCCATGAGTCAGTTACTTGGGATGCATCCACCATGTCCCCAGTTCATAGCTGGAAGATCCCTGTAGCAAAGACTGTCAATACTACACATACCTTGATGTCCAAGGATGGGTATTCTACTCACTGTGCAAATCTGCATGTCTGGGCAGCACATCAGTAGCAGCTCCTGTTCCATACAGTCGCAATCCACACTTCTATGTCAGAGAGGGGATGCAGTGTTAGTTGTTGTTGAATCCTCCAGCAACAGGGAGAACAACAACGCCTACCATCATGGCTACTGGCTGAAAGGATGTCATCAAATATATACATTTTTGCTAATGCTGTTGCTACCCCTAACATATTAATGTGCTCTCTGTTTCAGTTCATGAAAAATTAAAGGAGTACAACCTCCTGGTCATTGCACATCACAGGACAATTTTTATACATATCTGAGTCACTCTGCTATGTAGTTTATCACCTTCATGAGTTGTTTTTCTGTTTTTTTTCAGTATTTTGACTTTTGATCCTTTGGGGTCCATATTTTTATGTTCAGTGTTCAGGAACATTGATATTTTGAACAACCTCCACATATCTATATCCATATGTATATTTATATCTATGTATCTATATATATCCATATCCATATATATAGATATAGACATATATCTATATCTACTCTATATCTAGCTATTTATCTATCTATATGCACACGCACCTATATAGATAGATAAATATAGATATACATATATAAATATAGGTAGATATAGATACTGTAACCATACCTGTCAATCTCTTAGAGTAAGAAATCTGAACAAAGCCAGTAATAATGGGGGGACAAAAGCCAAAAAAGAGGTTCAATTAATATTGCTCTTATAAACTTAGAAAGTTGCTAGAAAACAGGTTTTGCATTGATATACATTTTCTGAAGGTATAATGTCTGCAACTCGAATATCTGTTGTTATTTTCTTACTCCATTCCTCAATGACTTGATTATGATTTGCTAAAAAACACAATTATATGGGAAACAGACCAAAAATATAAAGCAAAAATCTGGACATTCTGTGAAAATCTGTACAGTTGAGAGGTATGAATAACTCAAAAGGCTGAATACTCATTTAGTTGAAAAGTTTTTGTGGGTGTAAAAAAGACAGACTGCACAAATGAGCAATGCATGAATTACAGATACATTTATACAGAGAAAGTAAGTAGGAGTGTGCAGAAAAAGTAATGACTGAATAAAAGAGAAGAGGTTGGGAAGATGGCCAAGACTTTGATATAACAATTGGTGTGGGTGTGTAAGTGTTCAGGGTTTAGGGCTAGAATAAGCGTGAGATAGGGGTACAAATTCAGAGTATGCATGTTTTGTGGTGTATGCATTCACTGTCCTGTTGTCTCAGGTAGTGGTCCTGTTAGGAAAATGTTTTTTGTACCATAATATATAGGGTTAGGGTTAGCACACATAAGTAAGGTGGTGCAGGGGTACAGAACTCCCCGTGCCCATCTTACTCATGTGTATCAACCCTAACCCTAATCCTCCTCCTCCTCTCCTAACCCTAACATTAAATTACTAAAACCCTTTCCCTAACAGTACTGCTACCAAGACAACACTTGATTGTGGTTTTGTATCAGGTGTTTACTGATACAGGGCTTCTTTAACGGGAGACAATTATTCAATGTTTTGTGATTCACTCTTAGTTGTCATTCAGTGTTTTGTAATTTTTTTCTTTTTTTTTTACCATTTCAGGTTCTGTGTTTTGATTATACAATTTTTCATGGTAGAATCATCGATCTAGCTATCTGCCTGTCTGCCTGTTTATCTATCTATCTAAATCAGATAATAGACAAACTCTCATTCCCAACATTCCAAAATTCAGGAACAATTTAAAAACATACCTATAGAAGCAAACACAATTCAAGTGCTTCAACACAGAAAATATCATTTAATACTCTTTAATCAGTCCAGATTCAAAGCTCACATATACTATCATTGTAACACTGAAGACACTATTTCCTCTTTGATTACTATTGTTTCAAAATACAATTGTACAGATCTTGCCTTTTGACAACATTTTTTTGTTTTATCAATAGTTTTACGTTCTACTTGAAGTTGAAAGACTGTCCCTTTACCTGCTGTATTGCCATACCTCTCAACATCTTAGAGCAAGAAATCTGGACAAAACCATAAATAAAAGTTGGACAAAAGCCCCAAAATACGGACAATTTTTAAATCTTGCTCTTACAAACTTAGAAAGTTAATAGCACAACATGCTATGCATTATCATGAATTTTATGAAGGGTATGAAGTCTGAAACTCAAATGTCTGCCATTACTTTCTAACTTTAGTCTTTAATGATTTGCCACTAATTTGCCAGAAAAAAAACACAATTTTATGAAAAACAGACCAAAAATATCAGGCAAAAATCTGGAGATTCTGCAAAATCCAAACATTTGAGAGTACGTGTATTGCCCTTCAAAGAAGCCCTTACAAAGGTGAGCAGCACTCATCTAGAAATAAACTTCTATTTTTGGACAAAAGACTGTCCCTCTGTGGAATTTTTCAAGACAAGGAGCAATATAGTAGGTAAACAGAGCATCTCTCAAAGTGGTGCCTAGAGTTTTCTCTTTAATATGCTATTAAGTTAGTCATTATTATGAAGACTTTCTAATGTAGAACTGGAGAATTGAACCCAAGCTAAGGATGTGCCTTTCTTCTTGGAGCATAAACTCCTCAGTCCACTCTGTAATAACTGAAACTCCCACTTTTTTTAAACATCTTGGGCTCTGGGTGGACCATCCACTGTCCTTTTCCTTCAAGCAAGTGGATCCATCTTACAGTGCTTTGATCTACTTTTCAGTGAAGCAAAGAATCACTTTAAACAAGTGACTACTCTCCTCAATTCTGTTCTCTGTATTCATCAACAACATTTACCATTACCCAACCTTTTGAAACAAATCCTTCACTTTGTTCTACAAGGCCTGCAATGTACACATTACTGCAATTTGCTTACCAGTCTAAGGGGCATTCCAGACACGGACGGCACACTCCTGCTTCTGGATCTCTCTCTCTCATATTCAGCCTACTTAACCATAGCTACTGGCCCCACCCCTTGCTTGCTCAGTTGCCATTATAAGAAAATTATTTCACTGCTAACTCAATTGCATTTTATCATCTTTAATAATCTGTAATGTTCATTCATGTAAGTGTTACTTTGTCATCAAAGGTTGCAGCATTATCAGAGTCAAGGTCTGGAATAAGAATCTCTACTGTACTCGCTCTCTTTTAAAAGTTTTGAGTTCTACACTCCCTACATTCCTATTTACTCCTCCTTCCCCCCTACTAAATGCTGATTATGGAGTTATATGGCCTGCTTAAAACCCACCCTTCATTAATTACCCTAGCATATTCTCCCACTCTTACCACCCTTCCAGTCTAACTCCAAATGCGATTACAGCCTACTATACCTCTTTCATTTGTTCATACTAACTCATACATTCCTTCATGCAAGGTAGAACCTCTGGATGATGGTTCATATAGCAGATGGTGGTGGCGGGTTAATTTATGCAAGGATACATGAACTTGGACGGTGAGGAACAGTGCTGCCCCAGGACGTTTAGCATACAGTGACACTCTTAATGCATTCCAGCAATTTGCTTGCTCTTCCTATTATTTATGACGTACAAGTCTGTTGGAGATTCACCCCTCGAAGTCACAGGAAAACCCACATCCTCCCCCAAGGAAAGAGAGCAGCATATGCAGATCAATCCATTCCCCCATTCACTTGTATCACTGGGCCCATTATTCAAACCCATGTCACAGGTCACAGTCAGCAGCTGAATCCAAGGCAGTCAGAAAACATGTAAAAATTTGCACCAAGGCTTCTACTGTTCACACTGGTATTAATACTATGACTGGCTTTGTTATTGTTCTTACTTTTTGTCCTTTGTTTGGTTTAGTTTACTTTGGTTATTTATATAGTCTAATGTCCCCCCTTGTTTAGAGCGCTATGATAAGACTGTTTAGAGAAGGACGCACATAACCATAATTATAAAACAGTGGTATCACTAGAATGTGAATAGAATTCAAAATTAAAAATCAGTTTCCAACTTTTTTTTTTTATTGGGGCTCCATCACCCCCACTACTTATATACAAATTCCAAGGTCACTGTATTGCAGGGAAAATAATCTCCAACATACTGCAACCTCAATTTTCTGTGACAAAACCTGATAGTAGCACAGCAGTTATCAGACGTAAGACTCCAGGCATCAGTCTGCCAACAGAAAGCCTGGTACCTGTAACAGTATATGTTAATTTTAGTACCTTATTTCTATCTGTGTTTTATTTCTTGGTCATTGAACCACTCCACCTACCTTGTAACCTGTGCTTGGTTCTAAATGAGACTAAAATTAACTTAAACAACTTACTCAGGGTCACAGGGTGCATGGATTCTGCTCGATTCAGACGCAGGTCTACATTTTTACTGGTTCTCATTGTAGCTGCTCGGGAGATTTGTACATCACTGCAATACAAGTTCAGTATAGGACTGGGGAGCTGCAGGCTGCCTGTGCTGATATCAGTTTACTACAAGGCTTCTGCACATAAGAGATAGTAAAAAGAGAAGACACGGGTGCCTTTTGGAATGGTTCCTTCACACACCAAGGAATGGAACATTTGAGTCATTTACTGAAACACATCCATGAAGTATATATATTATAGCAGGCAAAAAATAGACTTTAGCTTGAAAAGATTGCATTAATTGTAGAAAAACGCAATGGTGATTCATGGATCTTCGTTTTAAAAGCACATTAAAGACTAATGGAAAGTTTACATTGTTTTATTTAATGTGTTATTTTCCTTACCAAATTCAACATCACTGTCCCATTCAGGCTGTTGCATAGAAGGGGTGTCTTTCTGCACACCTAAAATACACTTCACAGTTGCTAATTTGTGCAATCATGAGCTCTGTGGATGGGTTAGTAGCCTAACTCAGCTTTGTAGCAGACAAATGAAGGAAAGTGAATGTTTAGAATTATTTTCCATTTTGTTTATCAGTTTTAGTTATCAAGAGCTCTGATTTGTACAGCTTCATCTGTGTTAGGTTGAGCAGGTTTTACACAAGTCAGGTTTCATTGATTTTAATTGATTGTACAAAATGCAACTGAAAAAGCACCCCCCCCCCAAAAAAAAAAAGTTTGTAAGAGAGCAGGCCCACTGCACATGAATGTCTTCATCTTCCCACATTCTTTTTACTTAAATATAACAACCCTGACCCCATGTGCCAAATGGGAAAAAGGGGTTGAGGATGGATGGATGGATGGATGGATGGATAACAACTCCATGGTCGCACAATAGCTGAGAAAAGTGAAAACTATTACTTAAATTGTACTGTGGTCATGCAACATGAGACCAGTACATTTAAGTGTATGAGTTTTTGACAAACTGTTAAATAAGGTGTGTGATAAAGATACCTTGATTAGCTAGGAGAGCCATCTGCACAGGTATTATGTACAATAATATTTAAATCAAAATTCTTTAAAACACTAGTCATGTATTAAAAATTCCTGCCACATGTCGTCTCACAGCTAAAACAAAGCTGCACCATCTTTTCCCTAGTAAAGAGAGAATATTTGTAAAACTTACTCATAACACCAAAAAAAAAAAAATCTCTCTCTAACTCACCACCCAAAGTTTGGGATGGATAGGCATGATCTTTACTCAGATGACAAAATGTCACAGTGAGGAAGAAAGCTATAAAATGCACTCAGAAAGAAGACCATCACAGAGATACTGAAATTCTGTCTGGATAAAAGAGGATCTGTGCCCACGAAAATATAAAACCATCAAAACTTGTGTTATCAGTGGTACTGGTAAGGTTTGGCAGTCAGTACAGAGAATTAGGGCTATGTGCCATTAATGTGTTTCATTTTATAGTGCAGGGTTTGATTCTCTCTGTTTCCATTTGCTTGATACATGACCTGAGTAAGTTATTCAACCAAATGGTACTCCCAGGCTGCAACTGAAATGTAGCCCTGTAGATCAGTCCATTATGGAACTGTCAGTCAGACAGAGTAAATTTCTTTCCATCAAGATTATCTGCAATACATTTTCCTGTCCTTGCATTTACTTAACCATTATGCCAACTCCCAATACATTTATAGCCATGCTAATGCTCATTTCTCTACTGAAATTTGCTACAGAAAAGTGCAAGGATTTGGAAACTAGGGTACAGTTATAGAGGATGCAGAGATTTACAGTTGTTTTGGTATGTATCCCTAGGACATGTTGGGACAATGTGTGGTTGTTGTAATTGTATGTGGGATGGGTCACTCAATTTCTGACTGCTGAGTGGGGCAAAGGATCATAGGCAGGTTTGTAAGTCAGCTTTGTAGTCCACTGCTAAAGTGATTTATTTATGGCAGAATTATCTCTGATGGAGGCACAGTACTGTTATGTGTGGCAAGCATGTGGAAGTAACATGGCTACTACTTTTCTATTGTTGTTGTAGTTGTTGTAGGGGGAGCTTAGTTAAAATCAGACTTCTGAGTGGGGGATGGAGGCAACATGAGGGTTTGCTTTTCAGCTTTGCAGTCAACTGCAGCAGTGCATTACAGATGATAGTATGGAGTATCTCTAATGGAGGCAGAGGACACAGACTATGCACGCGGGAGGGGGTGAGTTATTTGAAAAATGTGTGTATCTGTCATGGGAGGGAACCTCCAAGGGCAATTATATGAATTGAGGGGTAGTAAATATGTAACATGCTGTGATGGGCTAGAGGCTGTTAATTACATTTATCTGTAACGCCACAGGGGTTACATGTTACACACTCAGGGATGGCTTGTAGTGGACCTCCAACTACTGTTGTGCTGAACATCTGCAAAGGACATGGAGAACACACCGCTAGACAGTTGCCATGCTGTCATCACACCTGTTATTTGTGTGATACTGTTTGTCTTGGAGATGCTGGGGGACAGCAAAAGGCAGATATCAGATGCTGAAGGTCACCATTAGTGGGACAGACAAGGTACAGCTACACAGGCCACATGCACAGATGCAAAGGCATCCACACAGTGACACAGCAAATTTCACATTTGGGTTCTGTCAAGTGTTTTGTGGCAGAAACACACTTGCGACAGGCTACATGTAACTGCTCTGCAGCAGTTACCTGCTACAGTGACTATGCCTCTGGGTGCATGAGGCATTATACAGTCTGTCCTTAATGTGGACTGTGGGGAGGGGGGTTGTACTGTGTCTGTGGCAGATAAAAGTGGCTAGTCATTTACCACATGTATATCTTAACATCTACAGACATATATGACTCATAAGCAGAGAAAATGAATGGAGAGGATAACACCTGGCTCCAGACCCTCCATGAACATGGCTGGCAGACCTTCCTAACAGACAAGAGTGAGTGGGCCTTCCACATCTGTATGTCGTGAGACCTTGCTGTGGGTGTAAATGCAGGCAGTGGTCATAATAGATCATTAAAGCAAATGCATGTTTACCAACATGATGCATCATATGCCCGCACCAAGGCAACCAACCTTGCATGGGAGAGTATGGCCATTGGTGGGGCTTCTGCCAATGCAGTCATCAATTACAGACATGGAAAAGTTCCTGGCATCTCTGTCTGAGACCACTCCTTTATACCTGCTGGAGGACATGACATAGATGTAGAACTGCACCCCACCACCATGGGTGTCTGTGGAAGATGAATCAGGTGGGTATACCCTTACAGAAGAATCATTTAGATCAAAAAGCAAGAGCTAGAATTGATCACATTGTGCATATGGTCATATAATGTCTGCAGGCACTTCAGGGCTTCAGCTGCAACAGAAGTCAGGACCAGGTACATGGGCCTATACTTACTGCATGTTATATTGTTTTACAGCTGTTGTAGTAATAGACTTTGGGGCTGTCACCAAATAACAAGGATTCACTGAGGTATTTCAGTCTGCTTTCAAAGCTTGATTTGTAATACTTATCCTCAACTGTAGATTTTGGTATTACTGATGTTAAGCAAACATCCGAGCCTGACAATGATGTCAGCAAAATCATGGCGCACTGTGTGCGGCTACAATGCCATTGTCAGGCATGGGTGCCACGGTAGTTATATTACTCTCCTCTTTCACAGGCACAACTCCATTGCCTGTGCAACCCACCCCTTATTTCCAGGTGAGCATTGTAGGACAGACATTGGGAAACACAGAGGTCCAGGGTTCACCCCCCCCTCCAGGCAACAGTTTGTGCTGGTGGCTTCAGTGAGGATGGGAACAGCAGTAGGGGTCAGTATGATAGTGGCTGGCAATGCCTTGGTTCCTACCTCATACTTGAGCTGAGTGTCTCCGTGACCATTATAATATAATATGTATAAGACACTCATATAGGTAGAGGTTGATTCCACCCTGGTGAATGCAGAGCTAATTGGTGTGATACATGGCTGCATGATGACATTAAAGGACTTTGCTAGTTTTGGTAATATTTTTGAACGATGCTAGGAGGAGTCTATATCCTGCTGGGGGCTGTGTACTTCCACATGTCAGGAGTGATGATATTTATGTTCCTGTCCCTCTTCCACCAGCACTGAGGATAACAGCCACTGGATAGGTAGGGGATGGTCTAGGCACCATAGTGTCACATTCTCATTGGAAGCACATCCACAGTCAACTATTCCTACTCACAAAGGTCCATTCTGTGTGCCAGCTGTGGATCATGTCAGTGACAGTCCTCAGAAGGAATCCCACCAGGGATGGGGACATACTTACTGAGAACCCCCTGGACATGTCATAGAGATACAATGCACAATGTGGTATCATCTGCAGGGGCTGTAACCATTCACATGCCATTTGGCCATCTACCTACTATCTCTGCATACCTATCCCATACAGGTAACAACCAACCCCTTCCTGCACAGTCTTTCAATATTTTCCACACTCACCAGCCAATAACCCACAAGCACACCCACTTCATTAACTCTGTCTACCCCCACTGCCTGTTGCCAACCTCTGTCACTGTGCTCCTCCCCACTTGTGCATATACGAATGTTTTCTTGCCCTTATTGCTCTTTTTACCAGGATAACTTGTGTCTGATGCAGAACATGTCCAGTTCATGGACTGCACTATATAGCATAACTTGACTATAGTATTGCATGCATCATTTTTAATCTTTGTTATGTCTTATTTGGTCAATAGTTGTGAACCAAAAGCTGTCTATTCACCAGTGCCATGACATACAGTGCCCACCTGCTACTCACATGGTCATCTCGTGCAGCCAGGACCCCCACACACTCTTTAACAGGCTGCTTCTCCACTGCTGCTTTTGGTAAATCCTTTTCCTTGATAGCAATACCCTGCTGAATCTATCGTGTACCAACATGTTGTGTAAAACTGCAAATATGGAAAATATTAAGTTGCAAGTTTCTGAAGGATATTATAGAATCTACCATAGGGTTCATAGAATTATAGGAGGTTACTAGGCCATTGACCAAGAGGTCATTTCAAGCCTGGCCTTTACATCCCAATATAATATCACAGGTACACTAGTCAGTACCCAGGATTGAATTTATTATTGATTGCCCATGTCCAGGACAGTTGTGGGCACTATCCCTGGTAAGAATGTGCAGTGCCCATCCACTTGTACAGCCTCCTTTTAACAGTGTCATAGAGGTGCTCTGCTTCACATGAATCGGCAGCCGATATCTAAGCAGAGTAAGTGGATCTTCATCCGTTTGTCTTGCATGGTGTGAGTGGGGTGTACAGAGGAGGTTGTTGTGAGGTGAAGGGTGTGGTGTGGAAGTGGGAGTGGATCTGATGACTGAGGGATGGTAATAGGCTGTTGTGGAGGGGGTGGGGATATATGGGTTATAAGTGTAGGAGCACTGGTGGTGGGTGGCATTTGGGGGTATGGAGGGGAGTGGAGTGAGCCTGAAGGGCAAATGGAGAGGGCTAGAGCAAGAGAACTTAAAGCTGCAGAAACCATCAGTGACAGCAAGAGATTGACTGAGCAAGAAGGTAGCTTAGCCTAAAGATAAGGTAAGGTAAGATTCAATAATAATTACTCTGTGGTTAGCTCCCCTAGGAGGGAGTGGGAAGTTGGAATATAGAATGGGGAGTAGGCTTTAACTAAAAGTTCCACCCAGCTATGGTAAGAAGGAAATCTTTTACTTATAGTGCATTAGCCAAACACACATTAGAATATGGATGTGACCATAGGTTCCTTTTTCAAGTCCTTCATGTCATGCATAAATTTACTAGATTAGGCCCCATTGTGTTTAATATTGAAAGTATTGAACTACAGTGGATTTTTAGTCTTGCAGCACATAAACAATACGGCTTGAATGAATCTGTATCTGTCAAGCCCGTATTGAAGATGAAGAAGCTAGGCAAGGGCTGATTTTTGTTCATGTCCCTTTAAGAGTTTTGGAGGGAATATTAATTGATTTTATTGTGTATGTATATAAGGTGTTCATCATTCCTTGTCTGATGAAGTGGTTTTGCTCAAATGTGAAAGCGCTTACCATTGTACAATAAAAGAGTTTTATACTTGGATTTACGTGTTTGGATGTTGTGCCTTTTTACAGTGTTACTCTGCTTTTGGGTTCTTTGATATTTTATCTACAGACTGTCTTGTTTTGCCTTGTTGGGAGACTTTTGGATATACATATATATATATATATATATATATATATATATATATATATATATATATGTGTGTGTATACACATCCAAAGTTATCATTTTAATTTTAAAATTCATTTAATAGAGAGGCCATCTTTTAGGCCAGGGGGGACATGTGCATTCAATCTTAGCTGCCAAGACAACTTTGTTCGTCCAGTATCAGTGCCCATGGTTCATCCCCCCTCATATCTTCACAAACCTGATCAATAATAAGAAATAAAGAGGCATGAGTAGGGTACAAACCAATATGCCTTGCTAAGGCATTATTTATGTTTAATTTACTAATATTATAAATGTGTTCATAAACTCGTTGCTTAAAGTGTCTCCCTGTTTTTCTGACATAAAAGACAGAACAGCATTGGCACAAAGCAAGATAAACAACACCTCTAGAGTCACAATTAAACTTGTCTCTAATTTGGTAACAAATATTGTGAAGTACAAGATTCTTTGTCGCTTTAATATATTTACAATAGTGACACCTACCACTCTTAAACCTGCCCAAGTTGTTCAGCAATTTGTTTAGTATTACTTTCCAAAACGGACTTCAAGTTAGAACCTCTTCTAAAAATAAGCTTAGGTTTATCATCCACTTTCATTCTAATGGATGCATCATCTTTAAGAAAGACCCAATTTTTATATATAATCTCCCTCAAGATGTCAGCATCCATTGAATAGGCTGTAATAAACCCTACACTAAAGGAGGTATTTTTACCAACTGCCCCACGATCACAAGGGGAGGTTATGATAGTATCCCCCACAATAGCAGTAATGCTAGCATTGCTATATACATTCCCAGGGGCTATATCCTCAAATGTTGTTCCTCTAAACAACAGTGGTTTGAAAACCCCAAATTCCCCTTTTCTACTCACTTCATCAATTAATTGATCAGTTAGTTGTGCTTGGTAAGCCCTTTTCAAAAACATGTTTCTAAGAATATTACACTCAATTCTAAAGTCCACATCAAGGGAAATAATTTTTGCAGCCCTCACCAATTG
The DNA here is from genome assembly GCF_019279795.1 of Protopterus annectens. Taxonomy (NCBI): domain Eukaryota; kingdom Metazoa; phylum Chordata; order Ceratodontiformes; family Protopteridae; genus Protopterus; species Protopterus annectens. Next base: position 1,240,776,962 of record NC_056747.1, read on the forward strand.
CCCTTTAACTATGGCCTTTTTTGATGATAAGGGTGAGAACTTTCAAAGTGTAAATAGGCATTAGAGTAAGTGGGCTTCCTAAAGATTTTAGCCAAAAAACTATTATTAGTTATGTCCTTAAAGAGCTCAACACCCAGATAAGAAATACTATCCATCTTGAACTCATAAGTAAACTATAAAAATGTTGTAAAACCTGTGATATTTCCAAAACAGGTCATGGGACCATGAGCACTAAGATTGGAAGAAAAAGAGTTGTCTTGGCAACTAAGATTGACTGCACATGCCCCCCCTGGCCTAAACGATGTCCTCTCTATTAAATGTATTTTAAAATTAAAGTCATTAGAAAGATAACATTGGATGTATATATGCACACACACACACACACACACACACACACACACATATATATATATATATATATATATATATATACACACACACACACACACACACACACACACACACACACACACACACACACACATATATTTTTTATATATGCAAATGTGCTTATTTTATTATAATTTCCTTTGTGAACTGTAATGGGGGCTGCTTTCACATTTTTGCATTATGCCTTTAACTTAATTGGAGGGGTGGTGGTTGTTTAATGTGATGCAATTTTATTTTTTGTATTTAAGGTTGATTAATGATGAATGCTTTGTCTGATGAAGTTCATTGATCCTAGTGAATGAAAGCATTAACATTAAATTGTGTTTGGAGTCTTGGAGTCTCATATCTTGCTTTTTTTCTTTTATATGAATGTTATTTGCCATGGCTCCAGGACATATCCAGCATTACCAATAAGATGTCCCTCAGGGAAATCACCGCAAATGAATCACTGATGTATTTCAGGTGTGCAAGATGTGACAACTGTGGGTACTGTCTGGGTGTCACAGTGACACATTGTATATTATATCCTGTGCATTGCAGGCCACCTGGCATTTGGTGGAGTTGAATTCCTTACAGTTGATAGACTGATGTCCCTGTGCCCCAGGTGGGGGCCTTGATGGCAATGCAAGTGCAGTCAATGGTACCAAGTACCAAAGAGAAATTGAATATTTTATAAAATGCCTGCATGGTGTTGTTTCTTTCCTCTGCAGTGTGTGGAAACCACATTGGCTCCTCCACATGCATGACAATGAGATACTGGTGTAGTACCCATGAGTCAGTTACTTGGGATGCATCCACCGTGTCCCCAGTTCATAGCTGGAAGATCCCTGTAGCAAAGGCTGTCAATACTACACATACCTTGATGTCCAAGGATGGGTATTCTACTCACTATGCAAATCTGTATGTCTGGGCAGCACATCAGTAGCAGCTCCTGTTCCATACAGTCGCAATCCACACTTCTATGTCAGAGAGGGGATGCAGTGTTAGTTGTTGTTGAATCCTCCAGCAACAGGGAGAACAACAACGCCTACCATCATGGCTACTGGCTGAAAGGATGTCATCAAATATATACATTTTTGCTAATGCTGTTGCTACCCCTAACATATTAATGTGCTCTCTGTTTCTGTTCATGAAAAATTAAAGGAGTACAACCTCCTGGTCATTGCAGATCACAGGACAATTTTTATACATATCTGAGTCACTCTAATATGTAGTTTATCACCTTCATGAGTTGTTTTTCTGCTTTTTTCAGTATTTTGACTTTTGATCCTTTGGGGTCCATATTTTTATGTTCAGTGTTCAGGAACATTGATATTTTGAACAACCTCCACATATCTATATCCATATGTATATTTATATCTATGCATCTATATATATCCATATCCATATATATATATATAGACATATATCTATATCTACTCTATATCTAGCTATTTGTCTATCTATATGCACATGCACCTATATAGATAGATAGATAAATATAGATATACATATATAAATATAGGTAGATATAGATACTGTAACCATACCTGTCAATCTCTTAGAGTAAGAAATCTGGACAAAGCCAGAAATAATGGGGGGACAAAAGCCAAAAAAGAGGTTCAATTAATATTGCTCTTATAAACTTAGAAAGTTGCTAGAAAACAGGTTTTGCATTGATATACATTTCCTGAAGGTATAATGTCTGCAACTCGAATATCTGCTGTTATTTTCTTACTCCATTCCTCAATGACTTGATTATGATTTGCTAAAAAACACAATTTTATGGGAAACAGACCAAAAATATAAAGCAAAAATCTGGACATTCTGTGAAAATCTGTACAGTTGAGAGGTATGAATAACTCAAAAGGCTGAATACTAATTTAGTTGAAAAGTTTTTGTGGGTGTAAAAAAGACAGACTGCACAAATGAGTAATGCATGAATTACAGATACATTTATACAGGGAAAGTAAGTAGGAGTGTGCAGAAAAAGTAATGACTGAATAAAAGAGAAGAGGTTGGGAAGATGGGCAAGACTTTGATATAACAATTGGTGTGGGTGTGTAAGTGTTCAGGGTTTAGGGCTAGAATAAGCGTGAGATAGGGGTACAAATTCAGAGTATGCATGTTTTGTGGTGTATGCATTCACTGTCCTGTTGTCTCAGGTAGTGGTCCTGTTAGGAAAATGTTTTTTGTACCATAATATATAGGGTTAGGGTTAGCACACATAAGTAAGGTGGTGCAGGGGTACAGAACTCCCCGTGCCCATCTTACTCATGTGTATCAACCCTAACCCTAATCCTCCTCCTCCTCTCCCTAACGGTTAACCCTAACAATAAATTACTAAAACCCTTTCCCTAACAGTACTGCTACCAAGACAACACTTGATTGTGGTTTTGTATCAGGTGTTTACTGATACAGGGCTTCTTTAACGGGAGACAATTATTCAATGTTTTGTGATTCACTCTTAGTTGTCATTCGGTGTTTTGTAATTTTTTTCTTTCTTTTTTCTTTTTTTTTACCATTTCAGGTTCTATGTTTTGATTATACAAATTTTCATGGTAGAATCATCTATCTAGCTATCTGCCTGCCTGCCTGTGTATCTATCTATCTAAATCAGATAATAGACAAACTCTCATTCCCAACATTCCAAAATTCAGGAACAATTTAAAAACATACGTATAGAAGCAAGCACAATTCAAGTGCTTCAACACAGAAAATATCATTAAATACTCTTTAATCAGTCCATATTCAAAGCTCACATATACTATCATTGTAACACTGAAGACACTATTTCCTCTTTGATTACTATTGTTTCAAAATACAATTATACAGATCTTGCTTTTTGAAAACATTTTTTTGTTTTATCAATAGTTTTACATTCTACTTGAAGTTGAAAGACTGTCCCTTTACCTGCTGTATTGCCATACCTCTCAACATCTTAGAGCAAGAAATCTGGACAAAACCATAAATAAAAGTTGGACAAACGCCCCAAAATACGGACAATTTTTAAATCTTGCTCTTACAAACTTAGAAAGTTAATAGCACAACATGCTGTGCATTATCATGAATTTTATGAAGGGTATGAAGTCTGAAACTCAAATGTCTGCCATTACTTTCTAACTTCAGTCTTTAATGATTTGCCACTAATTTGCCAGAAAAAAAACACAATTTTATGAAAAACAGACCAAAAATATCAGGCAAAAATCTGGAGATTCTGCAAAAATCCAAACATTTGAGAGGTACGTGTATTGCCCTTCAAAGAAGCCCTTACAAAGGTGAACGCACTCATCTAGAAATAAACTTCTATTTTTGGACAAAAGACTGTCCCTCTGTGGAATTTTTCAAGACAAGGAGCAATATAGTAGGTAAACAGAGCATCTCTCAAAGTGGTGCCTAGAGTTTTCTCTTTAATATGCTATTAAGTTAGTCATTATTATGAAGACTTTATAATGTAGAACTGGAGAATTGAACCCAAGCTAAGGATGTGCCTTTCTTCTTGGAGCATAAACTCCTCAGTCCACTCTGTAATAACTGAAACTCCCACTTTTTTTAAACATCTTGGGCTCTGGGTGGACCATCCACTGTCCTTTTCCTTCAAGCAAGTGGGTCCATCTTACAGTGCTTTGATCTACTTTTCAGTGAAGCAAAGAATCACTTTAAACAAGTGACTACTCTCCTAAATTCTGTTCTCTGTATTCATCAACAACATTTACCATTTTGAAACAAATCCTTCACTTTGTTCTACAAGGCCTGCAATGTACACATTACTGCAATTTGCTTACCAGTCTAAGGGGCATTCCAGACACGGACGGCACACTCCTGCTTCTGGATCTCTCTCTCTCATATTCAGCCTACTTAACCATAGCTACTGGCCCCACCCCTTGCTTGCTCAGTTGCCATTATAAGAAAATTATTTCACTGCTAACTCAATTGCATTTTATCATCTTTAATAATCTGTAATGTTCATTCATGTAAGTGTTACTTTGTCATCAAAGGTTGCAGCATTATCAGAGTCAAGGTCTGGAATAAGAATCTCTACTGTACTCGCTCTCTTTTAAAAGTTTTGAGTTCTACACTCCCTACATTCCTATTTACTCCTCCTTCCCCCCTACTAAATGCTGATTATGGAGTTATATGGCCTGCTTAAAACCCACCCTTCATTAATTTCCCTAGCATATTCTCCCACTCTTACCACCCTTCCAGTCTAACTCCAAATGCGATTACAGCCTACTATACCTCTTTCATTTGTTCATACTAACTCATACATTCCTTCATGCAAGGTAGAACCTCTGGATGATGGTTCATATAGCAGATGGTGGTGGCGGGTTAATTTATGCAAGGATACATGAACTTGGACGGTGAGGAACAGTGCTGCCCCAGGAAGCTTAGCATACAGTGACACTCTTAATGCATTCCAGCAATTTGCTTGCTCCTCCTATTATTTGTGACGTACAAGTCTGTTGGAGATTCACCACTTGAAGTCACAGTAAAACCCACATCCTCCCCCAAGGAAAGAGAGCAGCATATGCAGATCAATCCGTTCCCCCATTCACTTGTATCACTGGGCCCATTATTCAAACCCATGTCACAGGTCACAGTCAGCAGCTGTATCCAAGGCAGTCAGAAAACATGTAAAAATTTGCACCAAGGCTTCTACTGTTCACACTGGTATTAATACTATGACTGGCTTTGTTATTGTTCTTACTTTTTGTCCTTTGTTTGGTTTAGTTTACTTTGGTTATTTATATAGTCTAATGTCCCCCCTTGTTTAGAGCGCTATGATAAGACTGTTTAGAGAAGGACGCACATAACCATAATTATAAAACAGTGGTATCACTAGAATGTGAATAGAATTCAAAATTAAAAATCAGTTTCCAACTTTTTTTTATTTATTGGGGCTCCATCACCCCCACTACATATATACAAATTCCAAGGTCACTGTATTGCAGGGAAAATAATCTCCAACATACTGCAACCTCAATTTTCTGTGACAAAACCTGATAGTAGCACAGCAGTTATCAGACGTAAGACTCCAGGCATCAGTCTGCCAACAGAAAGCCTGGTACCTGTAATAGTATATGTTAATTTTAGTACCTTATTTCTATCTGTGTTTTATTTCTTAGTCATTGAACCACTCCACCTACCTTGTAACCTGTGCTTGGTTCTAAATGAGACTAAAATTAACTTAAACAACTTACTCAGGGTCACAGGGTGCATGGATTCTGCGCGATTCAGACGCAGGTCTACATTTTTACTGCTTCTCATTGTAGCTGCTCGGGAGATTTGTACGTCACTGCAATACAAGTTCAGTATAGGACTGGGGAGCTGCAGGCTGCCTGTGCTGATATCAGTTTACTACAAGGCTTCTGCACATAAGAGATAGTAAAAAGAGAAGACACGGGTGCCTTTTGGAATGGTTCCTTCACACACCAAGGAATGGAACATTTGAGTCATTTACTGAAACACATCCATGAAGTATATATATTATAGCAGACAAAAAATAGACTTTAGCTTGAAAAGATTGCATTAATTGTAGAAAAACGCAATGGTGATTCATGGATCTTCGTTTTAAAAGCACATTAAAGACTAATGGAAAGTTTACATTGTTTTATTTAATGTGTTATTTTCCTTACCAAATTCAACATCCTTGTCCCATTCAGGCTGTTGCATAGAGGGGTGTCTTTCTGCACACCTAAAATACACTTCACAGTTGCTAATTTGTGCAATCATGAGCTCTGTGGATGAGTTAGTAGCCTAACTCTGCTTTGTAGCAGACAAATGAAGGAAAGTGAATGTTTAGAATTATTTTCCATTTCTGTTTATCAGTTTTAGTTATCAAGAGCTCTGATTTGTACAGCTTCATCTGTGTTAGGTTGAGCAGGTTTTACACAAGTCAGGTTTCATTGATTTTAATTAATTGTACAAAATGCAACTGAAAAAGCCCCCCCCAAAAAAAAAAGTTTGTAAGAGAGCAGGCCCACTGCACATGAATGTCTTCATCTTCCCACATTCTTTTTACTTAAATATAACAACTCTGACCCCATGTGCCAAATGGGAAAAAGGGGTTGAGGATGGATGGATGGATAACAACTTCATGGTCGCACAATAGCTGAGAAAAGTGAAAACTATTACTTAAATTGTACTGTGGTCATGCAACATGAGACCAGTACATTTAAGTGTATGAGTTTTTGACAAACTGTTAAATAAGGTGTGTGATAAAGATACCTTGATTAGCTAGGAGAGCCATCTGCACAGGTATTATGTACAATAATATTTAAATCAAAATTCTTTAAAACACTAGTCATGTATTAAAAATTCCTGCCACGTGTCGTCTCACAGCTAAAACAAAGCTGCACCATCTTTTCCCTAGTAAAGACAGAATATTTGTAAAACTTACTCATAACACCAAAAAAAAAAATCTCTCTCTAACTCACCACCCAAAGTTTGGGATGGATAGGCATGATCTTTACTCAGATGACAAAATGTCACAGTGAGGAAGAAAGCTATAAAATGCACTCAGAAAGAAGACCATCACAGAGATACTGAAATTCTGTCTGGATAAAAGAGGATCTGTGCCCACGAAAATATAAAACCATCAAAACTTGTGTTATCAGTGGTACTGGTAAGGTTTGGCAGTCAGTACAGAGAATTAGGGCTATGTGCCATTAATGTGTTTCATTTTATAGTGCAGGGTTTGATTCTCTCTGTTTCCATTTGCTTGATACATGACCTGAGTAAGTTATTCAACCAAATGATACTCCCAGGCTGAAACTGAAATGTAGCCCTGTAGATCAGTCCATTATGGAACTGTCAGTCAGACAGAGTAAATTTCTTTCCATCAAGATTATCTGCGATACATTTTCCTGTCCTTGCATTTCACTGACAGATTAACTGAGATACATTTTCTTTTCCTGACAGTTAGGATTAACTGATATTCATTTTCCTTTCTTTACATTTCACTGACAGCGAAGTTAATTTTATAGCTGAAGCCATAATTTCATGCTTCAGATATCATCATTGTTTTCATAGTCAGGTAATTATGTCACTTAGGTTCTTAGGTAAGTACTAGGCTAGTGGTCCATTTTAAGACTAGCCAGTTTCTCTTTTTGTGCTCAAATTAACATATCCCACTTGGTTAGAGACTGGCCTTAACCATCACATGGTCAATTGTTAAGCATTACCCTTAATGAGAGTAATTGGGATCATACCATAGATAATTTGAGGTACCCATGCATGGGATAAAGCATTTAGGAGCTGCCTCTGTTCATTAGTAATACAGGGGGCAGTCCTGGAGTACATTTTCTGTTTCACATCCTTAGATCCAAGTTACACTTGAATGTCGTTTAGGGAGGAACTTTGATTTATGTGGCTGGGGAGTCTGTTCCAGTGCAGTGGTATCCTATGTGAGATATAATTATCCCTCCAAACTAGTCTGTTGATGTTGCAGAAGAGGCTAAGATCCCTACACTGAGTATTTCTGATGCCATTTTACTTACTGATGCACAGTAAATCCATCAGTACTGGGTTGGAGGATGCCTTGTATATCAAACACAGGTCTCATCATATCAGTCTGTAGGATACGGAGTATAGTGACAGAGCTTTGAGTTGGTTCATGTAGGACATGTTGTTTAGGGCTTGTATCCTTTTAGCAAGGTATCTATGTAGGAGTCCCAGTTGTTGCATGTATACAGACAAATACATGGCAAAGGGGGAATTATATTCAATGACTGGCCAAATGAGGGCTAAATAAAGGGGGTCAATGACATCCTTAGATCTAGACATGATGAGTATTTTATAAGCTGTGCAATATAGAAGGACTTTCTTATAACAATGGACACATGTTGGTCACAAGTTAGGTGACTATTACATAGGTTACCCAATCCCAAACATGTGAGTCAACTCTTAGGGACATATTGTTAATATGGTAGTTCTCTGGAATAGACAACTTTTCAAAGGACACAAAAATGTATGTTCTGACATTTAGTTTCAGTCCATGATTTTGGAACCAACTATTTCTTTCAGACAAACTTTCCTGCACAATGGCTAAGTCATTTGGGGATTCAGTGACTACTCCTAACTTGCAGTCATCTGCAAACCTAGTCAACCAGAGAACTTTTAGATGTCAAACAGGTGAGTAACCATCACAGGACCCTGGAGGACTCCACTGGTGACTGGTCTCTTTGTGGAGGTAATTTCCCCTAGTTTGATTTCCTGCATCTTATCTGTGAGCCAGTTGGCAATCTAGTGGGTGACAGGTAGTTATTCCCAGTTTATTTATATTTTTTACTATGCCTGGGGGGGGGGGGGTTGTTTAAAAATATTTGGCCAGGTTGATGTATGCAGTATGTACCATTTTGCCTTCATCCATTGCTTTGGTGATCTTTCCAAAAAATTCACCAGGTTGAGTAAGCATGACCTGCCCTCACCGATTCCAAACTGAGATGGGTCCAGTGTCCAGAGGTTCCCAATGTCCTAGTTCATTAGTTCAACAATAAGTCTTTCTATGGCTTTGTATATGAGGTTGATCAGACTTATGGGTTTGTAATTGCCTGGGTCTGTCCCTTATGCAGAGGAATGACTGTGGCTAGACATAGATGATCCTTAGAAGAGTGTAACTACCATTCACAATTGGCTTCAGCTGTTACCTGAAGGAGGTATAGATTTTTTATGTTCTTGAAAGGCAGAATGACTCTGTATTCTTGCATTCGCCTTCCAATTACATTTTTCGCCTATTAAAATCCATCCATCCTCAACCCCTTTTTCCCATTTTGCACATGTCACTTCAACCACGATGATCATCTTGAGCCAAGGTTTACGCCACCAGGTGGTTAGCCCTGCCACAGTTTTGCCTATTAAGATGTCATCTATATTTTTTCATCCTAGCAATTATTGTATAAAGTAGCTAGATACCCCTTTATTCCAATATCCAGAGAGTGTCCCATGCCAGGTAGTAGTCATAATTTATTGAGAGAGAGGTTCATAGGTATATACTAGGCTAATGACCACTACAGCCATTATAAGCCTAGCCATGCAAATAAAACAAATATAGAAATAATACATGCACACACACACACACACACACACACACACACACACACACACACACACACACACATATATATATATATATATATACAAATAATGTCTATGTTAAATAAATGAATGCTTAAAATGTCGAGTCCAACATACTCAAACACTTTTAAGTGAATATTTATTTAAGCAATAGCCCAGAATGTCAGAAAACAGAGTTCCGAAATATTTCGGTGGGCCAGCACTGACATATGTGATGTATTACGTCATGTCAGCTACTGCTAAAGGCGCCGTACAGTGCAGAAAGGGAGAATTTCCCTTTTCTGCACTGAAGTGAGGTTTCAGAGTTGGTATATATAAGTAGGAGGGTGTGGGGGGGGCTGGGGGTGCAGGTGGACTTGCCCCCTTTCTTGCAACGTTACTGTATGTTTTTGGAATGTTTTTTTTTGCTATGATGTATTGGAAGTTGCTGTTAGTTGGTTTAGTGTTCTGTATTACATGGGAGGGATAGGTGGTCAAACAAAGCATTTTGATATTGTGTTTTCTGACATTCTGGGCTTTCGGTTAAATAAACATTCACTTAAAAGTGTTCGAGTATGTTGTACTCGACATTTTAAGCATTTGTTTATTTAACATAGACCCTATATATATATATATATATATATATATATATATATATATTTATCAATAAGAAATGTAGGTAAGTTCATAATGCCCTGCTACTAACCACCAGATCTGGACCTTTGGATATTTTTGAACCTTCCATTGTCCTTTGTGGATTTGTCTGTAATACCTCCTGTACCATTGTAGAGAATGTCTGCATTTCAAAATATATTTTGGTGACAGATGTGGCCCTCTGCTTGAGTTGGCTCCATTGGCAAATGACCATCTCGTCTGACTTTAAAGCTAGCTCAGCCCTTGCAGAGCTAAATCATGAGAACACAAATGGGTTTTAAAATTTTGCATCATATTTTACCAATCTTTCAGTGGTAGTCACCAGTATTCCCTACAGATGTTCTCTCCTTGTAGTAGGCATTCCATCACAAGAAAAAAAAAATCATAATCTGTGTAGGAATGGTAAGCTCCCTGCCTGGAAAAGGGGTCCACTGTAATTTAAGACCCCAGGATCAACCTATGTGCCATTAGTATCCTTGCCTCAGCACAGTACTTTCATAACTACCCTGAGACCATGTTGGAAGTTCCATGCCCAGATGTTGAACTCACTATTGCAGTCTGCCAACCAGTAGTGTTTTCATTTTCTGAAATTATTGGTTTTGTTTTCCAATATATATTGTACAATAGGTTGATCATTGCATATTTATTTATCCACTTCACTGTTAACTGTGTAAATGAAAGAATCTTTTATTAGTTCTTTTAAGCCATGAACCGGATACAAAGGTAAGGATAAATGGGACATATTAGGTTAAGAGTGTTTTGATTAGCTACCTAGCTAACATGTTTTTGGGAGTAGAAAGAAACTTGGGTACCACAGAAAACCCATCAGACATAAAAGGAATATACCGACTGTGTATACACAGTATTTTGAGGTCTGGGCTGCATATTTCTCAGCTGCTCTGATTTAGGCATAGCACTATGATTTCAGCTCTCAAGTTTAGCCTTGCTCCTCCAAAATTTACTGATGTTCCCCATAAAGTCAGGCCTATTTATGGGTACGTGCCTTGTTAAATAAATAAACTAAGCTTGCACAAAGATTCCCTATCACTAGCTATACAAGACCTAGTATATAAAGACCTTATATAGTGAAAGATAATAAATGACTTATCTTTTTGTCCCACTGCTATGATTTTAAAGGCCAGTGCTACAATTTTTAATGCTTGGAGTTCATGAGCTATACTGGACTGAATACTATACCACAGAGCTTTGAGGAAGGACACTGGTTTTCAATTTTCTGGGGAAAATGCTATAAAATACTGAAATCTAAATGGTTGGAATATTGAAAAATGAAGGTAACATTGAATTTGACACTTAAGGTTATAACATTATTTCATGATATCATGAAGTTAAAATTTCCCGCTTGTAAAACTTCCATTTTGCTTTGTTTCAGTTTTCTACATAAAAAATATGTTTTAATTTTGCTGTTATATAAATCTTCCAAAAATTGCAACATAATTTGGTGCTGCCCACAAATTGTAGTTAATAGTCTTAGTTGCAATTTTTAAAACTCTGACTCATGAAAATGTAGTTTTATGTTGAGGTAACTGTAAATTCTCCGTATGTCACAAACCTTAACAACTGATAAATCAGGCTATTAAGCGTTGGGGGGGCTGGCTGCGGCAGCGCGGGCTGTGTAGCGCATTTTCTTTTCCTGTGCGGAATTGCATTTATTTAATTATTTATTTATTTTGTTGATACATGTCAACAAAATAAATAAATAATTTATATTTACAAATATAAAATACAAAAATATGCAATTCCTCAGATACAGCTGTGAAGTGTAAACAACTTTGTATTGCATGGAGAGCTGTGATTACCCTCGATTAACAGTTAAATAACATCCTTGTTCAGTACTACTCTAGTGCAAATCCTGGCCTTAGCATAATTGTTAAGCATCTTTTATGCATTGTTAAAATCGCATCTGGGACAAAAACCTGGGAGTCCTGGCAAGTAAACATGAAATAGCTTCATTTCAACTCAGTTTCTCCCTGCTGTCTACTTCATTACATCCATTATTTTGAATCAAACTGCATCCCTTAGCCATGGAATACATAAGGACATAAACCACTTCCCCACTGCTTTACCAGCTTTCAAATCCCCTCTGTAACCTCCATATGAGAGACTTCATCCCAATACCCAATTATTTAAATATAATTAAGACACGGTACATGCCCAAACTGTAATCTCACAGTTCAGTACAACATGGTTGGGGAAATGCGACAGTGGGGAAACAGGATCAGCGTGTTAGAGAATGACAAATCAGATGTGGTCCTCATCACTGGTACAGTACTCCCTAAATATATTTCTCATAATGTACATCAGGTGTTACATCCTGGAGTCATATGTAACAAGCTGCTAATGTATCAATCAGTATCTACTGATGGATTTGCTGCACACCGCACTACACTTCTCATAGCTAAATTTCCAAACCACCCAGTGTGCATCTGACAATGTAAAGTACTCTGACCTTTCTGCAGATTATATTGGCAACAGGTCTTTTCACTCTGAAACATGAACTAATATGATAAACTGAAAGTCACCAGAAGCCCATTTCTCACTGATGGACCTCTTCTGCCCTTCTTCTATGTTGCCTTGTATCTCATTTACAGTGATGGATATTATGAGATGCACATTGTCTATAGCCTTCATGAATCCACCCACTGCAGACGGATGGTAAATATAGCTGCTATATAGCCCATTTTACACACATTTCCTTATTCATAGGTGGTTACTATGCATGAGATCCAGCTTATAATTAAGATAATTAAGGTACCTAGCCCAATTTCCTCAGAGCACTCTCTGGTTAAGTAACTTTATTCAAAGTTGCACAGTAGGCACATGTAAAATAAGGGAATCAAGCCATTGACTACAGGAAGCAGCTTGTTAACAATTCTTGATTTTAACCCTTTGTGATAACTTCATTTCACTCTGCTCTTAAAGCAAATTTCTTGACATCTATGTCTCACGCACAAAACGTATTGGATTATAACAGTGTCACCAACTGAATTAATTTATTATGCGCTTGAGACAAGGATGTCAAGAAATTCACCTCAATAGTGGAGTGAAGTGAAACTCGAGAAGTAAATCAAATGAAACTCGAGAGGTAAATCTTGACAATCATTTTGAGAACTTATAACAAGAGGTGTGACCAGTGAGACAAGTCACAGTTCTTTGTAGTGCATGGAATTTTATCTGCTGCATGTACTACCAGTTATAGAAAAAAGTATAGGAGTGTGATATGCTTTACAGCACTGAAAGCTGTAAAACACTTAGCACCGCCACATAGTAGGTAGAAGAGAAGTGACCCACTGAGGAACTGACAGCTTTAAAACTGTTAGATAGTTTAATCAGCCACACTTTTTGTTTAACAGTATGGCAAGCAAAGTGGTGGGGGTGCAGCACTTCTGATTCTAGCTTTAACCTACACATTCAGACTTCTCTTCTCCTCAGTTACACCTCTAAGAAACTTGAAGATGTTAGCCTGTTCCACTATTTTCTCTTCTATCTCAATTTTTGGCTTCTCAGATTTCCTTCATTTGCTGCAGAGACAATAATCTTTTTTATACACAGTTTCATTCCAAGTGCCTTCAGATGTACATTTCAGTCCACTATCAGTTGCTGAAGTTACGGTTCATAGCCTGCTTGCAGCCATACTGTCTGCATATCAAAGATTTGTTGATCTACCCCTCCCCCCTGACCACTTTGCTAATACAGTCCGTCACCAGTATGAACAGCAATGGGCTCAGAGCTCAACCCTGAACATCCACTCCCACTGGGAATTCCACTGCAAGTCCAAACACTGTTCAAACTTGTAACATTGGATCTTTGTACATAGCCTGCACTAATTCTACCAATGTTTCTTGCACTTTGAACTTCTGCAGTTCTTCCCAAATTATCTTTTTCAGGATGTTGATTTATAATTTTTCCAAGTTTACCTACTAAACTTTTCTGTTCTACATATAGGGCCTACACAGGTGCATAGCCAGGATTTTTGAAATTGTACAACCAACTTCCAGAATGTAGTCTCTCTATCACAATTGTGGGGACTCAATACCTATTGCTCGTGCATTCTTCTAATGTTTATATATTTTCGATACTAGAAAAAATGCCTGGCTCCAACTTTGGCCCCACCAGAGCACTGAATTTAAAACATTTCTCAGTCAGTCATTTACAGCAGGACCAAGGATATGATATGATAGGATGACTCCCTATTGAAAGGACAATTCTTGACACTGTGAGACACAGCATTTCAAAAAATTAAAGTGAAATTATGCCTATATATATATATATATATATATATATATATATATATATATATATATATATGTATATATATATCTACATACAGCAGTCTAGTCCTCAGTTAAGTTAAGCGATGATAAATTAAAGACTAAGAGGTTTGGATCACTAACTGACATCACGTGATTTGGTGTCTGTTATCTCTATAGTGGGTTGTTTGTATTTAAGGCTTTTAATGAATGTGATTTTTGTTATGGTCTGAAGAAGCTGATTTGCCGCAAAAGCGCTTACCAGGTCTTACTTTTACTACTATTAAAATGGATTTTACTCTTAACTTCAGCCTTGTGGATGTTTATTTTTGAATTATAACTGCAAGTAAGTCAGTTTAAAATGGATCTAGCTAATGGAGTAAATGCAGCTGACAACTGAGCTGAAGGAATTGATACAGAAATTGTTTGGTAGTGATTAGCTGTGGGCAACATAATTCTTTGGTGGGTAGAATAGTTATCCATCTTTCTTTGGTGGTTGGAGCGGTTATTCTTCTGTGATGGGAAGTCTGGTCAATATCAATTTAAAAGTCTGATTATGGTCAAGGACCTCTTTTTTCTTCGTGAACTAATTTTAGCATGATAAGGCTGGCTTTAATTCAGCTTTGTATACTGGTCAGTTTTAGGACAGTACTGGACACTGCATACACTGTCATTTGCAGTATTATTTCATGCAACTTGGAAAGTATGTGCAATTTCCTCTGAGAATTTATAGAGTTTTCACCCCTTTGCAAATGCGTACCTAAATATTTGTCTGAAATTGGATTTTTATATCACCACTGCACATTTTGAAGAAAATGTCAGAGATTCTTGCATGAAATTTGTAAATTCTCACAAATGGACAGTGCTATTTTACAAGATAAAAATTCTAGCTGTGCATTAACTGTTATGGTCAAGCAAAGACCTTGTTTATATGCAATCTTCCCAAAAGACATTTGGTTACCATATGTGATAATATAACTTAAAATACATTAATAGTAACACAGTACAAAGCAACAACATTTTTTGCATAGCGACTGCTTGCATCAAGTAAACGTTTCCTTTAAAAAAAAAAAAAAAAGAGACAAGAAAATTATAACAGATTAAAGTTGCACAACATGTATAGACATTGTTAATGTTTTCCTTAAACTCATGGCGAAGACTGAAACCAACTGTGTTGCATAATCTTGAAGTGCAATGTCATGATTTCCAGGGCTACATTTTACGGAATTCTCTTGGAATATTCAGATAAGTAAGCCTTCAAGTACTATATAATGGAAACCACAATCCATTTTACTGTCATTATGAAATAAGTGATAATCCAGAGAAATTCTAAACCACTTCTCATACTGCTGGGACTCTTTACCCACTTGGGTCATGCAAATTTCCTGTCTTTGTAGGTAGATGAAAATCCCAGAAAACAGAAAGCTAATACTGGAGTGAAACTCCTGTTACCTAATACGTATACTGTTTGGTTCTTTCAAACATAGTCCTCATTACATTACTCTGATGCCTGTGTGCGTGTGTGTGTATGTGTGTGTGTGTGTGTGTGTGTGTGTGTGTGTGTGTGCGTGTGTGTGTATATGTGTGTGTGTGCATGAGTGCTTGCATATGTTTGTGTGTGTATGTATGTGTGTGTGTGTGTGTGTGTGTGTGTGTGTGTGTGTGTGTGTGTGTGTGTGTGTGTGTGTGTGTATGTGCTTGTATGTGTGTGTGTGTGTGTGTGTGTGTGTGTGTGTGTGTGTGTGTGTGTGTGTGTGTGTGTGTGTGTGTGTGTGTGTGTGTGTGTGCGTGTTTGTGTGTGTGCGTGTTTGTGTGTGTGTGTATGCGTGTGTGTACGTATGCATGCTTGTATGTGTGTGTGTATATGTGTGTGTGTGTGTGCATGTATGCTTGTATGTGTGCGTGTGTGTGTGTGTGTGTATATGTGTGCTTGTGTGTGTGTGTGTGTGTGTGTGTATGTGTATGCGTGCTTGTATATGTGTGTGTGTGTGTGTGTGTGTGTGTGTGTGTGTGTTGTATGCTTGTGTGTGTGTGTGTGTGTGTGCGTGTGTGCGTGTGTGCGTGTGTGTGTATATGTGTGTGTGTGTGTGTGTGTGTGTGTGTGTGTGTGTGTGTGTATGTGTATGCGTGCTTGTATGTGTGTGTGTGTGTGTGTGTGTGTGTGTGTGTGTGTGTGTGTATGTGTGTGTGTGTTGTATGCGGGCTTGTATGAGTGTGTGAGTGTGTGTGTGTGTGTGTGTGTGTTGTATGCGGACTTGTATGTGTGTGTGAGTGTGTGTGTGTGTGTGTGTGTGTGTGTGTGTGTGTGTGTGTATGCTTGCATATGTGTGTGTGTGTGTGTGTTTTGTATGCGGGCTTGTACGTGTGTGTGAGTGTGTGTGTGTGTGCGTGTGTGCGTGTGTGCGTGTGTGCGTGTGTGTGTGTGTGTGTGTGTGTGTGTGTGTGTGTGTGTGTGTGTGTGTGTGTGTGTGTGTGTGTGTATGTGTATGCGTGCTTGTATGTGTGTGTGTGTGTGTGTGTGTGTGTGTGTGTGTGTTGTATGCGGGCTTGTATGCGTGTGTGAGTGTGTATGTGTGCGTGTGTGCGTGTGTGTATGCGTGCTTGTATGTGTGTGTGTGTGCGTATATGAACACAAAGAGAATCTACACAGGATATGGTTCACATGTCAGTGAGACATTAGCCATCAAGCCTGTTTTATCATGTAAGAATTTATTGAAATAGTCGAAGAATAAGTCATACAGTCCTATATGGTGAGAGTTATACTTTGCATGCCTGAAATTGCTATAACTAATACTGAGGTTGCAAAACCATGATGTAAGTTAGAAATAATTTCAAGATCACTGGCTCAGTGAAATGGGCTTGTTGGTTCATGCCTGTCTGATAAACAAATTGAGAACTTAAACTTTAACAACTTGTCTGTTCTTGACAACAATGAAAGGAAAGATATTTGTTGACTTGATTCTGTTTTTCAAGGTGCAAAGTGTGTGGGGGTGCCTTTATTATATCAACTTAAAATATGTAAATGCTAACACTGTTATAGAATTGTGCCTCCCCCTGCCCCCCATTAAGGGTTTCTGGCAGTGTTACTCTGAGTTTGATGGTTCAATTTAGCAGTGCAGTAGTCCTCTAATGTATCAAATAATGGGAGTAACTCTGAATGGATTATGTGTATACAGAATATTTTGAAAGTGATTGCTTACAAATGGACTATATCTATGCTCGGGTCTACCTGAATTTGCTGAAATCCCACTTCATCAAATCTCAGTTAATCGACACTCAAAATATCAAAATCGCACTTCACTGTAGCAGTGGAACAAGAAATATTTTCTCACAATAAGTAACTTGTGCGAGATGGTGAACTGTGCCCTTTTCCCAACTATATTGCGATCTCTGAGTTGGTATATTTAGTTGTGGGTGGGGTGGGGTGCGTAGTCCCCTAAGGTGGGTTAGGTATGGTGCATTTAGGTTTTGTTTCTTTTTGGGTAACTGGTTACTTACCGTGGGAAAATCTTCCTTGTTCCACTGCTTCAATGAAGTGCGATTTTGATATTTTGAGTATCTATGAACTGAGATTCGATTAAATAGGATTTCAACAAACTGAGGTAGATAAATGCTCAATTTTCTTAATTATTTACCACTTTCTTTATAACACTGTGTATATGGGACAGTGATGCAGGTATATGGGACAGTGATGCAGGTATTAGCAGAGCATCAGATCTGTTGTCTCATATCTTGCTTACATTTTCATAAAACAGTATCATATCTTGACAACCTGGGATATGTATATCTATCCATTGGATGGGAAATCACAAATTCACCCCTAATCTGGCTCACAATGTCTCTCATGTACGGTGGCCATCAGTAAGTATAATATTTCTCCAATTAACATCCCCCCCAACAAGTCCCTTGGCTACATCCTAACTAACACTCTCCCTCTCCTAATAGATACCCAAGGTACTCGGGGAGAACATTGGGTTGGCGCGCACAGCTAGGCTTATAAAAGTCCTAGTGGTTGTTAGCCTAGTAACAACCCTCTCCTCTTACCTCCCAACACTCAGACTTGTGAGAGATGCACTTATATATCCAAACTGGAAGCCACACACTCTCCAGCCAAGACAGGAATAGCTGGTCAAGAGGAGAAGGTCAACACTTGCACCACACCACATGGAACACATAGCCCTCCAGAACACACACAATAGCACTGTCTTCACATAATAACACAAACCACACACCCAGCTTCGTTGAGGCTCTCAATAAAAATCTACCCAAATAGCAGAGACCTCCAAGGTAGAAATGGACTCGACCACCACGATACAACACTAATCACGAGACACATAACTCTCCTAAACAGTGTGCCACTCAACCAAAGCCCCTAAGGAAAAACAGCATGCCCAACACACTAGTCATAGGTGACTTGATAGTGAGGCACACTGATGTCCCACTCATTAGGTTGAATAAGGAGAAACTAACAGTCAGCTGCCTGTCAGGTACCAGGACCTGCCACATAGCGCACGCACTCAGGTCCCTCAACAACAGGTACAAATATGACTCTGTCATTGTACATGTGGGTGTAAATGACCTGAGAAATACCTCCCTGGGCTACATGAAAAGAGTCATGGAGGAGCTCTTGGATTATGTAGCCCAGGCGGGCATGACCCTAGCCCTGAGCAGCATCCTACCATCACCCAGAATGATACCACAGTACAAGCAGAAAATGATTGATTTCAACAATTGGCTAAGTTTCTGGTGTCATTCTAAAGGGATCCAATATCTGCCTGCCTGGGATGAAATGACTGACAGACCTCGATAGCCTGCATCTGTCACCCCTGGGCTTCTTGATATTGGCCAAGGCTCATGCCACCCTTATAGTGCCTTTTTTAGGCAGTGAGCCGAAGACCAAATTACCACCATAACAACTACAAACAAATGCAATCTGAGGGTCATGCTGCTCAACACTAGAAGTTTAAATCTCAAAATACACTTGCTCAAAGCACTCCTTAAAATGGAGAACATCAACAGAGGTCTGGTTCAAGGCAGCAGAAAGCACCCCTGCACTACCAGGCTATAACTCATTCCACACCTTTCAGCCCCAGAACTTGGACTGAAGCTCCAAAGGCAGTGGTGTTTCCATATTCATAAAGGATGCACACACTTCCAGACTGGTAGCCCAACATAATGCATCAGAGATACTTCAGGTGCAACTAACATTGGGTAAGACAGCGATTCAGATTGTAGCCTGTTATAGTTCCCCAACCACATCCCAAGACTCACACTCCACGTTCCTAAGCACCCTGGAGAATATTAGGGTCCAGTGTAACACTCATACTGGGCCACTTCAACTACCCCTCCATTCCTAGGTTCATAGGTAGGTACTAGGCTATTGGCCCTAGGGCCTATATAAGCCTACCCAAAAAGGTACCCTGGCTTTGGCCACCCAAGAGAATTATTTTCCTGTGCCCCTGTTGAGCAAAGCCAGAGAAGTGATCCCCAGGGTGAATTTCCTATCTCCCATCTAATCATCAAGATTTTTCTTGAAGAGTGCTAATGAGGAGCTTTATTTGATATAGCTAGGTAGTTTGTTCCTGAGTATGAGAAGTCTTTGTGATAGGAATCTATCCCTCCAGCATGTTCTGTTTATTGTGGTGACAAGGTTTAGGTCCCTAGATTGTGTAGCTCGGAGGGATTGGGATTTCTTTAAGTGGAGCATGTCCAACAGCTCTGGGTTTGACATAGCTTTGCATGTTAGGCAGAGATCGCCCCTGAGTAGGCGATATGCGACGGAGTAAAGCTGGAGTTTTTTGAGATGATCTGCATAGGGCATCTGATTGAGGCTAGTAATCCTCTTTGTGAGGTATTTCTATGGCCTTTCCAGTTGTTGTAGATGTCTTGGAGGTACATAACAAAAGGGGAGCTGTATTCAATAATGGGTCTAATGAGTGACGAGTAGAAGGGAACAATGACCTCTTTTTTCCTGGATGAGAAACCTTTTGTGATGAGGTGTGTCACATAGAAGGACTTCCTGACTACTATGGCAATGTGATTATCAAAGGAGAGACTACTGTCCAACTGTGTCCCAAGGTCTCTTATCACACATTTGGTGTTAAGTAGACAACCACCTATGTGGTAGTTCATGGGTACAGAGTTTTTTACCAAAAGAGATGACAATGCACTTTTTGGCATTGAGCTTGAGGCCATGGCTTTGACACCAGGCATCTGTCTCAGTGAGGCCCTTTTGTAGGATGTCCACATCATTAGGAGTTTCGATTATGGCTCCTAGTTTGCAGTCATCTGCAAACTTTGTTAGCATAACACCTTCTGTGTTAGCCTGTACTTCAGAGAAATAGATACCAAACAGGAAAGGACCTAGGACTAAACCCTGTGGTACTCCACTTGTCACTGGTCTGAAGTCGGATTTAGAGTCTGCTACTTTCACAGTGTGGGTTCTGTCAGTGAGCCAGTTGGCAACCCATCTTGTGACATAGGGATTTATACCTACTTTAGTGAGTTTATCTATAATTCCAGAGTGGGGGGTGGTGTCGAAAGCCTTGGCGAGATCTAGATAGGCTTTGTGAACCACCTTACCCTCATCTACGGCTTTGGTGACCGCTTCAAAGAAGTCTATCAGGTTTAGGAGACATGATCTGCCTTTTACAAACCCGAACTAGGTGGGGTCCAGAGTATGGAGATTACCAATGTCATTGTTTATAAGTTCCATGATGATATGTTCCATGGCCTTGCAGACCAGGCTTGTCAGGCTAATGGGGTGGTAGTTCCCAGGGTCCATGGTGGCTCCCCCTTTGTGGAGTGGGATAACTGTCACTGTGCGCCATTCAGTGGGCATAAAGCCTGAGGTAAGGCTATGACTGAACATGGTACTTAGGTGGGGTGCCAGTTCATTCTGTAGTTCATGTAGAACACAGCCTGGGATGTTGTCAGGTCCCATGGATGTTGTGTTCTTGGCTTTGGAGAGTGTGGGTTTTACCTGTGCAGCTGTGATTAGAGGAACTTGGCATTCTTCTGATATAGAGATGGGCCCTTTAGGGGATGGGGGGGGGGTAAAGTTAGTGCTGAACCTATCTGCCAGGATGTTGGCAATATCAGTTGGTTCTGTATATTTAGTGCCATTGTGCTGTAACTCAGAGCAGATCTGAGTGTTGCCATTGAGATTCTTGACATAGCTATAGAATGCTTTGTGGCTGTCTTTAGAATCAGTGGCAATTTTGTTTTCATAACTAGCTTTGGAGGATTTTATGAGGGATCTCAGCTTCTTACTGAGGTTGACCAGGAAGTTCCTCCAATCATGGGATTTTACTCTTTTTTGCAACAGTTTCTTTCTTCTGTTGTAGTTTGTTTATGACAGGGGACCACCAAATTGGCTTCCTTTTTTTGGAGGATAGCATCTTGGTTCTGTTAGGGATTGCATGATTCAAGCACTTGTGTAAGTGCTTATAAAGTGGATTTGTGTAGGATTCAGCAGTCGTACCTCTATTGTCCATCTGCATGGGTATCGTGAAGTTTGCAACTTCTGTCTTAAGAAATGTGAAGTAGGCTTTGGAGAAATTTTTTATGATAGTTTCCCTAATGGGGGGTGGGGGCAGGATGTGAATGTCAAGGATGATTAGCTTGTGGTCGGATCTGACCAACGAGGAATTGACCACTGGTGTGGAACACCATTTGCCCATGTTGGTAATGACCAGGTCTAGGATATTGCTGCCACTGGTTGGGGGTGTGGATAATTTGATCCAAGGCATTGGAATTTATGAATTCTAGAAAACGTTGAGCAAAAGAATTGGTACATGAGTAGTTTTCCCAGTTAAGGTTGGGGTAGTTGAAATCGCCAATTATTAGGGTGTTAGGTTGTACCCTAATATTTTCCAGTGTATCAAGAAATGAGGAGTGGGAATCCTGGGGCATGGTGGGGAATCTATAGCAAGCTACAATTTGGTTTCTGGTCTTGCCCAGAGTTAGTTGCACTTGGATAATCTCGGATACATTATGCTGAGGAACTAGTCTGGAGGAGTGGATATTCTTAATGAATATGGATTAACTGGGAAAACTACTCATGTGCCAGTACACTTGCCCAATGTTTCCTGGAATTAATTAATTAAAATGCCCTGGACCAGCTCGTTTTTACCCCCACTAGAGGTAGCAACAACCTTGACCTGGTCATTACTAACATGGGCGACTGTTGCTCTACACCAATAGTCTGCTCCTCCCTTGTTATTTCCAACCACAAACTAATCACCTTGGAAATCCACCCCCCCCCCTCTGCAAAGGTAACCACCATGAAAAACTTCTCCAAAGCTAACTTTGGGCTCCTAAAAACAGAGGTGGCTAACTACACGGCACCCATGCAAATGGAGAATAGTTGCATGACTACCGAATCATACACCAATGCACTGTACGAACAAGGACACAAATGCATGGATCTTGCCATACCCAATAGAACCAAGATGCTTTCCTCCAAAAAAAGGAAGCCAATCTGGTGGTCCCCTAACATAAACAAACTCTACAACAGAAGGAGGAAACTGATGCAGAATAAGGTGAAATCCCAAGATTGGAAAAACTCCCTTATCAGCCTCAACAAAAATCTGAGATCCCTCATAAAATCTTGTAAACCTAGCTATGAAAAAAGAATTGCAGCAGATAGTAAAGACAACCACAAGGCCTTCTATACTTATGTAAAGAATCTCCATGGTAATACCCAGATTTGCTCTGAGCTACTGCACAATGGTACCTTCTATACTGAGCCAACAGACATTGTCAATATACTGGCCAACAGATTCAGTGTCAACTTTACCCCCCACAAAGGACCAATTATAATACCAGTAGATTGCCAGGCACCCAGTATTACTGCTGCACAGGTTAAAACAGCACTGTCCAAGGCCAAGAATACAGCTTCTATGGGACCTGACAATATCCCTGGCTGTGTTCTACATGAACTACAGAGTGAACTGGTACCTCACCTGTGTGCCCTGTTCAATCACAACCTCACCTCAGGCTTTGTCCCTACTGAATGATGCACTGCTACAGTCATCCATCTCCACAAAGGAGGAGCGACTTCAGTCCCTGGGAACTATCACCCCATTAGTCTGACAAGTCTGATATCCAAAGCTATGGAACGCATCATCATGGACCTAATTAACAAGGATATAGGGAATCTCCAAACTCTGGATCCCACATAGTTTGGTTTTGTGAAGGGTAGATCATGCCTGCTCAACTTGGTCGACTTCTTTGAATCAATCACCAGAGCTGTGGATGAAGGCAAGGTGGTTCATACAGCCTACCTTGATCTGGTCAAGGCTTTTGATACCATTCCCCACTCAGGAGTCATACAAAAACTCACTAAGCTAGGCATCAACCCCTATTTGACTAGGTGGGTTGCAAACTGTCTCACAGATAGAACCAACAGTGTGAAAGTAGCTGACTCTAAATCAGACTGCCAACAAGTCATGAGTGGAGTCCCACAGGGATGGGTCCTGGATCCTCTCCTGTTTGGTATCTACTTCTCAGAAGTCCAGGCCAACACAAAGGGACTCTGGCTGACAAAGTTTGCAGACAATTGCAAGTTGTGAGCCATTATTAACTCCACAAGTGATGTTGACATCCTACAGAAAGGCCTCACTGAGACCAACGACTGGTGTCAGAACTATGGCCTTAAACTCAATGCCAAAAAATGTGTCGTCATCCCGTTTGGGAAAACTCCATTACCACATCGATGGTAGTCCACTGAACACAGAAGGTGTCATATGAGATCTGGGAACATAGATTGACAACAACCTCTCTTTTGACCACCACGTTGCCACTGTGGTCAGAAAATCCTTCTATGTGGCACATTTCATTACTAAAGGTTTTGCATCCAGGAAGAAAGAGGTCATTGTCTTCCGCTACTCTTCCCTCATTACGCCAATCATCAAGTACAATGCCCCATTTGGCATGTAGCTCACTAGACACCTGCAACAACTGGAGAGGCCACAAAAGTACCTCACAAAGAGGATCCTAGGCCTTAAACACTTGTCCTATATGGACATATTCTCTGTCTCATATCACCTACTTAGATGCGATCTCTGCTTGACTTACAAAGCCATGTCTAACCCAGCTCTGTTAGAAATGCTACATCTAAAGAAATCCCAATCCTTCCACACCACATGCTCCAGAGACCTCAACCTCATTTCCACAATCAACAGAACATGCTGGAGGGACAGGTTCATAACCCAGAGACTGCCCATGCTATGGAATAGACATCCCATACATGTCAAACAGAGCACCTCACTGGCCCTCTTCAACAGAAATCTTGATGAGTGGATAGGAAATAGAAAATTCACCCCAGGAATCACTCCAGTGGCTCTACTCGACAGAGGCACTGGGAGCTAAGGTCGGGTGGCATGATGCCAGAGTAATCCTATGGGCTAGGCTTGTAAAGGCTCCAGAGCCATTAGCCTAGTGTACACCTATGAAAAAAAGCCTAGGTCTTATTGTTGTAGCACTCCTGCCAAAATATTATTGGTCAGCACTCTTTATGTATCAATTTCAGCCTGCCTTGTTAGATCCCCCCCCCCACCTCTTTCTGTGCTTGATTTTACCATTCATTTACTGCATAGTTTGTTTTGACTCTGCACTGGTTCCCACAGTTGTAGAGCCAGATTGCCTCTTCAGCTGCCTTGTTAGTTTAATTGTTGCATATCACTAATAGCTGAGAGAAGAAATCTTGCTTACATAGCTAAAGTATGGTGAGGTCCATTCTTCCTAAACTCTGTCCAAATGATTCTTGTGGGTTAACATTTAATTAAATAATGGAATCAGAGCTTTTGCAGTCTGATGATCCAGAGTGAGAGACATAACTGTGAGAGATGTTTTATTCTGAGCATATGTTTATGAATAAGTTATATTCTAAATACAGCTATAAAGGTTCAAATGGAAAAGCAGGCAGCTCACCAACTCTGATTTTTTCTTGATGTTCTTGGAACTGTGGCTTTAAATTTTGACTTAATAATTGTTAACTAAATAATGACTGGTTCATACCTCATTAATTAAACTTAACCTTAATTCATATCAGAGTTGTGTTTTGTCAGTGATGAGCAGTTGGGAATTATAATTCTGAGTGAAGAAGTAAGAATTCAATGTGCTTGGTTTTTACCCTTGAAAGGAAACAAATGGTTTATGGAGCTCGCTATGACTAAGAGATTGGATCGCAGCTCTGTGACATAGGCAATTAAAGGTAAGCCATCTAGATGTCTGAAGACAAAATACCAATGGTCTCATACCCGACCCTGACCGAGGGTGGAATTATTGAAGCAAGAGTCCTCACCAATAAGATCAGGAATAAGCACAGCGAAAGTGAACGTGTCTGTCTCGACCCTCAATGCAGTAAATAGAGTGGTGAGAGATACAGTTTAACACAAAGACGTTGCACCAGCTGCATAAAGGATTCTTGATACCCTAGGAATTTCCATAAAAAAGACCACTATAAAGAACTGAGGGTCTGCAGAAGTCCATAAAATGGCTGCTTGTGAATGATGACAGGTGAATGTTGTTCTGACCCTTAACTGGGTAAAGTCTACACTTATCTGATCTTCACAACACTCCATTGGTCTCTGTGTATTAACTTAGGCATGAGCAGCTTTAATTTTAGCTGAAGAATTTTCCAAGAATTTTTGTTTTTTGGGGGAAATTAAGACAAGAGATTTTTTTTTTGGAAAGAGGACCATTGAGGTAAGATTTAACATGTCAGTAGCATTTCAGTGTGCTGGCCATGTATATATAGATGTAGAATGGCATTTTTAGCTTATATTTAAATGTTTTGAAAAAAAATGATGGTAAGGTCATTAGTACTTTGGCTTTGCTGCCTTGTAATCTAGCTACTGGTATTATTATTTCCTGCTTGGTGATACATTAATTTATCTACTCTTGTTTCAGGAGGAGAGATGTGAAGTACATTGTGTTCAGAGTAATTATCTATTTCATCTGGCATGGTCTAACATAGTGGAGTATATATATTTTATAATATGTTGAAATTATCTGATTGAGAACAGAGGGTGATTATTATAATTCAATTTTCATCTCTGAGAAACATATATTGACTTTTTATTTTTTTCTGTATTTCAGTCTAGATATTTTGATGAACTGATTATTTTTCGGTAGAACATGTGCACACCTATGTAGTAACTCTCAAGAGGACTCCTGTTTTGTGCTTACCCTTCTTGGATTTTATTTGCCAGAGCACTTCACTATATATGTAGTGAGATCTCTTATATCATTAGTCAACATGACTAAATCAAGAAGAGGCATATTTTACACAGTTGAGAGGCTAGCCCTGCCACAGCACGCAGTCAGTGATCTGTGTTCTTCTATCTTGGGAATACTGTGCACCATAGTATATGCCCAAAAGTGGTTGGTCTGCACATTTCTTCCCTCTATAGGGCATCATGTAGAGTCTGTGCTGCTGCCCACAGCTCCATTCTTGGGTGAGTTTGAGAAGGAAACACTCAGCATGTTGTTCAGAAGTGGAAGTAACCACATAGAGACACAGGAAGAGCATGTAAACTCCAAACAGGCATTGGCCAGAAGGCAAGCTCAAACCTTGTATCTTGTGTTTGAGAAGGCAAAGACCTTAACCATTATGGCAACTGGTTATTAAACAAGTCGGATAAAGTTGCTGTATACAGATGACATGGCATTATAGGCAGATTCTGAGGAAGAACTTCAGCAAATTATGTGGGAATGGAACGGAATGCAAAACTGAAGGCACATGAGATGAAACTGAGCACAGATAAGACAGGTGTAATGGCAGCAAATAGTGGAAATCAGAAGAAGCCAAAAACTGAGATAGAAGGGAAAACAGTGGAGCATGTTAACAGCTTCAGGTATCTGGGAAGAGTAGTTGAAGAGAAGGAAAATCTAAATGAGGAGGCAGAATCTAGAATCAGAGGGGCTACAGCCAAATGGCAAACAGTGTCAGGTGTATTATATGACAGAAGAATGCCACAGAAGCTGAAAAGTAAGGTGCACAAAACAGTGGTGCGACCAGTACTACTGTATGGTACAGAAATCTGGCCAGTAAAGGCAGAGGAGCTGAAAAAGCTCGAGGTGATGGAAATGAAGTGCCTGAGAAGGGGTGGTGGGATGCACACTGTGGGACAGACAAAAAATGACGGCATAAGAGCAGAAGCCAAAGTACCTCCAATTGCAGAAAATATTAAAGAGAACAGATTATAATGATTTGGGGACGTGCAGAACAGCAGCAGATAATCTAGTAAGGACGATTTGGGACAGACAGGAAGAAGGCAAGAGGAAACGAGAGCATCCAGCAAAGAAGAGGATGGATTGTGTGAGAAAAGACCTGCAACAGTCAGGCATGAGTGTCAAAGATGACAGAAGAGTGGGATTGAATCGAAAGAGATGACAACAGTTGACACAACACCCTAACCCCATACAGAAAACATGGGGCTGATGATGGTCTCTTGCATCAATTTTCCACAGCTATAATCTGTCTAGTGGCTCAGGGCAGAACCAGCATAATTCCATATTGCTCTAGTTTCTACTTGTATGTCTTGAATGTAGTTTATAACTATATGCCTTTTAATATATAATATGTAGCATGTTTTCCATTCTAGCATTTTTCAAGATTTATTTTTTTAGCCAACTGGAAATAAATGATATACTTCCCTTTTTTAAGGCACAAATGAATATTTAAGCACTGTATTTAACCTCAGTAACTTAATAATTGCTAATGAAAGTCTCATGCCAGCTTGAAAGCCCGAGTAATTGCAAGACCTACATTGGTCCAAGAAAAGGTATTGGTGATGAAAGGAGATACTGCTAGCCCAGCTAGCTGGAATTTTGCAAATAATTATATGTCATTGGTGAATACTGAAATGATTTATACAAGATGCTTGTGTTACAAATGTATTATAACTGTATCTCATGTGTCTTATCAAACTGCTTGTACAGATGCGTGTGTTGAAAAGGATATTTGCAGAGTGCTATTTGAAATGTAGCCACAGTGTGCTCTACAGGAAGAGAACAGAAATGTACATGTACTGCTGTAACTGTTTAAATGTATGTATTTTAACAGGGGAAACTGAAATACAGGAGTTTAACTTGAGAAAAATAACTGAAATTAAATTTAAAGCAACATTTCAGGACAGTCTCAAATAAATAAAGAAAAATATCTAAATTAAGCTTCACTATATTCCTGACTGAATCTAAAATAATTACTATAATAAAAAAAACTTACTAATAGAGCAAGGCAGATGTGGTAAATGGATCCTCTAGTTGTTGTCAGGTCCAAGACAGAATACAGAATACTCTGTCTCACTAAGAGACTTCTCAGATTAATATCTCAAATATTACTGTTGGGTAACTTGCAGAATTACATCATTTCTTGTCATCTGACTGCTAGTTCCCAGGCCAAACAACCATTGATGAAGCTGGCAGTATTTAACATCTACCTGTAAAAATATACAGACAAGGGCTTCTCCTCAGATCTTTTTCAGATGCTAGAAGTCATAAAACATTTGCATTCGTTCATGCTTTCAAGACTAGTAATTACTTCACCCTAAAGACAATACAGAAAGTTTCCTAGTACAGACATTGTGTCTCTTGCTGTATTGAAAACTGAAAGATACCATCTTTTATGGCCTAGCCATAAAGTAATTTAATTTCAGTTATTTTTCTGAAGTTAACTTCCTGTATTCCAGTTTTGACTGTTAAAATATATACATTTAAACAGTTACAATAGTGCATGTACATTTCTGTTCTCTTCCAGTAGAGCACACTGTGGCTACATTTCAAACAGCACTCTGCAAATACCCGTTTCAACACATGCATCTGTAGAAGCAGTTTGATATACATGTGACATACAGTTCTAATACATTTGTAATGCAAGCATCTTGTATAAATCATTTCGGTATTCACTAATGACATGTAATTGTTTATAAAATTCCACCTAACTGGGCTGGTAGCATTTCCTTTCATCAAAGTATTATATCTGTGCTCCATTGTCTCTATGTTTTGTGCTAAGAAGAGCACTCTTGGCAGACATAAAAGACTGAAGTAAAACTTAGTAAACTTCATGCCCTGACCTTGTGACCTTGGAATGAGTCCATGCCTGTCACAGCATTAAAAAAATAAATAACTAAATAAACCTCTGCAAAAATTAAAAAAGAAAAAAAATGGATCAATTCCCTCATTCAGAGTAGTAACAGCAGATCTGTCTGAGCTGTCATATAAGAACTACCGGTGCAATTTTTGCATGGCATGAAGTTTTGCATTAAGAGTTAATAAGATGCACCCTTAGCTATGTATATCTTTTGCAATATTTTATGCAGTTAGCTTGGAAAAAAAAATATGCAGCAATAAAATTCCATTTCTAGCTTCGATGTTTTCTTTTGTACATGTACATGATTGGTCACAGACAATTAAAGGGCAATAAAAATATATTCTGAAAAGGTAGAGGAAGCAACCAATCTATCCTCTTAACCTACTAACAGTAAACTGGGTGCTAATTAACTAATCATATATAGCTGATCATTAACAAATAGCAGAAGGTTTTCACATTTTAGTTTTATTTGTCTTTCTATTTCTAATGGCTACCAGCTTTGTAATTCAATCCAATTCGGTTTGGTTACAAGTAAAATGAAATAAAAGGAAATATGATCATAAATTGTAGGCTAATAAGAGACAGTTTTCCAAACTATGACTTTCCTGACCATCTATCTTGCTATAGAGTTTATCCTGTCTATGCCTGGGGATTCTTTTATCAGGCTCTTGTTCCCGCAGATATATGCTAGCTGATATCGGAGGCTTCACCACATCAAGGGGCACTTAGCCTCTAACAGCCTCTGTACATATATATATATATATATATATATATATATATATATATATATATATATATGTATATATATATATTGTCTTGTGTTTTTCAGCTTTTCCCGGTTAGGGGTCGCCACAGCGGAACTCCGGTCCACTAATGATTGGTAGTTGATTTTCACATGCCGAGTTACCAGCCCTGATGCACAACCTTCAATGAAGGTATGCCCATTCATGCATATCTCCACGCAGAAGATGCTCTAGCTGAGAATCGAACCGGAGAGAGTCTTACTGTGAGGCATTGTTTTGCTCGAAGAAGAGTGAGCAGCGGCAAATTGAGGAAACATGTGACAGCCCATTCTGAATGAGTCTAGTTTGGCTTCATGAATAGCAGAATGTATTGCATTTCTTATAGTACCACAGTCATTAGCCTGGTGACCGATAAAGACAAAGGAAATTCTTCACTTTGGGCAGGTCTTTGTTATGCCATTTTTCCTATTGAAAAAAAATGTGTATGTTTGGCCTGGAGAAGATATCTGTTTGATAATTTGAGTTTGCAATGCTTTAACAGATTCAAAAGCTGTCACTAGACAGTGGAGTGTAAACATTTAGTTTCCCTTTGCACCTTCACATTTGCAACATTTTTTTCTTCTGGTATTTCTTTTATATTTAGGGATCAAGCCAG
Organism: Protopterus annectens; assembly: GCF_019279795.1. NCBI lineage: Eukaryota > Metazoa > Chordata > Ceratodontiformes > Protopteridae > Protopterus > Protopterus annectens. The sequence continues at coordinate 1,240,807,805 of NC_056747.1, forward strand.
GTAGTGAAAATCATACTGCAATTATTGTCATATCCCCATGTATGCTTTCAAAAGTTGCATATAATTTTTATGTCTGGACATGTTGCAAATGGATGCTTGAATGTATTATGTGTGGTGCACTTTGATAATAAAAAATAAAAAGTAGTTTGCAAAAATATAACTAAAGTTAAAGATGACAGGAGGAAAACAGAAGTGTTAACAAGTCAAATGGAGTGAGTGAAGGTGGAACTCAAGGGTCTATATCATATGAGCGAATAGGAAAAACCATGAACGCTCACAATCGAAAGTGCCGGACCTCGAACTTGCTATTGTGGGGGGCTGTGCCCCCCACTAAATATATATTCCAACTCCGAGATCGCACTACAGTGAGGAAAGGACAAATATTCCATTCTTCACTGTACTGCAATCTCAGAAAAAGCACTTTGAGGTCTGGTACTTTTGAGATTATGAGCGTTTGCGTTTTTTTCATATTCGCTCATATGATATAGACCCGAAACTCAAGACTTAAAGGTGGCCATTAGGAGTGAAGACAGCATGCAGGAAAAATAGGAAATAAAGAGAGGTAAAAAGAGGAAAAGCAGCCATCACCAGATTACAGTTAGCTGGGTGTATCAGAGGTGAATGACAATTGGCCATGTTTTGTTGCTCACTGTACAAAAGAATGATAGTTTAATGCTCAAAGTATAGCATATTTTTGGGTGCTCTAATTTCACAACTTCTTATGGAAAGATTGAGGCAAGTGTTTCATGGCATGTCAATGATCATTTTTTTTCCACTTTCAAGACACAGTGACCTCAGAGTAAGAATAATAAAGTTAGGTGAATGCCAAGAGCAAAGAGCCTCAAAATGGGTGGGGGTGCAGAGAGATTTGCAGTCTTGCAGTAATGCTTTTTATTTTATTTTTTTTAATTTTGTTTCCTTTATTTGCAACTTGACAAGAGTAGGCACAAGTGTTATGCACATTTGTGTGCATGAGCTCTAAGTTATGAGTTGTTGTTGCCAGGCAGCTGTGACATGACTCAGGAGTTTTGAGGAATCACAGTGGTTTCAGCATGAACTCTATAGGGAACAGCATATGGGAACAAGAAGAACATTGAGATTATAATGAAAAGTAAGTGTGCTCCATTTGAAGTGGGGAAAACCGAGGAGAGAAGGAGAAGAGAAAAGAAGGCGTAATTAAAAAAATACATATAAAAAAGTGTTTTGATAAAGAAGGGAGCCTGAATGTGAATCATTTGTCAACAGGTTTAAAGGAGGTAGAAAGGTTGCATTATATGCACAAAATTGTTGCTGATGGGATGAAGGTAATACTAGATAATGTGTATAGATGTTTATGTTGGGACTTTTAGTGGTGCTGATATTTACGAATCCAAAAGTTCTGGTAGGTCATGTGGCATTCCTATAAAGTAAGGGGACAGAGTAGTGGTGGTTGATTTAAAGGCTTATGATGTAGAGTTCTCAATGATAGGAATTTCTGCATTACAAAGAAGAGTACAAGAATAAATCACAGGCTTATTTTACTAGTGTATATACCAGTTTGGTGATTTAAGAATGTAACTATATGAGGATTCAGATAAAGGGGTTCAGTGAAGGGGTATGATGGGAAGTGATACAGGGGTATTAAAATAATTTTAGTGAAATAAGTCTGAATGATTTACTGTAGAGAATAATCATATATTCAAGAAGGATGAGAGGAAGCCAGGACTGAATTATGTAATTATTGCTGGAAATAAAGGGTACATAGTCTGTTAAATGTGTATGAGAATGAGTGTTCTGGTTATTGTATGTGTATAGTGTCAGTGGCAAGGAGGTATAAATAGTAAAATGTACCAAAAACTGATTTTTTGAGAATGATAATAAGGCTCGTGACAGTTGGAGAACATAATGGGGATAATTAATAGTTATGAGGTGTTTGATGGCAGAAATTGACAGGGAGAGAAAGCACAAATATCTAAATAATTTTTTTTCAGTGTTATATATTTATTTATTTATTGTGTACATGAATAAATGATGGGGAAGGGAAGTTGTAGCTATAAGGCTATCAAGGCACTGAAAGATTAAACTACAGGAAAAGTGGATTTGCTGAAAACATCTTCCCAAAAAACACTTTTTTAAAGTATTTTTGCAAGGAGGCAAGTCTCCCTGCACCCCCATACCCTACTTATATATACCAATGTTGAGGTCACTCTTACTTAAAAAAGGGGGAAATTCCTCTGAAAAACATTATCATTTTTAGCACAATTGCCGGAAATGATTTCCTATGATTTCCTATGGAAGAACTCCAATTGTTGTCAAGTTGCAGCCCGACCAGTCGAGGCTCAAGAGTTCAAGCTTTGTCCACCAGCATAGTAACAATCCTGGGGTTTTGAATAGAAGTCTTGGGAGTGAAGTTGTCACTAAATCTGTTTGCAAGGATATTGGCAATGTTTATTGGGTCAAAATATGAGTCATCATTATGAATAAGTTCTGCTCAATGTTGTTTTAGCTAAAGAATTATTTCTACTTAACTTTGGCTTCAGAGGCCAACCTAAGTTCATGGATTCCTTTGGTGAATCTGATAGTATACCTGTAATTTCTTGTAATGTTTTTGATACTATCCATGTGAAGAGGGGTTTTGTATCTACTAAATAATTTACAAAGTTTCATTCTTTCTGCTGTACACTTTATTTATGGTGATGGACCACAAGGATAGTTTCTTTTTGAATTTCCCTTGATACTTGGTTCTGGTATGGATTGCTAGCTCTATGCATTGTTCTAAGTGAGTGTAGAATTCCTTAGTGACAAAGTAGAAGCCCCCACAATATCTAAATCCATTTCTCACCAAATTATCTCTAAATATCAGTTACTGAAAGCACTAACTAAGATCAAATATACTTCCTCCATGGAAGCTGACAATATACCTGGTTGCTTAATTAATAATGCTAAAATTGCCCTTGCAGAAACACTCTTCAAACTGTTTAACTTAAGTTTAGCTACTGGTTTTGTCCATGATAACTGCATACAGAAGTGATAATGCCCCTTCATAAGGGTAGCCTTACAAATGACCCAGGTAAATACAGACCTATCAGGCTTACAAGCCTCACATGCATAACTATGTAATGCACTATAACTGATCTCATAAATTACAGCATCAAAAATCTTGTTAGACGTCATCCTCAACAGTATCGTTTTGTGAAAGATAGAGCCAGTCTATTTAATATGGTAAACTTCATCAAAAGGATTACAGAGGCTTTAGATGGTGGCCATGCCATGTGGCGTGACCTGGCCAGGGGCTTCAACATCATTCCCAATTTTATCATCATACAAAAGCTAACAGCTTTAAAAATCAACTCATATCTGGTAAGAAGGATACAAACAGGCTGATAGACAGAACCATCACAGCACAAGTTGCAGGTGCCTCATCAGAAAGTAGGAATATAACCAGTGGCATCCTTTAGGACTCGGTGCTGGAACCTTTCCGTCTTGGTATTTACTTCTTAGATCTCCAAGTAGATAGCCAAGATCTATGGCTAACTGTGGGTTGTTGCTAAGTCATCATTTGAGACCCAATCTCTCCTGGGTGAACTCTCTCTAATAAACTCTTGGTGTACTAAAAATGTAGTTAGAGACCTAGGGTCTTGGGTTGGTAGCTCACTCTCTTTTGACCATCATGTGACAATGGGTGTCAGGAAATATTTTCATTTAGCCCATCTAGTTGCCAAAGGAATATTATCATCAAGGTCTAAAGAGATAATCACTCCCTTATACTCAAGATTGATTGAGCTAATTACTGAATACAATGTTCCATTTGGAATTTATCTCCTTCAACATATCAAACAATTAGGAAGACCTCAAACGTTACTTGCCAGAAAGATCACAGAACTAATGTCCTTGAGCTACGAAGAGAGGCTAAAATCTCAATCCCTTTATTTAGGATCTTACAGACTTTTGAGGAGAGATATCTTTCTTACTTAGATACCAATTGTCCTGGACTCCATGTTCTCTGGAAGTCCAATGCCTCCACCAATACTAGAACCAGGAATCCAAGTCTTCATCAACAGGTAGATAAAACACAGTGGAGGGATAGGTTTATAACCTAGCACTTCTCAAACCTCTGGAATAAACTTCCCCTACATGTTAAGCAGAGAGACTCATTACCTTTCTTTAAGCATAAACCAGATGAGGGTTATCCACAAATTTACTGCAGGGTTGACTAGTACGCCCATCCTGGAAAAAGAAGCTGTGGCCTGAGGCAGGGTACTGGCAAGGCTTGAATGGTCATAAGACTCACTGACCTTGGAATTTCTATGAATCTATGACTCTAGGAACATTGTTGAAGCTGACTTTATTAATAATATTTTCAAATGTGTGAATTTAAAACACTGTATTTGTATCTTCTGAGCAAAGCACCTACACAATTTGGAAATGTCCAAGGAATTCATGCTAGAAGAATCAGAGAGATGAAAAAACTTGAATTACATGGAAAAGGATTCAGGAATTGTCTTTATATTTGTTTCTTATAGGAAGTAAAATCTGATTTCTCTGTGGTCTAGAAGACAATATCTGATCCAGATCTACATGAAGGCCTAACACCAGTCTAATATTGGATTGGGTAATTTAGTGTTGAAATAAATACAAATAATACAGCACACATAGCAAGGCACATTACACAATGCCTCTCAGGATTATGGGATATGTTTACAATACCTTTGATGTTATTGAGTAAGTGTCCCCTTAAAAGAGAACACATCAGCCATTAACTTCCTTCAAAAATAATCTTCATATGCAAAAAAAGATAGGTGTCAATATAGAGTTTCAACAGTGAAACCTTTTAAAGGCCTGTAGGTCACAATTTCACATCTGACCCAATTGACCTATATATCTTGAGCAATGGAAAGTCGTATACAAATAAATATTACTCCATTAATATAGTTTAAGAATTGTTGTTTGCAATGTGCTTGGGAAACAATGTCTTTATACCTGGCAACTATTTTGCAACTAATGAGCAAGTTTGTTATACTTTCTGTAAGTTTTGTATTATTTCACTGGGCGTTGATATAATTTTATTATATTTACATAAACAGAATGAAGAAGTTTTCCAATGTTAAAAGTAGAAATCAATTAAATGATTTTAGTGGAAGTCAAATACTGCAATAGAAATTTGAAATAATACTTAAAGGAGTTGTGGTGTAAAGTGATTTAGGTGGGTTACCGTGTTTTCAGTAACAGCAGGAGATCTCATGGAATAAAATTTTGTGAATGAGATGCTGTTATCATAGTTGTCCAAAAGTCTGCCTTGTTAAAAAGAGGACAAAATAACACATTTTTTCTGACACTGCTGCAACCAGGCAAACATTTTATCCCGAGTTTTAACATTAATTATTTAAAATTATTTAAAGTGTGAGGGTTATGGGGTGCTGGGTACTTAGACACCTTCATAAAAAATGCAGTTTAGCATTTTGTGATAAAACATTCTTCTAAAGGAAAACAATAATGTGTTAATTCAATGCCTAGGTACTTCACAGATTTTAATGCAGTGAAGTCTCCAGTATTCTTTTTTAGTACTACAATTTTTATAGCTTGTGATGAGTATAATATTGATAGGTATTAGAGGAGTACACTGTAAAAATAAAATAATGTATTGGCTATATATCAGAATATAAGTTTTCTTTCTAATATAATGAATACAGATTTTTAAGTTATTCTTTAATCTAAATAAGATTTGAATTTTCATTCTTAAATTAGTAATAATGTTCACCACTATTTTATAGCATGGGTGCAGCTGTATTTCATACATCATGTATGTTATTTTTATTTGTAACAGTTTACTGAAGAACAGGAAAATGATGGGGAAAATAAGCTTTTAAGTTTTCAACACAACTTCCTGTAGATCCACTTCACCATTTATAAACTGAAGAGGTTATCTTCTGTTCCTGGGTTTACTTAAATGAATATGTATATTTTTAACATTGTTGTTTAGTTTGTTAGCAAACTGTATGCTTTCCATTTTTTGTATGATTATTTTTATTGTTACTCATGATTCATACTCATTTAGTATAATGTGCAGTACTAATTAGCGGAGGTAGTGACAGTGTCTACAGTGTCACAGTATAACTTTACAAGGGACTAAATAGCATAATATGCAGTATATGTGAATGACCACATTATGAATGGGAATTTGGAATCTCATGCAAATGAGGCTCACACATTATGCAAATGATAACCTTAAACATGGCAGAGCAATTCAGAGATGTATAAAACATACATACTGTGCCATGGCACATTCATGGTCTGGACATGGGGACTTTTGGTGCACAGGGAAGTGAAGATGCCTAGCACCACTAGCAGAAGCCGTTGGAGAATAATATGTACTAGCAGTTGCTGTTGGAGACACTGCCTGTGACATTGCATGCCCTGATCTTCTGTGCAACTGTAGAAGGGGCGTATAATACTGGACACTGTGTTCATATCATCAGTGCCATGGCAGAAGGTACAGTTACTACCCTACCTAGCATCACTTCATGGACCAGCACATAGCTGAGCACTACTGTGTGGAGAACGACCAGCACCATAGCTGGTTTATGGAGTCCTGGTCCAGTTCCCTTATCTGTTGCCTTACCAAATTTAAGTTAAAAAAGCACTATTCTGCTTGAAATTGCTACAAATGTCCAAATGTAAATGGCTTGCTACAGTTATATTACCATACTTAAAGTGCTTCAGCCCTGACCACAAACACAGTATTGGCATTCTTTTCTGAATGCCAGTGCTACAATAATGCACTATTGCTAAGGCTGATCTCACCCTTTAACACCTTGTGCCTGGGGCCATCACCCCTTTTACCCTGCTATAGCTATGCTTCTGATGAAAGGGACACCATATATGACCTAGTCCAAATGTGTTGCCCACGAGCAGACTCAAGCAAGTGTATGGGTTGCACAATAAAGTGGATTCAGTGGTTTCCAGCCTCCATGCTGTCCTTTGTTTTCTGTTTAAGTGTATGGGTTGCACAATAAAGTGGATTCAGTGGTTTCCAGCCTCCATGCTGTCCTTTGTTTTCTGTTTAAGTGTATGGGTTGCACAATAAAGTGGATTCAGTGGTTTCCAGCCTCCATGCTGTCCTTTGTTTTCTGTTTAAGTGTATGGGTTGCACAATAAAGTGGATTCAGTGGTTTCCAGCCTCCATGCTGTCCTTTGTTTTCTGTTTAAGTGTATGGGTTGCACAATAAAGTGGATTCAGTGGTTTCCAGCCTCCATGCTGTCCTTTGTTTTCTGTTTAAGTGTACGGGTTGCTTATCAAACTTGACACAAATGTATGTGCAGCATTAACTATCCTAGCTACATAGGATCATAAGATCATAGAAGGTTACTGGGACAATGGCCCTGCTTTTACAAGCCTAGCCAAGAGTTTATCCCCAAAAAGAAACCTCAGCCAGCACCAGCCGCCTAGTCAGTGAGGGACACAGGTGGAACCCCTGTGACAAATGTGTGGTTTTCCATCCACTCATCCAGGTTGTGCTTGAAGAGGGCGAGCAAGGTACTTTGTTTGACGTGTTTAGGAAGTCTATTCCAGAGACGGGGTAGCCTCTGGGAGACAAACCTGTCTCTCCAGCAGGTTTTGTTGATGTTGCGTATTAGACTCAGGCCTTTTGAGTGGGTAATGTGGGAGGAGTTAGGCTTAGGAATATGGAGCATCTCTAGTAGGGCAGGGTCTGAGATTGCCTTGTAGGGGAGACACAGTTCACCTGTAAGCAATCTGTACAATACCGAGTAGAGTGATAGTGATTTGAGCCTGTCCACATAGGACAGGTGTTGGAAGCCATGGATTCTCTTTGTGAGGTATTTCTGTGGCCTTTCCAGTTGGTGCAGCTTTTTGGAGAGATACATACCAAATGGGGCATTATACTCAATTATTGGTCTAATGAGGGAGGAGTATAGAAACGTAATGACCTCCTTTTTTCTGGATGCAATCCCTTTACTTATGAGATGAACCAAGTAAGAGACTTTATTGACCACTGCTGCTACATGATGGTCGAATGTGAGATTGTTATCAACCTGAGTACCCAGGTCTCTCACCACAGATTGTGTGTTTAGGGGGTTGCTGTTGATGTGGTAATCAGTAGGGGCTGTGTTTTTGCCAAATGGTATGATTATACTTTTTTGTGTTTAGCTTGAGGCCATAACTTTGGCATAAGTCATTAGTTTGCTGTGATACCCTCTTGCAGTATGCTAACATCACTTGGGGAGTTAATGACAGCACCGAACTTACAGTCGTCGGCAAACTTGGTCAGCCACAGGCCTTTTGTCTTTGCATGGACCTCTGAGAAGAAGATGCCAAACAGTAGGGGTCCCATGGCTTTACAGATCAGACTTGTCAAGCTAAAGGGATGATAATTTCCTGGGTCAGTAGTGGCACCACCTTTGTGCAAGGGGATGACAATGGCAGTTCTCCACTCTGCTGGAATGAAGCCTGTAACTAGGATGTGGTTGAATAGGGTGCTCAATGGTGAAGCAAGTTCTTGCCAGAGATGATGCAGAATATGGCCTGGGATGCTATCAGATCCCATGGAAGGTTTGTCGTTGTTTTGGATAGGGCCTTTAACACTTGATCTACAGAGATATGGGGTGCGAGACAAGTATCGAAGATGTCAAAAGGGACTTGAGAGGCAGGGGGTGATGTTTGCACTGAACCTATCTGCTAGGAGGTTGGCTAAGTCAACAGGATCAGTGTAAATGATATTGTTAAGTACTAATTTGGAACAAACCTGGGGGTTTGCCATGGAGGTTCCTGGTGTAACTGAGAAAGGCTTTGTGGTTTCCCTTTGTTTCAGAGGCTAGTTTCGATTAATAATCAGCTTTGGAGGTTTTAACTAGTGATTTAATTTGCTTATTGGGGCTAAGGAGAGAGTTTTTCCAGTTTGGAATTTGTTTCTTTTTAGCCTTGGACAACAGTTTCTTCCTTTTGTTGTGAAGCCTGTTGATAGAGGATATTCACCAAACAGGTTTGTGTTTCCTTGAGGAGCAGGTTTTAGCTGTGTTGGGTATGGCTGAGTCCATGCAGTTGTACAGGTGCTTATATACTGCATTGGTGCACTGCTCAATAGAGTTTTCTGCATCTTCTAAGGAGGGTGGTGGTGTGAAGCTACAGATACCCTCCCTTACTGTAGTCAGCTTGCTTTTGAGAAGTTTTTTAGCTTGATTATGGCTGGGGGGGGGGATTGAGTGAGATAGAAACTTCGAATGAGACAGTCTAATGATCTGATCTCACCAGGGAAGAGCATACCATGGGAGTGGTGCAACAGTCACCCATGTTGGTGAGAACCAAGTCCAAAATGTTATCTTCCCTTGTGGGGGAATGAAATGAGATAGTCTAGTGCATTAGAACTGATGAAGTCAAGGAATCACTGAGTGAGTGCATCAGTGCAGGAATAGTTCACCCAGTCTATGGTGGGGAAGTTGAAGTCACTAAGGATCAGGTTGTTAGGGGGTACCTTGAAGGAGTCAAGTAAATCCAGGTAAGAGGAGTGAGTGTCCTGAGTCATGGAGGGGGTCTATAGCTGGCTATAACTTGGATGGGTGTCTTGCCAACTGTCAGTTGCACCTGGAGTAGTTTCCGTGCTTTATGCTTGCAAACCAGTCTGGAGGTGTGCCAGTCCTTAATGAAGATAGAGACTCTACCATCCTTAGTCTTCCTGACCTCATTTTGGGGCCAGAATGTGTGGAATGAGGTATAGCCTGGTAAGGCAGGTGTGCTCTCCGCAGCCCTGAACCAAGATTACATGACCACACAGGCATCGGCATCTTCTAGTGCAAGGAGAGCCTCCTAGCATTACACCTGTTCCTTGGCATAATTCTGCAACATGTGGTAGAGGAGCATATTTGATCTTTTAGAACAGCAGAGAAGAAAACCATCACTGTGAGTGCCTTATACATCATAGCTCATTTCCTGACATTGTGAGAGCTATAGATTGCACATACATTGCCATCAACAACTTACCTTATCCAGACAGACTGAGATACAGCAACAGGAAGGGCTTCCCCTACCTGACCTGCTAGGCAGTGGACAATGCCCAGGACATTATATATGTATCTGTGTGCCATCTACTTCCCGTTATTCACACATATGGCAAACATTTGGCCAATTCCAGCAGTTCATGCAGGGAGTCTTCCCACACAGCCATCTAGTTGGTAGGTGCATGCCCAATGACTAGCAAGCTTGTACAGTTCCTAACACTTGACTCACCAGGAACAGAGGGCTGATAGGTATTCCCAGTCTCTCACCTACCCTGGGAATATACCTATGCCCCATTCCAGCAGAATGAATGGACCATCTGGGAGCAGGTAAAGACTCTGGGGTGGAAGAAAAAAAAGAAAGAAATAAACTAAGAATCTGGTAGGAAGGCTTTGTGCATGTAATGCTTGCATCCTATGTTCAGCTAGCATGCTGGGATATTGCTAAGGAAACTGGACTATGCACATTTGGACTTTGTGAATATGATAATATGATACATAAATATGTAACACATACTTCACATTGTAAGTTCCAGTTCTTTTAATCTATTTATCTCCAAGTCACAGTATACACACACACACACACACACACACACACACACACACATATATATATATATATATATATATATATATATAGAGAGAGAGAGAGAGATAGATATATATAGATATAGATATATATAAATATAGATATAGATATATTTAGGTCTACTTTGTTTTGTTGAATCTCATTTCACTGAATTTCATTTCACCCCGACCACATCGCTGAAAACTCAAATTACTGAAAACTCATTTCACTGAATCTCATTTCACTGAACTGCAGTTAGTATATACGGCACTGTGTAGAGTACTGTCAGACAAGTAAAAGGTATATGCCCTTTTCCCTACTGTAGTGCAATCCTGGAGTTAGTATATATAGTTAGTGGGGGTGTGGGTGTATTTTACCAAAAAACTCAAAACAATATATTTTAAATAATAGGCATGCATACTTGCAACACCAATGACTAACTCTCTCCAGAAGACAATATGTACTCAAAAATAAGTGTGTGGGGGTGGGGGGCTATTTTCATTGATGTGGTCAGGGTGAAATGAAATTCAGTGAAATGAGATTCAATGAAACAAAGTAGACCCGTATATATGCATTTTTAAGTAATAGCAAGCAAAAAAACTAGAAAATATTAATTACATTGACAGACAAAATAAAACCCACAATCAAAAAATGTTTTAAAAGTCAACATGGATGAAAAAAAATGTACATTTATAGCCAGTACCAGCAGTCAACAGCCTGAAACATATTTATTTCTGTGTCATTTCTTTTAGGTAGCACAGGGACAGTACAAATGCCACAAACACATCTTTTTTTCTCTCTCCAGGAACCAAAAAAAAAAAAAAGATGGCTCTAGAACTGAATTTGTGATCAGCCTTTTTACAATAACTACATGCTCAGGTGCTTAATATTCTTCTTCAGGGACAATTAATCCAAGTTTAAATATAAAATGCAATGATGAGTTTCATACGGCAGATTTGAGATATGTCCCAAATCTAAATAATACTACTTTGTTCACAACCAGCGTGGAATTAATAATTTTCTCATCACAGTATCTCTGGCAGCAGAATCTAAACCTCTGCATGCATTATATGGATAGAATAATCTGTGAAATACCTGAACACATAGTTTGTCAGTATGTTCTTTAAATGACAAATGAGTCTATTTATTTATTTAATTTGGTCCCTTCAGGCCTTATCTTTACTGGCCTAGCCGCCAGTGCCCCATGTCCATGCCTGGTCTACCAGCTATTGTCCTAACCCCCCCCCCTCCCCAGACTTACTCTGGGATTGCTGGGGTTGGTTGTTAATCCTGAGGGCATCCTGAAAGCTTGTCTTGTATGTGCTTCCATCCAGTTTTTTTTTTTTTGTTTATGCCCTACCCACTTCTTTTCCATGTCTCCGTATGCCCATTGATTGCATCCAGGGACAACTCCCTTCTTTTCAACCACCTCCTCCCCTTAGAGAGTATATCAGTGAGCACCCTCCTACCCATCCCTTCCCTGCCACTCCGTCAGTCATCTGAGCAACTAATTATACCTATCAGCTGGGCATTTGTCAGGGATTTCTTTGTTTACCCTTCTGGAGCAGCTATTCACATTACTTTTCATGAAATAATCAGTACAATGCTTCCAAGACTATATTACAAACAGTCTGCAAGTTTTCCACCACTTTTTCATGTTTTGTGTTATGTGAGTCGAGCAATATCAGAAATCTCAATCAATATTTTAGTGGTAAAGTTAAGCTTGACTAACATTCATATCAACCAAAAAGAAGAGGGGGTCTCAACAAGGATCTTTGCGGTACCCCTTCCCATTAACAACAACGAAGCTTGAGTGAACTGAGACAATTTAGTGTAAAACTGTCTATTCAACTAATACTGATGACATCTATAAGGAACATATCTTTTCATACCTAGTGAATAATATCATTATGTTACGTGTTTCGAATTTATCCAAAACTTAGTAGAGCAGCCCTAATAGAATATAATTCTGTAAACCTATGCAAGAAATTGGCTATTTTCTTATTTGTCCTATCATAATCTACAAGCTGGTCTGTGACTGACTCTTCAAAGATATTAGATTACAGGGTGAAAACAGCACTAGGTCTACACTTTGATATTAAGTTTTTTATTATTTCTTTTAGACACAGGAATCACAGCAGTTATTTTCCACTCCTCCCTGAAAGCATGCTGTGCAATTAAACAATTGAAAATGTGGAGAATCAGGTATTCTAAACAGTCAGAAACTGATTTAAAAAAACCTTAGGTTAATGCAATCCACTAAAACAAAAGGTCTGGTATGACTGGTTTTATTACTCAATAGAGATGCTCAGCCATGAACCGTGAAAAAAATTCCACAAGGTATATATTTCTGTAAATTGAAATGTTGATTTGGTAGTTTGCAAAAGCAAGACTAAGTTTCCATCCTACTGTGGATTACATTTCCTTTTTGCTCTAGTGTAACAGGGAAATATGTAGCACTAACAAGAAAAACTGCTTCCCAACAAACAAAGTAAACTGGAATAGACACAAGAAAAGGAAACTGGAGCCAGATACTATGATATTTAGCACTTTTGTTCGCTCTTTATTCTTCCAGCACACAGTTCTTTCTGTGGATGTATTCTGAAAAAGTTTATGCGTTGGAAGAATAAAGAGTGAATAAAAGTGTTAAATATCGCAGTATCTGGCTCCAGTTTCCTTTTTTGTGTTTATTCCAGTTTACTTAAATATGTAGCACTATTACTTGTTATTTGTTTATGATCAAGCTAAGTAACAGAGCTGTCACCATTTATCTCCACAAAGTCTCTTATCTGGTAAGTCTGTTTTTCCAAACAGGTTTGCTTAGACAGATTACACATATTCTTAATTAACTAAAACTTGGAACGTGCCTTTGGCTCAAATCCAACCATGGTGTTTTATTTTTCTTGCTGCAGACATTCAGCTTAAGAATATCCCACTTTCTGTTGATATCTGTGTGAGTATAATTATGTATTTTATTTACTTATTTACTTTTGTTAACCGAGATAGTCTGACTGGGTATTATCCCATTTTCAGCAGAGTCCTGGGGGAAAGCCCCGAAAACAGAGGACAAAAACAGTACTAAAAGTTAGCACAATATATACACCTAAGGTAAACTAAATTTAGAGAGGAAAAAATACACAGTATATATAATAATAAATGAAAAAAAAACATGAATACACTAGCAAAAGTAATATTCAAGTCAACAGCAAGGGAAGAAGGCAAATTTGACAAAATTAGAAGCATTACAGATGAAAAAGTTACAACAAGAAATATGTAAGCAGCAGTTAAGAATACAGCATAGAGGAGTGGAGAAGAGTCAATAAAGAAGGAAATGAAGGAGAGAAGGAGAAATAAAAAGAAAGAGAGAAAATGGAGGAGAAAAGTGTAACAGGACAGCAGGCCAGGAAGTGTGAGGCACTAGAAGTCAAAAAGTAGGAGAGTGAAGAAATGGGTTATTGGAGATAGAAAAGGGAAAAAGAAAGGAGTCGAGTAAAACAGGAAGTTAGATATAATAAAAGTAAAAGTAAGAGTAAAGCAAGAGAGAAGGCATTAGCCAGGAGAGGAATATCAACAGAGCTTATTAGAACAGAGGTAGTTTTTTAGCAGCACTTTGAATTGAAGCAAGTTGCGACTGGATATAATGACCTGAGGGATAGTATTCCATATTTTTGGAGATATAGCTAAAGTATAGACAGTCACCAGCTTTATTGCTGGACTTGGAGACTTGTAGCAAGAATTTGTTGGAAGGTTGGTGAGGACGATTGTTAGTGTAGGGTTGAAGCATTAACTGAAGGGAAGGGGTATATTCAAGTTGGTGCACTAGTCGTGAGCTGCTGTAAGCTGAGTGTAAGTTAAGAGATGGGGACGTTCAAGCCAGTGAGGTTGACATAAGGCTGATCAGTGATGACATCTATGTGGGGTGTTAGTAGCAAATTGTGCAATTTTGTTATTGCAGGTTTCAAACTTAGCTAGATCAGTTTTACTAAGTTTTTTGAATATGGGAGAGGCATATGGTAAGGTGGAGAGAAGGTGAGTTCTGGCTAAATCTTGTCTAGTTTTAGTTGTAAGAAAAGGTTGGAGTTTGTAGAGTGAGCCAAGTTTGTTATGAGTGTTTTTGATGGACTGTGCTAGATGAAGGTCAAATTTCAAGTTATTAATTAGGACACCCAGTAATTTTGTATGGGGTGTAGCAGAAATTATGGTGTTATTAGATGACTGTATTTGAAATGTAGTAGGGGGATCATGTGATTTACAAGGATGAAAGAGCATACGTTTAGTCTTAGAATGATTTAGAATCAGTTGTGTTTCTGATAGCCACGATTCAACTGATAAGAAGGACTGATGAGTTGTGGGAGTAAGCGGATTTAAGGGAGGCGCAGCACAGATAATAGTTGAATCATTTGCATATTGAACAATAGAGGCTAAAGGTGCAGATGAATGGAGTTGGTTGGTGAAAATACTAAAAAGTAGGCCTAAAATAGAGCCTTGAGGAGCACCTGACTTCACCGGCAGGAGGGAAGAGAGTTCCTGTTGCCATTTTACGGCCTGCTGTCTGCCAGACAAATAGCTGTGAAACCATGCTAGAACAGAGGGAGTAAGTTTAAGTGAGGCGAGTTCATTCAGAAGTTTTTGGTGAGAAACTGTATCAAAGGCTTTAGAAAGATCTAAGACAGAAAGAGCAAATTGACCTTTATTTCTATATTGGTTTATTGTGTCAGTCAAGCTAAGGAGAGCAGTAGTAGCCTACAGGTATATGAAGAAGTTCATGTATAGAACTGGACGAAAAGTGCTTTATACAAATACATTTATTTTGATTTAAAGTTACTTCTAGAGTCCAGTCTACCTGCTTGTCTGAAACTTATTTGGATTTTGTTCATCAGTCTGCTTTTTGCGGTTATCTAGAGAGCAGTAGTAGTGCTGTGGTGGGGGTGGAACCCATGGTGAGTATTAGCTAAGAAGTTATTAGAAAGAAGGCAGTTTAAAAGCTGCAGGTGGATACATTTTTCCAGAATTTTTGAGAGAGGGGTAGTTCCCTCCTTTGCGTAGGGGAGTAATATATCTTCCAGCTGGAAGGAACATAGCATTCTAGGATAGAGCAGTTGATTAGAATTGTAATGGGATAGGCAATAGCAGGAGCAGCCATTTTTAGGAAATCTAACAGGATACCAAATCCGGACTAGCCAGAAAACCAATAAACACGAACAAACTGAAACGGCTCAAACTTTGAATACCAAAAACGACAACGAAGTAAATGTGTTTAGTGCTTTCTTCCACTTTATTCATAACATGGACTTCCTCAGAAAAACGGGAACTCTCCCATGTTCCCGTTTTTATACATTACAGGATGTGATGTCATGTTGATCTCACACATTTTGTGTTCATCCTAATAGTCAGAGTTTAACACTACAATTTAAAATTCTTTCATTATTTTTAAATAAATAATTAGTGATACACTATAATGTGGAAATCATATTCTTACTAAAAATATACAAAAAAACAATTGTTTATATAAAAAAATTATTATGTCTGTATGTGTGTATACACACAAAAAAATACAGCTATAATAATATTATAAAATATATAATGATCTGAACAATAAATAATACACATGAATATGCACAATTTAATCATAATACAACCTACACCCTCACTCAACACACACACACCCTCACACAAACTGACACACACACACACGCACACGCACACTAGGACAACACACACACACACACACACACACACACACACAAGCACACCTCAAATGAACACCCCCACACACACACATACACACACAAAGGATGTGTACTCTAAATAAATGATAATTGTATATTATGTGTGTATTTTTCGCCATACTAATAAAAATATATCCAACAATAATCACTTTAGAATGTCATTCTATCAAATATAGTCTATTCATTAATTTACCATTAATCAAATTTCATAGGATGTTGATGTAAATTACCTTTCTCTTAAAATACATTCAAATTGAAAAATCTCTAATATTGTATATTTCACAAAAACATTTTATCTATTTAATAGAAAACATTTGATATTAATTGAATCATTTAATCCAGGTAAAGTGTCAGCGCCTAATACTAACTGCCATAGTGTTTCTTTCTGTTCTAATTTATTATTGATATCACCCTTTAACACTCCTTTTTCAAGTCTATCCAAAACAAAGAATTCAAACTTTTTAAAGTTCGTGCAAACCAAAGCATGTCTTGCCAAGGAATTGTTTATGTCTTTGTTTTTTATGGCCAAAGTATGCTCATAAATGCGTCTTTTTAGACATCTTATTGTTTTACCTACATAATAATTTTCACACGTGACACATGTGGCTAAATATACCACGTGGTCACTGTTACAGTTATTATATTCTCTAGCCCAAAAAGTTCTATTCAAATGTTTTAGAGTCACAAAGGACGTGTTCGTAATATATCTACACTGTTTGCAATCTTTACATGAAAAAGTTCCCTTTTTGTTACTTACTATTCTAGTCTGGGTTTCTCTATTGTGACTTTTGTACTCTAACATCTTTTTCACATTCACCATATTTCTATAGGTGAAAGTTGGTTTTGTACCTAAAACCGTCATGAGCTCTCTGTTCCCCAAAATAATTGTCCAGTTTGTCTCTATAATATTCCTAATATATGACATCTCATTACACATAGGTAGCGGAAACATTGTATTCCATTCTTTTAGATCCAAGTCACTTGCACTATCTGTGATATTATCTGCCAAAAATTCATTCCTTTTAAATAACAGGATTGGTTTAGCTACTCCTAATCTTAAATTATCCACTTCTTTCTCTAATTTCTTCAAGAATATCAACGAATATCCTCTCTCCACAAATAACTTCCTTAATAGGAGCAACTCTGTATGATATATATCATTGTTTGAAGTTAATCTACTTAATCTTATCATTTGCCCTTTAATGACATTCCGCTTCATATGCTGTGGATGTAAACTTTCTTTATGTAAGTATTGATTTGTAAAGCATGGTTTCCTGTATATTTTACTTTGTAGGGTGTGATTTTCACCGTCGAAGTACAATGTCACATCTAAAAAATCTATTTCTTTCCCATATCCACTAATTTTGAATGTCAGGGAACTAGTTGTTTTATTCAGGTCATTCACCATGCTTTCAAATTCTATTTTGTCTCCACCCCATACAAAAAACAAATCATCTATATATCTTACATAAAGTAAAACTTTATCAAAGCTGCTGTGGCATTTTAGATGTTCGTTTTCCCAGTTGGACATAAATATGTTTGCGAATGCAGGAGCCACTCTAGCTCCCATCGCCACACCTGATATTTGTTTGTAATAGTCTTTCAGAAAACTGAAAAAATTATTATCCAAAATCATCTCCATGAGGGAACAAATTGTATTGATTTTGGAACCTTCCATATTTGTTTTGATGGCCAGATAGTGTCTTAAACTCTCAACCCCTTCTACTTGATTAATTGAGGTATAGAGACTTTTTACATCCAATGTAGCAAAATGTATTTCATTATAAGGTAAATCATTCTTGGCTAATATTTCTAATAAATGCCAAGAATCCCTTAGAAAGTGTTCTGCCATCTGTGCTACTGGATTAAGTACACTATCTAGCCAAATAGAGATGTTCTCAGTTTTAGAGTTTTTAGCAGACACTATAGGCCTAAAACTCAAATCATTCATTCCATACTGTAACTTTGGTATTCCAAAGAAAGTTCCAATATTTGGATGCTCATTTAACATAAAATCGTACTCTTCTTTATCTAGTTCATCTTGGCAAAACATGTCAAATAATGTAGTATTTATTTTCCTATAGTTTCTCAAAACAAATTCCAAACTTACTTTACAGTAATTGTGCTCATCTTCTAATAGTGTGACTATAGCATTATTATAGTCAGCTACATTCATAATTATTACTTTTCCCCCTTTGTCCGCTTTCATTACCCTGATGTCCTTAGATTTCATTAAGTCATCCAGGGCTTTGCATTCATTGTTTGTTAAATTATCATTTGTGTTTGTATTTATCATACTTCTAAACTCATTCTCACAAACTTTTTGAAACACTTGTAGTGTATTAATCAACGGGGGATTGAAAGTACTAGGTTTCCTAAAACTGTAGTCTCTATTACTACTAGGCAAATTTACTTCCTTCATAATGTATTTCAAATTTAATTTACGCAAAAACAACCTAAACTCCACAAGCAAATTTCCTGTTTGAACTCTATTAGAGGGTATAAAATTAAATCCCTTCTTTAACACATCTATACAGGAAACTGTAAGGTTGATTTCACTCAAATTAATAACAGTCATGGAAAAATCATCAACAGTCTCTACATGTCCCTTCACCACCTCTTCCTGTTCTTGCCTTTCTGTTTGCCCTTGTATTGGGTCGAGTTGAACCACCTGGTAGTCTTTTTCATTTTGCCCTGGTTCATTTGAAAAGGGGCATTGTTATTAGATACTAGAACATCAGCAAAACTGGTACTAGGTATATTTCCGCTGCTGGTGTTTCCATCACTGAATTTGTTCTTATTTGTTTCCACTGCTTGCTTGATGTTACTACTGCTATGAGCCGTAGGAATTATATTTTCACAGTTTCTTACATCATTGTCAACCCTCTCATTTGTTGTTTCACCACCATTATTAGAAGAGAATCTCTGATCACTTTCTTCTCTATTTGTTGTTTGATGACCTTGAGAAACATTGTGATCATTGATAGTACTAATATATGCTTCATTGTTCGTATAAGCATATATATCTCTTCTCATTTTATTTTGTTTTCTAATTATTATTGTGGCCTTATGTCTATTAGACTTAACCTCTATACTGTTGTATAAAGGTAGAAACTGGGAGAAACAGGTGTATTGTTTCACCTTCTCATCTAACTTTCTTATATCTTCAGTAATTGTTAGCAATTCTTTCTCATAATGGTTTACTAGCACCCGCATCATAGATATCCCAGCCTCATTATACAAGTTTATTAATGTTCTGCATAAATCATCGCCTGGTACAACACAATTTGGAAATTTTGCTGTCCTGAGACCTTGAGGTACAATGTTTCTTGCAATGCACTCATTTAGATAAGAGACTTCCAAACGCAAAGTAGTTAGTCTAATCACAAGCCGTTCCAAATCGAAAACGGCCTTCTTACACTCTTGCATTCTGTCTATGTTCACAGTATTTGTTCCATTAAACGTAGGCATCAATTGCACATTCTTAAACGGATTCTCCGTTTCAGAACATACAAACCCCCAAAGATCTCCTGTAAATCTCCCCGTAACATTGCCACCAGCTTCTGTGACTATTTCCGTAACATTATTGTTTTTTAAGTCAGTTCTTGTATTTGTATGATTTAATGCAGATAGTATAATGTTTTCAGTACCTTGTTTGCTTTGACCATCGGGAGCTTTACCAGTTGTTGTCATCCCGCTCACACTAGATTCACTCATTAGAACATTTTTAACTATTTCTGTGATTTTCTTTAGTAACACTTCTTCCGACGCCTTAGACTGCTTCCGCTCTTCAGCTCGCACAGCTCCGTCTGTACCTGGCGTTGGGTAGATGGAAACTTCCAATAAATCATCTTGGGAGAAGACTTCTGTCGCCATCAGGTAAGCAAAGAACGCCAAACCGTTTTTGAATTACGAAACAGGATACCAAATCCGGACTAGCCAGAAAACCAATAAACACGAACAAACTGAAACGGCTCAAACTTTGAATACCAAAAACGACAACGAAGTAAATGTGTTTAGCGCTTTCTTCCACTTTATTCATAACATGGACTTCCTCAGAAAAACGGGAACTCTCCCATGTTCCCGTTTTTATACATTACAGGATGTGATGTCATGTTGATCTCACACATTTTGTGTTCATCCTAATAGTCAGAGTTTAACACTACAATTTAAAATTCTTTCATTATTTTTAAATAAATAATTAGTGATACACTATAATGTGGAAATCATATTCTTACTAAAAATATACAAAAAAACAATTGTTTATATAAAAAAATTATTATGTCTGTATGTGTGTATACACACAAAAAAATACAGCTATAATAATATTATAAAATATATAATGATCTGAACAATAAATAATACACATGAATATGCACAATTTAATCATAATACAACCTACACCCTCACTCAACACACACACACCCTCACACAAACTGACACACACACGCACACGCACACTAGGACAACACACACACACACACACACACACACACAAGCACACCTCAAATGAACACCCCCACACACACACATACACACACACAAAGGATGTGTACTCTAAATAAATGATAATTGTATATTATGTGTGTATTTTTCGCCATACTAATAAAAATATATCCAACAATAATCACTTTAGAATGTCATTCTATCAAATATAGTCTATTCATTAATTTACCATTAATCAAATTTCATAGGATGTTGATGTAAATTACCTTTCTCTTAAAATACATTCAAATTGAAAAATCTCTAATATTGTATATTTCACAAAAACATTTTATCTATTTAATAGAAAACATTTGATATTAATTGAATCATTTAATGCGTGTGTGTATCAGTTTGTGTGAGGGTGTGTGTGTGTTGAGTGAGGGTGTAGGTTGTATTATGATTAAATTGTGCATATTCATGTGTATTATTTATTGTTCAGATCATTATATATTTTATAATATTATTATAGCTGTATTTTTTTGTGTGTATACACACATACAGACATAATAATTTTTTTATATAAACAATTGTTTTTTTGTATATTTTTAGTAAGAATATGATTTCCACATTATAGTGTATCACTAATTATTTATTTAAAAATAATGAAAGAATTTTAAATTGTAGTGTTAAACTCTGACTATTAGGATGAACAAAAAATGTGTGAGATCAACATGACATCACATCCTGAAGTCCATGTTATGAATAAAGTGGAAGAAAGCGCTAAACACATTTACTTCGTTGTCGTTTTTGGTATTCAAAGTTTGAGCCGTTTCAGTTTGTTCATTTTTAGGAAATCTGTAGATGAATTATCAGCTGCAAGGGATGTGCGTTTAAGTTTGGAGAGTAGTTTTTTTATGGTGAGAGTTTGAACAGATTTGAAGAAAAAGGAGCTGCTGGCATAGCTAACTGAAGTTGGGATAATAGGAGGAGTATTGAATTGAGAATTAGTAATAACAAGAATGGAGTTAGTAAAGAAAGTATTGAATTCTATAGCAATCCTATCAGAATTAAAGGAAGTTGAGGGGATAGGGGTAGAAGAATTTCTGGATTGAAGAAACATTTTTATGGAGGACCAGAACTTCTTGGAGTGGCAGTAAAGTATGAGTTTTTGTCAAATTTTATTTGGGACTCGGCTTTATTATGAAAATGTTTATATATATATATATATATATATATATATATATATATATATATATATATATATATACATATATGGGTCTACTTCATATGATCGACAGATCATTTGATCGACATTCATTTGGTCGACAACCAGTATTCAAGGCACTTAACTGGGATTTGCCCCCCTCCCCAATGTTGTGCGACCCTGGAGTTGTTATATATAGTTAGGGGGGGTGGGGGGCACAGACCCCCACATTGGGGGCTGTGGGGGGGCGAAGCATGAAAATACAAGAAAAACTACACATTTTAAATGAAAATAGGTGGGGGGCTGTGGCCCCTACACCCCCCTAACTATATATATCAAATCCAGGGTTGCACAACATTGGGGAGGGGGCAAATCCCTGTTAAGTGCCTTGAATACTGGTTGTCGACCAAATGAGCTGTCGACCAAATGAATGTCGATCAAATGGTCTGTCGATCTTCTGAAGTAGACCCATATATATATATATATATATATATATATATATATATGGATTCACTTTATAACCTCGAAATGCTGAAATATTGAATTTCAGTATCTCAAGACTATAAAACCGAATCCAGAAAACACCAACAAACAAAAACCGCGAAACCACATAACCGAAAATACCACACACACTACACTAAACATACAACATAACACCCACATCACAACAAAACAAAAAACAACACGCATACACAACTCACAGACACATAAGCAGGGGGGCAAGCCGCCCCTGCACCCCCCATGTGGGGGGCTGCGCCCCCCACACCCCCCTACTTATATATACTAACTCCGAGATCGCACAAACACAACACAAAAGCTCACTCACACACGCACATTCTCCAATCCCTCACACACACTCTAACTCCCACTCAAAACCCTTACAAAACACTCACTTACCTGACATAACACCTACATCCAAACACGGCACCGCGCACCAACAAAACACAAACCCGAACATTACGTAGCGCAACTTCATAACCGCAAATTCGACATATTTTCGAGATATGTCAAATTCGCGATTATGAACGTTTGCTATTTGTAACATTCGACTTTATAGCTTCGAGATACTGAAATTCGACATTTCAGTATTTCGATGTTATAAAGTGAACCTATATATATATATATATATATATATATATATATATATATATATATATATATATATTTATATGTGTATATCTGGGCCAGATTGTTTGTTAGTGGTATGCCAGAGAGAGCAGGCTTTACCCTTTGTTTTAATAGATTTTTGGTATCATGTATTCACCACAGAGTACAATTAGATTTTAGCCTAGCAGTTCTGAAGGGGGGCTAGTCTGTTTATGATATCTAGGAAGGTGGCATTAAAATAGTCAACTGCAGTGTCAAAGGGAAGAGTATTGAGGGGCGACTAGTCACAGTGGTGTAAAAGAGAGAGGAAAGTTTGAATGTTAAAGTTGAATGAGGTGGAAATAGGATTGTCTAGGGTGGTTAAGATGCTATCTGAGCACGTAAGTGGGGAGGTGATCACTAATTCCATCTGGGAGGTACTCTGATTGGAAGGATAGTGAAGGTTTGTTCGTGAGGATCCAGTCCAGAATCGACTTCCTTTTAGTGGATTTATTTATTTGAGTATCTGCCCGTACAACCTTAGTAAAGCCATGTAAGTACGCAGCCATCCAGATACAAATACTGCTAGACAAAAGAGTCATCTAAGAAGCCTCCCCAGACCAGAGAGGATCCAGTACTTTCTCAAAGTTCTTTTTGGTACCAAAAAAGACAGGTGACTGGAGACCAATTTTAGATCTCAGCAAATTGAACAAATTAGTTCAGTGGAGCTAGTTCCAGATGGTCATGGTTCAGTCCATTCTTCCATTCTTGGAAAAGGATGATTGGATATGCTCGATAGACCTTCAGGATGCATACTACCACATAAAGATGGACAGCTGATCCAGAAGTAATTTATGCTTCCGGCTGGCAGCCAGTCACTATCAGTTCACAGTACTGCTGTTTAGCCTCTCTACAGCCTCCAGAGTGTTCACCAAATGTATGGCAGTAGTAGCAGCTCACTTGAGACAGCAAGGATTTCAGGTGTTTCCATATTTAGATGACTGGCTCATAACTGTCCCGACCAGGCATCTATTTCTGGAAACAAAAGACATGGTTCTTTGAATGTGTTCTTTGTTAGGTATTACAGTAAATTACGAAATGTCACACCTAGACTCCTCTCATTGACCTTTATAGGCAAACATAAACACAATCAAGATGGTAGCACATCTCCCATCATCGAGTGATAGCCATAAGAGATCAAGTCAGAAAGCTACAACACATTTCAAGAGTTCAAGAGTATCTGCTCAAATGGTACTTCAAGCCTTAGGTTTTACAGCTGCAGCAATAATACTAGTTCCACTAGTGATCTTACACATGAGAGTCTTAAAGTAGTTGCTCGCAGTACAGTGGTCTATCCTTCGCCAACCCATGTCAGACCTGATAAGAATCACGAACACTTGCAAGAAGTCCCTTTCATAGTGGATTCAATCAGACCAACTTGTACAAGGTTGCCATACTTGGTTTTATGCAAAGACAGGGTTACTTTAAGTACTAATCCATCATTGTTGCCGAAGATAGTTTCAGAAAATACGATCAACCAGTCTATTAATCTATCAGTTTTCTTCCCAAACTTCACCAGTAAAGGTAAATATTTGTTGCATTTGTTAGATGTTCATAGACAATTACATTTTTACCATCAAAGAACAAAGGACATAAGAAAAGAAAGTCAATTATTTATCTTCTTTTCAGAGACTAGATTGGGCCTTCCAGTGACCAAGGTTACTCTAGCCAAATAGATTACAGACTGTATATCTTTTATTTACAAGAGGCAAGGTTTAGAGCTGCTGAAAACAGTGCAAGCTCATTCCACTAGAGCTGTGGACATCTCCTCAGTCGTTCAGTCCAGAGCGTTCATGGATTATATTTGCACAGCAGCAACCTGGTCTACCCTCATACCTTCATTACTCATTACAAACTGGACTTGGTCTCTAAGGGTAGAGCTTCCTTTGGTTCAATGGTTCTGAAGAATAACCTTCCATAAGGCCACCCAGAAAAAGGTAGATGGGTACTCTGTCCCGTATGTGAGGATAAAATGAAAACTGACAGAATCAAATAAAATAGTTATGTACTCACCATAACATTACATCTGTGTTGTCCATTTTCATTTTTTCCTCAACAACCCACCCACCATCCTTATGTCCCTTCCTTTGTTTTTATATGAGCGAGTTGACCTAAATTTGATAACTGGCTAATATTGAACACCAGGAAATGTCTTACTCTTGTTCAAGGTGTTTATCTATTCTGTTTTCTATTGTTATCAGCAAACAAGACCAGAGGTGATTGGGAGAGAGGCATTATGGGTAGTGTAGGCTGCTCGAGAGTTTCTTGGTTGCCACAAGCTATTGCAATGGCTGAGTTAGATCCGAGGGATAATGCTCTTCCCAGTCTACATCAGCTAAGAAGGCATCAAAATATCATGGCAGTCTTTGTTCACACCACTGAGCAAGAATGTCTGGAAAAATAAAATGCATAACTGCAGGCAAATGATCAGTAATTACATCATATTTAGCATGACATAAGTCCTTCTGATAGTAAGATGCAGTCTTACAAAGAATATTAATGAGTGGAACAAAATCTTGTGGAAGCAGACACATTGTGATAAATCTAAAAAAAGTGACATAATCCCAGTTGGACAGCTGATACCATACCTCTCATCCTCTTAGTGCAAAAAATTTGGACAAACTGACAAAGCCTAAAATCATAGGTTCATATGATGATACTTGGCTATTGGCCTGGAGACCCTTATAAGCCTAGCCAAGAATTTTGCCCATATTCCCTCAAAGTCAGCATCTGTTTCCCCTGTCCAGCAGGGACACAGGTGGGATCCCAGGGGTGTATTTTCTATTTCCCATCCAGTCATCCAGGTTCCTCTTAAAGAAGGCTAGAGAGGTACTCTGCTTGACATGGAAAGGGAGTCTATTCCACAGATGGGGGAGTCTTTGGGACATAAATCTATCCCGCCAACAAGTTCTTTTAATGTCACAGACTAGGTTAAGGCCTTGCGAGTGGGTTGCATGAGTGGATATGTATAACTTACGGATATGTAGCAACTCCATCAAGGCTGGGTCTAGGATGGCCTTGTATGCCAGACACAGGTCACCTCTGAGCAGTCTGTATGAGACTGAGTAGAGGGACAGGGCTTTTAGCCTATCTGTATAGGATAGGTGTTTGAGACACTGGATTTTCCTGGTCAGGAACCTCTGTTGTCTCTACGGCTGCTGCATATGCTTGGCCAGGTACATGCCGAAGGAGGCATTGTACTTGATAATGGGTCTGATAAGGGAGGAGTACAGGGATGTTATGACCTCCTTGTTCCTGGATGAAATACCCTTGTTTATGTGGTGGGCCATGTAGAAAGCCTTCAGTACAACTGAGGAAATGTGGTTGTCAAAAGTTAGGTTGCTATGAACCTAGGTTCCCAAGTCCCTCATGACTGATTGCATGCTTAGTACATTGTTATTAATGTGATAATTAGAGGGGATGCCCATTTTCCCCAAAGGAGATAATGATGCATTTCTTGGCATTCAGTTTGAGGCCATGCTTCTGGCTCCGGTCATTAGTTTGGGTAAGGCCCTCTTGGAAGATGTTCCCATCACTAGGGGGATTTAAAACAGTGCCCAGCTTGCAGTCATCTGCAAACTTGGTCAGCCACAGACCACTGGTTTTGGCTTGCACCTCAGAAATGTATATCCCAAACAGTATAGGCCCCAAGACCGATCCTTGGGGTACACCGCTTGTTAAGGGTCTACTACTAGAGGTGGCTTCCACTATTTTGACTGAGTGGGTTCTATCAGTGAGCTAGTTAGCGACCCATCTGGTAACATAAGGGCTGTTGCCTAGCTGGGAGAGTTTCTCTGTTATGCCCAAGTGGGGAATAGTGTCGAAGGCTTTGGCTAGGTCAAGGCAGGTGGTGTGCACCATCTTCCACTCGTCCATGGCTTTGGTGACTGTTTCGAAGAAATCGACCAAGTTTAACAGGCATGATCTCCCTTTTACAAAACCAAACTGTGTGGGGACAAGCATTTGGAGGTTGGCAATGTCCTTGTTTATAAAGTCCATGATGCTGGATTCCATGGCCTTCCACATCAGGCGAGTTAGGCTAATAGGCCTATAATTACCTGGATCAGTGGATGCTCCACCTTTGTGTAGAGGGATACAGCGGCTGTCCTCCATTCAGCTGGGACAAACCGGTGCTGAGGCTTTGGTTGAATAAGGTATCTAATGGCTGAGTTCATGTAGGATACAGCCAGGGATATTATCGGGTCCCATTGAGACTGTATTTTTTGCCTTTAAGATGGCATTAAAGACCTGCTCCCTGGTGATGAGGGGAGGGGGGGCAGATGCTGATGATGTCCTGGTCCACTGATGGGGGGACGGGGGATGAAGTTTTCACTGAACCTGTCTGCCAGCAGGTTGGCTATATCTATGGCGTTTGCATATGTGGTGTTATTGACCACCAGTTCAGAGCAGATTTGGGTGTTACCTTTGAGATTGCGGACATATGTGAAGAAGGCCTTGTGATTGTCCTTAGTAGATGTGGCCAATTTGGACTCAAAGTTAGCCTCAGAGGATTTCATTGGTGACCTTATTTGCTTGTTCAGACAAAGGAGAGATTACTTCTGACTTGGCACCTGCTTCTTCTTGGCCCTAGACAGCAATTTTTTCCTTTTATTATAGAATGTGTTTATTGCTGCTGTCCACCAGACAGGTTTACTCTTCCTTGAGGAAGATGATTTGATCCTGTCAGGTATTGCTGAGTCCATACAGTTATGTAGGTGCTCATATAGTTTTTTGGTGTAGGCTTGGACATTAGTGCTAGTTCCAGTTGAAGGGATGGTGTCTGTAAAGCTGCTTACACCTACTCTGAGGAGATTGTAGTCAGCTTTGGAAAAGTTTTTTTGTTTGACCCTGATGGGGGGGGGGTGGGCAGGGTAGATGGTGACTTCAAAAGTGATCACTTTATGGTCGGATTTTACCAAGGAGGATGATACAGTGTCTCCTCATGTTGGTTAGGACTAGGTCCAGGATATTTTCTCCTCTTGTAGGGGTTTCAACCAGGTGATCAAATGTATTGGCATTGACGAAGTCGAGGAATCTCTGGGTGTTCATATTTGGGCTAGAATAGGTCTTCCACTCTATGGTTGGGTAGTTAAAGTCACCCAGGATCAGGGTAGAGGGTTGAATCTAGATGGATTCAAGTAAGTCCAGATAGGTGTAGTGGGTGTCCTGAGTCATGGTTGAGGGTCTGTAACTAGCTATGATTTGAATAGGTGTTTTATCAACAGTTAACTGCATTTGGAGTGTCTCCTGTGTGTCATAACATTTGACCAGCCTGGTGGTGTGTATGTCTTTGATAAATATTGAAACTCCACCTCATTTTGGCTTTGAAGCCCTCCAATTGGGGTCTGAAATTATGGTAGGATGAGTAACCTGGTAAAGCTGGGGTGTTCTCCACAGCGCTGAGCCAGGTTTCAGTGACTGCACAAATGTCAGCATCCTCCATATGGGGACAAAGGCCCAAAAGCAGAGACAGATTTCAAATATTGCTCATATAAAATTAGAACGTTGTTAGTATAACAGGATTTGTGTTAGTATAACAGGATTTGTTTTAGCATGCATTTTCTGAATGATATCAAGTCTGAAACTCAAATGTATGTAATTATTTATTGTCTTCAAACTTCAGTGATTTGCCAGAAACTCACAAATTTTACAAGGAACAAAAAAAAAAAAAAAAACACAACTATGAGGCAAAAATCTGGACATTCTGTGAAAATCTGGACAGTTGGGAGCTATGGCTGCTCCTCCTATGATATTTCAGCTTCAGTCAATTGCTTTTTTCATGAATACTACATCAGACTGAAGGAATATTTAAAAGGAAAAGGTTACCAGGGAGATGTTACTCTGGCAAATCAATCCACATATTTAAGGCTACTTGATTTTCTTCATGAGGGATTGATTGACTATGTCTACCATTTTTGTTAAGTGTAAAGTGCTAAACTGCATGTTTATTTAGACTGTAAACATAATAAGGCTACTTTATATAGCTTCTTCATAAAAGACTAAGGGGATGTTTTGAACAGGTTAAAGAACACCAGTTTTAGTAATGTTACCGATAATATTTTCGTGATGACTGCAGATGTGCCCTCTTTATTCTCTACCATACCAAATATTAGAGATGTTGAAATGACAATGAGTTTTCTTTCCAATGTAGCAGTTTTTCTAATAATGAAATCAGTCATTTGTAGCTTTTTAGCTGAAAATTTTTGTTTTCTGTTTCAGAAATGACATACAAGCAGAAGACTTGGTTTGCCATGGGTGCATATGTAGTACCAACATTCAGTAACCTGGTTAAAGATGAGTGGGAAAGAATGTTTCTTTATAGTTATCATGTCGAAGTAAGTTTTATTTTTATGTCAGTTTTCTTTAATATTTATTTTTTATTGTCCAGAGTACAGAGGATGTTGTTCAACAATTACAGGAAGGAACTGCCAACAGCTTTGATTTCTTAAAAATTTCCTCCAAACACAGCATTTCCTCCATTTACTTTTTAGAAACTGAAATAAAATTCAACAGAATCCATAATAAGCTTACATCCAGGTTGTAGAGGAAACAAATCTTTGGGAACACTTATATCTATTATCACAGTTCTTCTTCTTCTTTCGGCTTTTCCCAGTTAGGGGTAGCCACAGCGGAACTCCGGTCCGCTAATGATTGGCAGTAGATTTTTACGGTGCCGAGGTGCTAGCCCGGCACCCAACATTCAACGAAGGCACGCCCATTCATGCATGTCTTTCAAACGCCACTCAACTGTGGGGAGGACATGCAGACTCCACACAGAAGGCGGTGCAGCCGAGAATCGAATGGGAGAACCTCTTGCTGTGAGGTGACAATGCTACCGCTGCACCACCGTGGCTTACATATCTATTATCACAGTAAACATCCTTATATGTAAAGGTTATCTAGATTTGTGTGAGATGATGGAGATTTTGAGTCTGATATTCAAAAAGTAAAAAATGTATTTCAGGACTGAGATCTATTCTGGTTTTATGTGGTTTTCACCTTGGGGTAAATTATGGCACAGACTGATGTAATGCAGTCCTGTGCCATTTACCCTTAGATCCCGCTTTTCATCTGTAGCTAATAAGTGGGTACAGCCAGGATGCTGTACTTTAACACATGTTATATCTGAAGCAGTTCTGAAACTATATTTAACTTACTGGTTTGATTCCAGCTGTGGACTTATCCTTGAGCATTTGAGTTTACTGTCAGATACTGTCCTAAGCCAGATCATTCTGAGGCTGTTTTTGCCATCTTTCACTGTTAAACTAAAGAGCTGGAAAAGGTTAAGACTAGAGCTGCCACCTACTTTGATTATATCATAGGTGCAACAGCAAATAACAGGTACCTCCTCATCCACTGCCCACCTTGTAGTGTGACAATATTCTTTCAGAGGTTCATGGACTTCCTTGTTTCCTTGATACAGTTGTCATCCAGTTGGCTAATTTTGTGTGACTTCATCATCAAGACTGTTGATAAATCTGTGGCTTTTGTAGAAAATCGTCTTTGCATTATGAAAGGATTTGAGTTTGCTTAGGTTTTTATGAATGCTGCTCACAGACAAAGATGTACATTGGACTTAATGTTTCAGCTGGGTGTTATGATTAGTGATTTGGCAGTGAAACCATTCACATGGTCAGAAAACAGACTGGCTCATTTTGAGGTGGATTTTCCCTGGCTGGTATCCCTTGATCAGTCTGGTAGTTTGCAGGAACCTTAGATAGGTTACCACAAAAGTGCATAGTTATAGATGTTATGTGGTCTTATGTAATGTTCTTCACCTTGGAAATGCTCAGTTTACTATTCTGAATTACAAAGACTTTGTTGCAATAGATTCTAGAATCCATATCAGTGCTGAGGGCTGGGTTAGTAGTTTGGGTGCCCCCAACAAATGTCACACTTGTGCCCCTTGGGTACTTCCAGTCTAAGTATCCCTCTGTCACTCCCTCCTAAGTAACTTTTTAGTTGAAGCTGCAAAGTTTTCAGTAGTATTCGCAGAATGACTTGTAGCTACAATGCTTTAAGATTATTATAAGCCTGTGTGCCACACTATGTTGGCCCATCTCACAAAGGAATATTCACAGTCACTTAGTTAAATCAATGATAAATTGCAACAACTTTATGTACTGTACTGGATTTGGTGAAATGGCACCCTAAGCACTGCCTACTGCCCCATGGCCCCCCCCCCATACACATATATACTGGAAACATCAACTCTTCTAAAAATCCATGGTGTGCACTGAGATCAGTCACTCTGGGCTACTTATCTCTAGTGCTTACCTTGTTCATGTTCATTCACAGATTATCACCTTTATCCTGCCAGGGGCATACAGAACCCTGTTTTGGTTAAAGAGCATTTTTCTGCAACTAGCAGCAGCTTTTTTTAGGGCCCCCAACACAGTCAAAGATGATTAAATTGCCCTCCCTCTTTACAACCACAGTATTGCAGGTGCCTATAGTTGGTATGATGTTAGTTTTACTGGAGACAATGTCCACCAGCAGGAATTAACTAAGCCAAGAGCATTATGTCAGTGGTAAAGAATTTAATGAAATTTTGAAGCCTGTTTCTTTACAAAACCCTGTTACTGTAACTAGAGATATCTTTGAATTTTAAAGGAGATATAAATAAGAGTTATTATCAGCTGATTTATTCAATGCACAAGACTGATGTATTATTTTTTGTTGGTTTGACAGACATCTTACAAAATTTGAAAAAAGATAACTTGCTCTAGTTGGAGCCCCCCTAGCGACCATAGGGTTTGCTGGTTCCTAAAACTGGCTAGATAGTACATGTGAATTGAATCCTTACCCCAATAGTTTTGTTATCATGCTTGGGAGGGGGCATTAGGTACAGGTTTTTACCAGATCATTAGTCCCGGTTTTAGAAATGGAGATTTTCCATGAGTTTTAAAGCACGACATGGTATCTCCATATTTAAGAAGAACAGGTTAGATGCAGATTACATAGACAGCTATGGACCTCAAACCTCTCTTTATAATTAAGGTTTTAAGAAAGTTGGATATAGGCAGCTAGATTTATATCTGACTGACAACATTAATGTTCCATTAAGGTTAGTTTTCATTCAAGACACACTTCAGAGAGAACTCTTACCTTGGTATTTAATGAACTATTTTAGGTGAAAGATCAGGGTATTGTTATTTCGATTTGGTCCTTCTAGAAGTCTCTTCAACATTTGAAATAGTTCTCCATGTGATTCTTTTGGAATGTTTGAGATATTATCTGTGGCATCATTAGCATACTCCTGGAATGATTTGTCTCTTGTCTATCTGGGGAAGCTCAGAGGGTGTTGTCAGATTAATTCTTCCTCTCTCTGTTCTCTGCCCTTGAAGACTGTTTCCCATGTACATACTTCCATTAGGAGGCATTATCCAACGGAGAGGTTTACAAGGCCAGAGTTATGCTGTTGACACACAGGTATACCTCTCCTTTCATAAGTAATCTATGTCAGCCATAAACAAGTTAGTTGCCAAAGTTAAATATATCTACAACTGGATGGTGAATAAGCAGCTAAAATCCATTACTTAGAAAATGGTTTCTTTAACTGTGTATACCACTGCATAAAATATATCTGCTCCAGTGTTGTCAACTAACATAACTTGTAGGAGTGACAGACTGGAATTTATGTTGAAGGTGAGGAATTTAGAGGTAATTTTTGACAGCAAGTTCACTGTTAAGAATCATATTTCTCCTATTGTCAAATCTTTTTATTTTCATCCGAGAAATATTACCCTTATGAAGCACCACATCCCACTTTGGATCTTCCAGTAGTGGTACTGACTCTGAGGTTGGGCTATAACAATGACATGCAGCTGGAGTTTCTAGACTCTGAGCGTGAGTGTTGGTGGGATCGGTAAAAAACTCTGCAACGTAATTACTGACAAGTGTACCTACAAACCAATATTATGTTAATTTTCACAGGAGTTCACCAGTACTGACATATTATGCTAATGTTGTATGGCCTGCAATGGCTGCTGATTTGGTCACATATTGTCCATAAAGTTCTGATTTATCTAGGCTCAGTCCTCAGTCCCCCTTACCTCAAGGAGTTACTGGCCTGGTGTCAACCAGCTCATGCCCTGCACTCATCTACCGTTGGGCTACTGAGGGTTCTGATGACTTGGCTCAGCAATCTCTTAAAACATACTTTTTGGGGCTCACATATGAAGTGCAGTACTAGTCGTAGCCTTCAAAACTTTGTCCTTTATGTCATTATTTTTTTGTAGCAGTTTTAGCTTTCTTATTCATTGTCTGTTTATGACTTTATTGTGCTGCTGTTCAGGTGTTATGCCCCTAAATGAACTTGAACTAGAACAGTGCTTAGTTCTTCCTAGATGTCTAGCTGCTGATTTGGATGTGTTGTTACATGAGTTCTCAACTTTGACCAATTGGAACAATTTTAAACTTGTGAAGCTATTAGATGCATACTTTGTGCTGGGTAGGAAGTAAGACTGAGCATTAGCGATGAGTGCATCATCTGTTAAAAAATGTTTATCCCAATAAAGAAGACCTTGTTTCCTAAATTCTGCCAATTTAACATGTTGATCATCTCTCAGCCACTGTTCTGTTATGAAACCCAATGATTTTAAATGGATCACTACAAGAAAGCATGTATTTCTTGACAAAGGCTAGAGCTGTGTGGAATATTCCTTAGCACATATAAACAGTGCACACTTTGTTTTGGTAGCACAAAAGTGGGAGTGGGAGCCTGATTCATTTAACTAATCTTATATCAGAGTAAAACTAGTCTGAAGTTAGGATGAGACACCAAAGACAATGGAAGATAAAATGAATAGCATGGAATCATCTTCACACTGTATTAACCTATGTGGACCATAGTAGAAATAAATATTATTAACAAAAATGATGACAAGGAAGGGATTAAGGACCATTTCCTGATTAATTTTGAAAATGAAATAGAAAGACAGTCCTGGGGATTCAATAAACTTCATGTAGGCTTCATGCGAGGCCTAAATGGAGTTTACGTGTCAGCATGATGTGCAGTGGCACTAATCGTATATTCATGCTACTCTCTCTACACACTCACAGAAATACAGGTGACATTTTGTTGCCAGCAGCAGTGTTGCCAGCCAGTAAACCATGCAGAGTATCACAAAAGCAGAAAGAACATGCATACAAGTTTGCTAATGGGCAAACCTGCTCGGCTAGATTGTGTTGACAGCTACAATAACTACCAGTGGTTAAAATACTGCAATAACTGCAGCATTAATACATTAAAGAAAAGTGTACCTAGTCCAATGTATACTACAACAATTATTTGCAGATTGAAATAATAGATGGGGGAGGGCCATTGGCAAGGGCAAATACAAATGAAACATAACACCAGGCAGGAAAAGTGTGCTAATGAATATGGCCACACGTATGAATGTTAGGAGTGAAGAAAGAGGAATAGGGCATGATATACATGGCAATGATCCCAAGATAGGATATGTCAAGGTATGTACACTTCTAAGATAAGTCAGTAGCATAACATTAAGTGCATATGCATATAGCACAGTACATACTGCTGTTTATACCTCCTGTGTGAGTATATTTATATCATCATACAAGGTAGTATATTTATGTGATGATCACACAAGGTTACATGTTAATGTAGATGAATAGTTGTGATATGAACATCACTAATATGCTCACTGGAGAGGACATTTAGCAAGGACTGTATACGCAACACGGGGTATGTGCATATTGGGAAGTTCTGCAAAATGCCTTGCTTGAATATGACTGAAATGTCAGCATACCTGTAAGCCAATCATGGACGCATAGCAACAGACTCATGGACAACTGCAAACAGAAGCAGGCGCAGTCGGGGACAATTTTAAAATATTAACACCATTAATCTGTGACATTTCCAGAATATGTGAGTTTAAGTTATTATACATGTTCTGCAGGAGCAGACGCGTACAACTGTAATGATCTTCAGTATTCTATAAAAGGAATTCATCACCTTTTCCCCCAAAATGACCTATTTTTGAAGAGGTTAAGAGAAACAGTGTTAAATCTGGAGTTGAAATAATGGACAATCCTGGCCAGTTGAGAGGATTGCATGGCACATAATCCAGAAGCTACACCTGCAAGAATCAAACCCATGCTATCAATGTCAATGAGTTGTGTATTTACTGGGTGAAAGACAGAAAGACAGTACAAGTGCATCTTGCAGTACACCTTGTAGGGAAGTTTGCATTATCAAATATTAATGGGTATGCCTCCCAAAGAATAGTTCTGTATGGCCAACAAGATGTGTGGGAGCTCATTGTTCCAAATGTGACACACTTGACTAAAGCATTCCTGGTGATATAGGTATCGACCATATGGATAACAACAGTTACAAACAGCACACTATTATGAGTGGATTCCCTGCACACAGCTGGGCATTGCATGCATCTGCTACATGTAATGTCAATGTGCAATTGATGTATGAATTAAGAAGGGATCTGTTGTCATGAATGGTACAGCAACATGCGAGACTGATGGCAATACATCAACTATGTCCATGTGCAAAGAAACTACAGCAGTGCAAAGTCTAGCATCAATGAGTGTGGAAGTTGTCAATGTGCTACTGTTCACATACAAAACAATACATGGATCACACTCAATAAGCATATGCCAAACCTCATGACATATGCAGTTAGTAGCTTTTTATAATTTTGTTTCAATTTCTCTGGCCGTTACTTCATCCCATATCATATTCTGTGCAAAGAGTAACTGCAAAGTTGTTTGTCACTCTTTTATGATCACTATAATATAATCAATCAGCGTAGGTTGTATTTTCTACATTTGAAAACACTCTTTTATCCATAAATGTGGGATGCTGTCAAATGTATGTATGACAAATATAGTCTATCCATGCCTTACTTAAGATTCTTCCCTGTTTTACAGTTCTCCATTATGACTTTACTTAAGAACAAATGATTCTTTGTTCCATATGACTTTCTTTTGTTACCCTTTTGTTCTATTGCCGTGACTGAATTTTCTTCTAAATGACCATAAACTCTAACTCAAAAGGCTATACAACTTAATAACTGTTAAAAATAATAAACACAGAAAAAATGATAAAATAAAACACTAACAGCTAAATCTTAATGTAAAGATATTAATACTTTTAACCAGAAGTTAGATACTGCAACTGGGCCTGGGGTTTTCCATTTAGGAGCTTTTCTTAATTTTGCTTCAATTTCTCTGGCCGTTACTTCATCCCATATCATATCCTATATAGAGTCACCCTGGAATATCCCCCTTTGAATTTTTATCCCTGGAATAATAATTTGTCTTTTATCATTGCTTAATTGCAAAGTAGTTTCCCACTGTTTCATCATCACTACTTATTCTTGCTTTTACTTCTTCTATCCATTTAGCATATTTGTTATGTTCCACAGGATCTTCATAGATACTTCTCTAAAATATGTCTATTTCTTCTTTTTTTGACTGTCTCAGTTCCTTTTACCTCGTTTCCCAATTCTTTATAAAACGTTTTTAGGTCATGGATAAATTAATTTTGTACTTTTCCTTTACATTTGTCTGCATATTTTCTAAGGTTTTCTGCTTGTGCTGATATCTTTAGTGTATTATTTATTATTTGCGATAATGTATGATAGATCCTGATCTGTTCTGATACTGTGCATTGCTTTTATCACGTCTATCTTTCTGAGTATTTGTGTTGATCTGTTCCCTCTTCTATACTCTTCTAACAGTGACACTTCTTGTCTTAATTGCTTTATAGTTTTCGCTATTTGATACTTCCATGATGGCATTTGATTTCTCTCCTTCTTTTCACTTACTGCCCTGTGTTTTTGTGGTAAAACGTTATCTGTTATTAATTTAGCTGCACAGTAATATATCTCATTTACTTCTGTTATAATATTGCATGTGTTTCTATGAACAGTCCTGAATACTGTGTTCATTTGTTTTATCAAACGTCTAACATTTTGAGTCTTATTGACTTTCTATAGTCTATTTCTTTCCTTGATCTTACTATGTGTATCATCTCTTTTAAATCAAGCAACTCTTCCCTTAGATAATTTTCTTGTAAACTGAGGGCACATTCTTCATTCTCCAATTCCTGTGGGCATTCTACAGAAAGTTCCAGAGCATCATTCTGTGCCATCCATTGCTCTCATATAGGAACTCAGACCTGTCACTCCACAACATTGATTGCATCAGACTTACCACAGTTTCCTGTTCCTTCTCTTGCTGTTCAACTCCAACTGAACTTTTATATTGGTTTCCTACTGAAGGCTCCAAAGTATCTTCATATGGCAACTGATCAGATGTTTCCTGCTCCACTGGTTTCTCCTTAATTTGGGGATTAATTATTCTATCCTGCTGTGGTTTTATCAGAGTTAGATTTTCTACAAGTAATCCATAATTTCAGTTTCTATTTCTTTAACTTCTTCATTACTAATCCTCCTTTCTACTTTTCCTCGTTGTTTTCTTATTTTTTACATTGTAAAATTTTCAATATCCAGATGCCTTTGCTTGTATTTCTCTTTAAATAGCTTCGGTGCTGCTCTTTTTATAGTGATTAATTTTGCTTTCTCTTTCTCCTTTTAATAAATATTGCGCCATACTGAATCTCTTTTTCTTTCCCATGCCCATATTTCTTCTTCAGATGTCTCCTGCTCCTTCTATTTCTAGTTGCTTGGGGAACTCACTGTTCCATCATGTTGTGATTTACCTGTGTCAGACTGTCTACACTAAATCCTTCACTTTGCAAGTATTCCATAACTTCTTCTTCTATTTTTTTACTTCTTCTTTACTAATCTTCTGTTCTACATCCCCCCTTTGTGATCTTATTTTTCTGTACTGTGAAATTTTCCATATCTGGTTGCCTTTGCCTGTATTTCTCTTTGAATATCTTTGGGTCTGTTTTTTTGTACTGATTAATTTAGCTTTCTCCTTTGTATAAATATTCCACCTCATCAATTCTGTCTTTCTTTCCCATGTCCATATTTCTTTTTTTTATAGTTTTCAAAAATCTCTAAATGTTCTTTATATTTTCACACTTCTTCAATTGCTTCTTTTTTCCAAATGGCCCAAGATTTTTTGGTCTATATAATGTTTTTCATTAATCTGCTATATTAACAAACACAAATTTGCATTTGATGCTTTTGATAATGTTTGTTGTGCTAGTATTTTTCATTCCTCTAATTTCTCTCTTAATCTTTTTATATATCGTCTCTCCAGAAAATCTGAGCTTCTTGAATAATAATAATAATGCATAATTTCCTTCTTATCCTCAATAGTCCACATCATCATCTTTATGATTCTTCTTTGGCCTATCAGTTTTTGTGATTTTTGTGGACTACTACTTCCTTCTACAATGGGGGGGGGGGGGGCAGGGCAATCCTCCT
Source organism: Protopterus annectens (assembly GCF_019279795.1). NCBI lineage: Eukaryota > Metazoa > Chordata > Ceratodontiformes > Protopteridae > Protopterus > Protopterus annectens. The sequence continues at coordinate 1,240,846,247 of NC_056747.1, forward strand.
GCTGAGCCTGACCTAACCTCATCATAGGAATGTTTCCATATCTTGAGGTTTCAACACTGCCATTTTTCCAGACCAGGATTGGGTACTTTTTTATCCTGGGACTAGTGCACCCAGTTGTCTTTTTATTTTTAACCTACTTCTGTCTGTGATATATGGCATATAAAATATAGTCTAAATATCAGTGTCACCTTGGTGAGATTTTGTACAAATCAAGGAACATCTTGTGAAGATACTCACCAAGACTTGAGGATAAACTCAGTACCAGCAATACTACTCTCCTTTGCTTGCTGATTTTATCATCTCTCCATTTGGACCGCAAGTGGTAATACTTGCATGATGTACTGGTGCATCCATGATGTTGTACAGTCACACTATAGTTGTACCTAGGATACAATAGGACTTCATAAGTTTATAGGTTCAGAGGACAGTAGTAGGCTAATGTTCCAAGATCCCATAAAATAGCTAGCCATACTTAACATGAATTTCACAATTTCAATAGCTGGTTGAATGACGTTCACACAGGTATGAGCCTATGCTATGTTATCTAAGGCCAACTGTCTCTATCCATGAGGGACAGGGTGTCACACCAGCAGTACAATTACAATTAACCTTCCATTGCTGTAGGTTGTACTTGAAGAGGGTCAAGAAAGGCCTTTGCTTTACGTGAATGGGAAGTTTGCTCCAGAGTAGGTGTAGTGTTTGACAGACGCATCTATTTCTGCAACATTATTTATTATGTCAAAGACTAGGTTACCATCCTTGGAACAAGTGACCCTCTTTGCAGTTTGCTTTACCAACGTGTAACATTAGTAGTTTGTAGGGGACAGAATACAGTGACAAGGCTTTCAATCTTTCCATGTAGGACTTGTTTTTTACACCCTTTATTTTCCATGTGCAAAAACTCTAGGGTTGCTCTAGCTGTTGCAGATGTGTGATGAGGTACATGCAAAAGGTGCATTGTACTCAATTACTGATGTGATGAGGGCTGAGCACAATATAATTATAATGTGCTTTGATCAGGATGTCATGCCAATACTTATGGGTTGTGCCACATAGAAGAGATTTGTCACTACTGTGAACACATGGTGGTCAAACTTCCAATTTATCTGAGTTCCTAGATCATGTATCACAAGGTATACTTATAGGCATGTGCAGTGTATGTTGTAATTAGCTTGGGTATTTGTTTTCCAAAAAGGAATAATAATGCTTTATTGGCAATTTAGCATGTCTCAATGGCTCTGGAAACAATTATTTATGTGCTTTTTTACTTTGTGCAGTATATCACTAGCATGAGTGGATTCAAGGATTGCCCACAATTTGCAGTCATCTGCAAAACTGGTTAGGCAAAGGCTGTCTAAGTTTGCCTTAATGTCTGAGAATTAAATACCAAATGGGAAAGGGCCTAGTACAGTACCCTGTGATACTGCCCTGGTCACTAGCCTCTTGCTAGAGGTGAATTCACACACTTTGACGGTATGTGCCCTGTCAGTGAGCCATTTGGTTATCCACTTGGGGACGTAGGGGTTTATGTCCAGTTGAGACACTTTCTCTGTAATACCTGAGTGTGTAATTGTATAAAATGCCTTGGTCAGGTCAAGTTAGCTGAGATGCACAGTCTTTGCCTTATCTATGGCCTTGGTGACCTTCTTGAAGAAGTCATGCAGATTTAATAGACATGGTCTAGCCTTAATGAATCAAAAACGGGTTTGGTACTCAGTTGGGAAATGACCTAGGTTTTTGTTGATAAGGTCCATGATGATTCTTTCCATTGCCTCACAGATGAGGCTAGTCAAGCTTATGAGTCTATATTTCCCTGTGTTGGGTGAAGGTCCATCCTTGTTCAAATGGATGACTGTTGCTGTCCACCATTCTTCCAGAACATAGCATTTGTGGAGGCTGTGGTTAAGTAGGGATCCAACTGTGTCTGTTGGGTCAGGTTTTCAGTTATTGAAAAGGAAACCTGGGATGTTGTCACAGCTCATTGATGCTGTGTTTTTAGCCTTAGAGAGCTGTTCTCTTGAGAAAATAAGCTGAGTAATGATTGCATGTAAACTTTGGGGTTACAACCAGTGTGGACAGGCTGGTGAAGTTTGATGAAAACCTATCAGCTAGCAGGTTGTCTATTTCCTCTGGATGTGTGGTGCCATCCTCAGCCATCTTTGTGCCTAGCTGTGTATTCCCCTTAAGATTTTGTACTTAGTTAAAATAGAATTTGTGACAGCACCATCAAATACAATCTTGGGTATGCATCCCATGCCATGCAGTGGAACTGTTAACACAGTCGTACAACTCTAGCTATTTCACATCATGATGTCAATTAATTGCACAACATATGCCTATAAGGTTATCATTGGAAAGGTGTGTGTGATAGCCCTGATACCATATATGGACTTATTACAAATAAGGTCGATGTTGTTCATGCACAACAGTTAATGACACAAATGCTGACAGTCACACAATGCTTTTGGGGAACATCTGAATAGCAGCATAATTGTGGATACAATGAATTCCACAAGGTTGCAAGTGAATCTGAACTTGTTATATGCTTGTGTATATAACAGCATTACAACATGTAGATGAAACAAGGTGCATGTGCCCTTGTAATCAGTGTGATGTAATATTGCTGTATGTCACATAGCACTTCATGATGGAAGGTATACATATGCACATCTCTGCCATACTGCAATTGACATGGTGATGGTTGAATGAGAACTGTGTAGAATGTTGATATACTCCACTATCAGAACACATGCCTTACTAAGTCAACAATATACATATCATCATCCCATGTCATCAGCCCTCAGGAGGCATATTACTATAGCTGTTATGGAAGGAACATATAATCAAATGGCAGCAGTGGCCATCAATATATCACTTCAAGTCACAGATGGAACACACTGCTTTACAGCTACTGTATATCCACACCTCAACAAAGTACATGTGGATGACAGCAGCATTGATATGTGCAGTATTCATAGTGTCATAGAACATTACTAGGCTAATGGCCAACATCCCGTAAAATCCTAGCCATTATTAAACCATTTAAACCAAAATTTCTATATCTGTATTACAGAAGATCCTAGTGGTATGTGAATATGTGTTTGATTATATTGCATACTGCCCCTGTCCGTATGTGACATGTGCACAACACAATGACAGAATTAGCAATCACACATACAGTGGTCTGGAGATGGCTTGCAAAGGGTCATGGTAGGGCTCTGTTACATGATATGTCTATACATTTCTGAGATGAAGGCATCTTTCAATGTTCTGTAGAAATTATTTTATGTGCACAGAGGGAAAAGGGGGATGCTGGATTCATGGAACTATGTTAAAAGTTCTCCTAAGTGGGATTCAAATGAAAAGAGATTCAAAAGATCATATAATGACTGTAATATAACACCAACTACACACACACACACACACACACACACACACACACACACACACACACACACACACACACACACACACACACACACACACACACATCAGTTGACTGAGGTCAGATTTGAATATTAAATCTGTGTAGGTATACTAGCTGAATTTCATACAAAGTAGGACTAACACCACCGCAAATGTTTGACTTTTGGAGCTTTTCTCCCCAGTCCTCAGCTGAAAAAGGGCTTCTGCTCAGTCAGACTATCCTGGTCATCAAATGTCAAATAAATAAAAATAAATTTTAACAGTGTCACAGTGCACTTTATAAAGGATGACAACATCATTGTATGCTGAGAATATGATGTTGGGAGGAGTGTCTGACCTAGATGTGGAGTCACATCCCTAAGTAAAATTTCTCCACACTAATACTTGAATGAGCACACACATCATAGGCTGTGAGATTAGAACCCCTACCTATCTAGTTACACAAGCTAAAAAACTCAGTAGTTAATACTTGTGCTAACACAGACTTCCGAGTGCAATACTGTCAGAGTGCACTTTATTGGGTAACACATCATCACTGTATGTCGAGAAGAAGATGATTGTAGAATTGACTGACATAGCTGTCGACTCACATGCTGTTCTAAAATTCCTCCCAGGCTGATAGCTGAATTAACATGGACACACACACACACACACACACACACACACACACACACACACACACACACACACACACACACACACACACACTGCTGTGAGATTAGAACTCTTACCTACCTAGTTACATAAGCTAGAGACACATTACTTAATGTGAGTGTCATGGCACAAGTCTGAATTTCACAGTGTCAGAGTACACTTTATAGCAGATGACATCATCAGTATATGGTGAGAAGAAGATGTTGGCAGGAGTGTTTCCCATAACTGTGTACTCAAATGCTCCTCTAAAATTGTCTCCTGACTAATACTTGACTGAACATATCCACACAAACAAGTTCATTATTGTGATATTAGAACCCCTACCTATCCAGTTACACAAGCTGTAGTACACAGTATTTAATGCTAGTGCCACAGCATAAGTGTGACTTTAATGGTGTCAGAGTGTACTTTATAGACGATGATGTTATCCATGTATATTGAGAAGAAGATGTTGGGAGAGCTGAATGAAAGTGGTGTGTGGCCATGTACCACTGTACAAATTGATACTTGAGTGACAACATAAGGGCATAGACTCATGCTGCTCTTACTATGCGCACACAGAGTTAGGCATACAGGTACAACCACAAGTGACTGCTGTGCCATTTGAACCCCACCTAACTAGTTATTTCAGCTGAAGAACACAGTACCTAACAGTCACTCCATCACAGAAGTCTGATATTATTATTGTCATAGTTTTATTTACAGAGGATGACATCAGCATAATGTTGCAGATAACATATACTGTTTAGAGATTTATGTGCAAAGGCTGGACTTCAGATTTCATTTTGTGATTGCAATGTGCAAAAATACATTTTAACTTGAGAGTCTTACAACATCAATGTGATATGAACATGGATGATCAATGTCCTGAATCAGTACCAACCCACACCAAATGTAACGGTATAGTTGTGCTCTTCATTTCTGTAGTGCCCTTTACAGTGAACCAATTACTGATATATCATTTGTAAGTACACTGCTGTAGGACACACAGCTCTCAGTAAGTACGTCTTCAGTGAAACACATGTCCCTGCTCTTCTGCTCTGTTTATGAATGTCCTTCTATGTGGTGGAAGATAACTGGCCAATAACCATAGTAAGACATGCAAAATTGTTACCTGGCACATTAGCGAGAAACTCATTTGCATGGACGATGACAAAGTGTTACCGCATGCATGATTCCCAATTCACGAATTTAACTTGATCTTGTGAATTAGGAAGCTATGTTATGGTAGAAATAGCTCATAGGTACTATGCTGTTCAAACTGTAGTTTATATTAGAAATGTTGTGTCATAAGTTTTATTAAATAAATAACTGTTGCTGTTGCCTTCCCCATTTTGGTGGAGTTAAGCAACAAACAAATGTGGTTCCCTGCTTAAATGAAAAAAATAGTAACATGTCAATTGGTTCACCTTACTCTGCACAAAAATGCTAAGCACTAATGTGTGGCCACCAGCAATCTGGGCAGTACTGAGTGTAGAAAACACATGCTGCCTAGCTTTTTCTCTGGCACCAGGTATAAGAGCAGTGAGCTCCTGGGCATAGCACGGATAACGACAGGGTTCAAATCCAGACCATTCTCCTTTTTTTACATATGGTGTCATGATGTAATTAGCTAAGTAAATATGATCAGGATTGAAAATGTGACAATCAATGACTACAGTAAAGTATGTGTCTTTCACAATTTTTATCAGTAATGCCTACTTCGATATGGTTGTACAAATAATAGCTGTTTTGCAGGCTTCACTGAAAATCATAATTTAATTGAGTATACAGCTTTCTAGAAATGACAAGGAGTGGTAACCGTTTTGAAATGATTATTATGACTCAGCAGATATGCTAACTATTTGTGTATGGCCAGATATCCTGAAAAGTGAGTGCAGTATGCTTTGTCATAACAAGGACAGTTTCCACATGACATTAGATGAAGACTTCATCCACCATCACCTGAACATGACACAAACAGAATCCTACAGATGATTTTAAAAGATTGTACAGTAAAGGAGCACTGATAAACGATTGAATTAAGGTAACATGTTAGTATTATCCATCAGCACAGTCAAGTTATTCTGCAGACACCATCCATCAACCTAACGGATATACACATGTACAGAGGAGATGGAGTGATGGGATGAATACAAGGAGAGATGAGCATACACCTAACAGTGTTTTGTTTACTGGCACATTAATGGTATTTTTTTTTGGTCTGTTATCATTATTAACCATACGTGCTGTGTAGTATGAAGTGAATGACATAAGGATAAATAAGGCTTCAGAGAGAGACAACAAGCTTATGACAAGCAGAACAAGGTTAGATAGATATGTAATAGCAGTAGAGATGGATGTCACTTCGGATACTCATTTTTGGGCAGCAATCAATATATCTCCAAGAAAAATCATAACTGTGAAAAATGTTAATATGTTGGCAATTAAATATGTCATACACATATATCATCACACTAAGAAAAGATGAAAGATGCATCTCAAATCAAACCCTTGATGCTATGGGGCAAAAGAATCTTAAGTTAAGTGATTTATGTAAACACTCCACATAGGACGTTGCATTTGTTTACATTCAGCAGTCTAAAGAACTGTCAGAGTAACTGTTTCAAAGTAATAGCTTTGCTCTGCTTTAACTCTTTATTCCTGTAGCACAGTGAGTTTAAGCAGTATTGTGCTGAGATAAACAGACTAGTGCGATCAATGGCAAAAACTCATCAGGTTTTGCCATAGGACATGAACAGCCATTCTCTGTCACTCAGCATTGGTGGGCAATGGGCAGGGGAAGAAAAAATTTCCTGAGCAGCTGTTAAATAAAGAAGGAGAGAAAAAAAGACATGAAAGCATTATGCATACCAGTCTTGGCTACAACTTTCCATGACATTTAAAGTTGCTTTATCTATGTACTTACACAACTGTGGGATGTCAGCAGTACTAAACTCATCCAGCCAGTGGTTGAGTTGTGCCTGGTTGTGCCATTTCAGGTCATTATAATGGTGTCCATACCTCTCAACTTACCAGATTTTCACAGAATGTCCAGATTTTTGCCTCATGTTTTTAGACAGTTCCTCATAAAATGTGTGGTTTCCAGGCAAATCACCAAGGACCAAAGTCACTAAATAATGACATAAATTTGAGTTTCAGACTTCACATCCTTCAGAAAATGCATGCTAGCACAAATTCTATTATTCTAGCAACTTTCCAAGTTTATAAGAGCATTTTTGAAAATGTGTCCCTATTTTTGCACTTTTTTCCACCATTATTTTAAGCTTTGTCCAGATTTCTTGTGCTAAGAGGTTAAGGGATATGATGATACCTGCACCTTCCCATCTTTTCCCATGTCTGCACAGGTCCTCCAACAACATTAAAAGTGTTTTCCAGCCAATTTGTGATATCACTTTTTACAGCCAGTGTGCAAACCCACACAACCATGCCAACCACATTTGCACAATGTTAAGTGAACAGAAACATTGCCAAAAAAGAGGAAGGCAGTTTATGAAATAGGAAGAATAATGTGACATTTGGCATTAATTTATGGCATGTGTGCTGCTACTGCTATACCTGACAACAGTTTGTCCAGTAGTCAACACTGATAAGTTAAATGATTTGGCTTTTAAGACATGAATTTGGGGGCATCAATGGTATGACTTGGCACATGTTTTGTGGGTCCTTACATACTGTTAAAATAATTTGTACATGTGGGATTCAAACCTATGTAAAGAAGAGAATACATATATTTTCACATAGATAATTTTCCTTCATTGCCACAGAAGACGTGTTTGGTAAACATGGTCATTACAAATATACTCTTTAAAGAGTGAGTGGTGCTATACTTCAATTAACCATGTGTGTGTGTGACATGACAAGGTCCTGGCTCATGCATTCTCAGCAGTGATGCAGGAGTAATGTGCGATGATATACTGACAATGCATATACTTGTATTACTTTCAGAGTAAATATTTGAGATCTGGTTCAGCTCACACAATACATTCTATTTTACAGTTTTACTTGTGTTAGGGGAGGTGTGTAGATGATTGTCATTAAACTATGAAGTCCATCCCAGGTCTGAAAATACATTTATATATACATAAATATCATTGTCATGCTACAGCATTTACACATATAATAGATATGACACCATGTATATGCTCAATCAACTTGCTATACATAAGTATTGGTATGTAGAATTATATTTAAAATTTTGTGAAAAATTACAGTGGGCACCTTTAATTAAAAAGTGGAGTGTGCTGGTTAAGAACCCTGACTCAACTGGGTTTTGGCCATGAAGTTACACCTGGTGCCACACAGAAATCTAGTCATCAGGTGTATCTTTTACACTCAGTACTGTTGAGAGTGCTGATGGTCGCACTTCACCATTTAGCCTGTTAGTGTGAAGGAAGGCAAACAAAATAAAATGTATCATTTTTCCCTTAAGCATTGAATCATGTTTGTGTACAGGTGAGCAACGCAGAAATGTAACAGGCAAAAGTGGACATGCACCTCTTGTGTTAATATTCATTATGATCCTTTCTCAGTAAGATTAACTACTGTTGAACTTGAACCACGCTTTACCTAGCTTATCTATTGTGTACCTTAACGTATTTAGACCTTGTGCTACACACACATTTGGGGCACAGATGTAATATCTGCTGTCATTGCAATCCAAGTTTCTGACCACTGCACAATGCCACTAAGTGTGTTTGTGCTTCTTAAGGCAATTGACATTAAATTTTAATTTTTTATGCACTTCATCATGTTCGTGCTAAGGCACGTGCCACCAAAATGTTAAAGGCCAATAAATAAATAAATTAATTTAAAGTTAAATTAATTAAAGTTAAACAAATGTTGAAAAATTACACAGCAAACACAATTAGATTGTATCTGTCTTTGCCACAGACACAGCTTTGCAGCATCATTCAAATCATGGCCATACAAGCAATTCACATTTCTTCTACAGTATTAACATGTCATACACTTGGACATTCTCAGCTGGTTGTACATGTGTGGCTAACATATTTAGTGCAACAAGTGATCACACAACCATTTATGAATAAGTTTGCAGAAATGCAGCTCTGTCTTCTGTTTGTATTCTGGTCATTCTTCTGTTATCTCTGCTGTAATATCAGACATGCAGACTACAGTACATTTCTTAGTATTTCTCTTTCAAGGTGTAAAACAAATACATAACAGTGAACAACAGACTTCAGCAAAGGCAGAGAGCTTTGCTATTAAGGATCTAAAATTATAAATGTGTGGTTCATCTCAGTCACTGAAGTTATTGCCACACTTTATATGTGTATCCTCGGTTACCTATTACAAAATCGAAGTTCCGGAACTTTGAATACCATATGGTCAACACCATATGATCGAAGTTCCGTAACTTCTACATAAAATAAAGAAAACATACCCTGATGGGTTAAAGCAGGGGGGCAAGTCCCCCTATGCCCCCACACCCCTGCTACTTAAATATACCAACTCCGAGATCGCACTTTAATGAACTACAGTATGGAAAGGAAAGATTTCCCTTTCCTACACTGTAGTGTCATCTCGGAGTAAGTATATTTAAGTAGCGAAGTGAAGCGAGGGGCTTGCCCCTGCCTCATTACTTTTTCTTTTTTTTTTTAATGTTTATTTTGAAGACTTCGAATTTTCAATTGTTCGATCACTAAAGGTCGACCTTTAGTGATTCGAACAATTGAAAATTCGATGTTCCAATAGGAACCCGTGTATCCTCATTGACACACCCAGTGCAGTGAAGGGTGTATGAATTTCTGTTGTTTTTTCCTTCTCTCATACTAATCATTCACATTTGCAAGTCATTAGCACCTAATAATGGTGTAGAGCCTACACTATGTTTACATCTGATACACAAAGTTAAAAGTTTGGTATTCAGTAGTTCTAATGAGTTCACATGTCATTTGCATCTTTATAGTGCTCAGTGAGCTGAAGCTACATTATTAAAAGAAAATCCCATAGCTAGGGAACTTGAAAGTGAGGAGATTTGTATATCTGGACAAAACTGAAGATTAGTATTCCCTTGCAGTTGATTTCTCTGTAGAAAAAGCTTAATTTTGCTATATTGTATTATTCAAGTATATTTTATATTTTGTAAAATGTTACAAATGAATTTATGTATCCAGCAGAAAATGGAACTTTTATCTGTATGCACTTTACACTTCACTGTTGGCATATGCAAGTTTGGCAGGCATTTATATTTGTGAGATAGACAGGTTATACTTTCTGCACAATTATCGCTGACACTGGTGTTATGCTTCTGATATGGTCCAGGGCAACTTCTACAGGAGTTGTGGGCACAGTGAAAAGTGACTAGCATTCATAAATTGATTTTTCCATTGAAAAAGTGTAGACATCCTGATAATTGTGTGGAAAACATATATACATTATTTATGTGGTATTCCTTGGTTTGAACAAACCATTGTTCATTTGGGGGTTGGGGGAGAAACCCACCTAACATTCTGTTGTCCAAAAACAGAAGTGTGTTTCAAGTGCTTTTCTGTTGAAAATGTGTAGAAATTCTAATATTTCTATGAAAAACATGTATACATTACTTATGTGGTACTAATTAGTTTGTACAAATCTTCATTTTTGTGGGAGGGGAAGGTGGGACAACCACTTAACATTCAGTTGTACTAAATTAAAAGTGTCTTTCAAGTATTCAGTTTTGACACATAACACACAGACTGATTGTTTTTTTATAACAAATACATTACATATGTGATATTTATCTGTTTTAGCCTTCTTCTTCTTATATATATATTCATTTTATATTTGAAAATTGTATTCAACTATTTGAAATATTAAATTCATGTTAGTTTTTAACAATGAATAGATAATAAAGGAATATTTTAAAACATAATTTTAAAATATGAAGCACTGCTGCACTTTAACACGATAGGCATTAATATTCATGAATTATGTACAATGATTGGTTTGTTTGAACTAATAGAGAAAGTTCTGTGGATAATTAATTTAATTATATTCAATTTATTTTCTATTTAAAGGTGTTTGAATTGAAGCATATTGTCTGATGAAGTCCTATGTGTGAGGACGAAAACGCATATTTGAAGTGTTGATGTTAAGAGCGTTAACACAGTACACTGCTGGTCTGAACACTCTTTGTGATTTTTAACTTCTGTGGAATAAACTATCTGAACCGTGTATCAACGTTCCCTGGCACTTGTTTCTTGGATTTGATATTCTGGAAGTAGACAATCAATTAGAGGATGTGTGTTTACTAACTTCAAAACTAGGGAAAACCAAACTATTGAGAAGGTAACAAGGTAGCAACACTGGAACAAACACTTTAAGAGAGGTATAAATTTCAAAAACATGGCAGAAACAGCTGCAAATTGTGCCACTTTTAAGAAACAAATTGGCTAAGCAAAGTGACTATTTTAAGAGAAATGACGTGGTGAGGGACTGGGCTGTGATTTACTTGAATTAATTAGTCCAGTAATGCTGGATTATGATGATGAATAGTCTTCTGAGTTAGGAAGAAATAGTTTTTTTCTGACTGAGAGCAAGGACTTAACTTTGGCACAGAGTTATTGCACCAGTCTTGATAGTTGTTAGTATAGTTGTTATTGGTATATTTTACAGATATGATTAAGTTGTGTTATTAGGGATTTTATTTTGTTACTATTCATATTGAGGTTTTTGCCTTTGTCTTTTATTTAAGAATGCTGTGACAACAGTATAGTTAAAGTATACAACACCCATGGCAATGTCAGGGTATTGGAGAGCTGACCAGATAGTTTCCTTATGAGATGAATGGAGCAAGAAAGACAGAATACTTTAGCATTTCTAGATTGACCATAGCAGTAGTTTTTCAACCTTGCTGTGTGAACAGACAATGAATATAGGGAGATGTTCACCAACCGTGCAGGAGTTGCACCAGTTATAGTAATGTGTTCATGTACTATCTATATTATATAATTTTGTCATTGCACTCCTGGTGGGGAACCTGTAGTGTCGGACAGAAAAATTTCTGTGAATCAGTAATGGCTTTCCAGTCAAAATTAGAACCTACCATAACAACAACTTCATCTGCAGTGTCTTCACCTGAGTTTGGTGGCATGTATATGCAGCAAATAATATGTTTTTTTTTTAACAGATTTGACAGTTTGACAGTTAAAAGGAATGATTTCCTCCTGGATGTAGCTAAAAATTGGTGAGAAAGAAGGGAGCCAATCAGAGTAGATAGCTGCCATCTCCCTGCATCTTTATGTATTATGTCATGGTTACCTATGGTATAACTTGCAGGTAGAATCTAGGAGTCTTTAATATTTGATATAAGCTAAGATTCGGTGACATCATGCATGTCCAGTTTGTAGAGGTACTCCTAAGCATGAAAATGTATAGTTTATTACAGATGTCGAAGCTACTGATGTGTGCCAGTTTGAGATATTAGAAGTAATTCATTTGGGACCCATGATGGCATCAAGGAATGAATTCACTGGAATGGGTCTGGAATTGGAAGGATGAATAAAAAAACAATAAATTTGTATCCACACAACTACAGCACTGAACAGAATTATAAGAAAGTTTCTTACACTTCATCTGGAGATATCATATCAATAGATAACTCCAAAAAGGAATAAACTGAAAAGAACTAAAGGTCTTGTGTGGTATAAATAAATCCAAACAATGCTAAAGACAGCCACACAGACCAACATGCCGCTCACCATATATTTATTCAAAAACCGTTAAAAACATATAGGATGAAATCAGATAAAAAATAGAGATTAGCGTTTTCAGGTTTCCCCTTCTTCAGATCTCAAAATACATCACTTCCTGTTCCTTTAAATGGCCAATAGTTCCTAGCGAATCAGTCTACGCCTAAGTGCCAGTTTTAAGGGGACTATACAATTTAACCCCAGATAATTGTCATTTTGAAGATTGGCTATCCAATAGATCTCATTGATTTCAGTTAAATTAACAAAATCCCCACCTCGTAAACTCTCTTTCTGAATTTGTAAAACTAAAAATTTAAAACTGTGATTCTTTTAATTTCTCCAAGTCTTTTGGGTTTGTAATACCATGACAGGAATGGACCCCATTCCTAAGTCAAAGCACGATTAAAGTTCATAAAATTAGTATTGTTTCAATCTTTGATGTCAGCCAGTAGTGCTCTTTGCAGCACCCGCAATGTGCCCAATAAAGACTCCTTCTGCAGTTCGTATGGAATTACATGCATCAGTAACATATCTAAATACGATTGTAAATTCCTTTTTATAAGACCCATTGCTCCTACTACTATTGGAACTGTCTGGTATCTTTCTTCCACATTGCTCTCTTTTCTGCCTGCAGATCCTGATATTTTATGACTTTGTGTCTCTCTGTATGCATGACACTGTAGCCACTGGGTGTGTCGATTTCAATGATCAATGCTACTTTTGTCTTCTTTTCTTGGACCACTATGTCCGGTTTTCTAGCATCTGTCTTTTGAAATGTTGGTAATGGATGATCCCATGTGATGTAGACGTCTTCATTTTCTATGATGCTTTGTGGTTTATGTTTCAGTGTTTTTCAGCCACTCAATACCATAATGTTTGCACAATCCCCAGTGCAGCAGTCTTGCCACATTATTATACCTTTCAGTATACAGTCCTTCTGCCATTAGTATGTCACAACCAGCAATGAGGTGTGCAACTGCTTCCATATTGGTTTTATAAAACCTACATTTGTCTGTTTCTCCCACATGTACAAATAACTTTATAAACCAATGTGTACGCAGCCCACTATCTTGGGCCATCTATATTAACCTTTCATCTCTTGGTTTGAATTCACCTCTCCTTAACCATTCCTGTGTTTTCTATACTTGCAACTATATTTATGCCTTTTCCACATTTCTTGCCTTCTCATATTATCCTTCACCTTATATTCTTTATTTTGTTTTTTGGCACATTCAATTATTGCCTAATTTTTATCTACTTCTGGTTTGATTTCCATGCCTGCTTGATGCTGATAAACTTCTGCCAGATTCAGCAGAGAAGTCATCTTAGATTTATTCTCCTCATGTTTCAAAACTTTCATTACATTTGGGTCTTGTGAGATCAGTAGATATGTGTGGAGTCCCATAACTGCAGATCTATACATATTATCAACTTCAGGGAGGCCCATCCCTCATTTGGAACGGGGAAGATATAATCTTGGTATGCACTGATTTTTATAAATCATTTGGTGAGTATGAAGCATCCTTCTTGTTTTCCTATCTAATCTCTCTAGCACATTTTGGGGCCAGTCAAACAATCCAAAACTGTAAGTTAGGACAGGAAGAGCAAATTGGTTTATAGCTTGGATTTTGTTCCTAGATGTGAGTGTTGTTTTCAGGATTAATTTAAGTCTTCTGAAGTATTCCTTACTAAGTTTTATTCACATTTGTTGGTGTTTTATTGTTGATCCTTCATCAAATAAGGGTTGGGAGGGTAAATGGTTAGTTAAGCCGCAAACACACACACACAAGCAGGAGGCTCTGAGTCAAATGGATAATTGGCTGTTTAAAAAATGGCACGAGGGCAGTATTTTTAGTACTAATCTATGAACCTCTATAATTCCCTTCTTCCACTCCTTCTTACTCAAGTTCTTTTATATTACATACTTATCCTAAACTGATGTTTTCCTGACATTTCAGTTTTCCTGCTTTAAAGGTTGCTTTTGCACATTTATCAAGATGAAATGATATTCTTATATCATCTAAAAAAGTTTGACAACTTGCAGTTGTGCTTTCAGATCCTCATCTGATGAGCTATACAGTTTTAAATCATCGACAAAGAAAAGGTGAGAAGTCTTTACACTTTGTTGTTTTCTAGGACCCAGATTATAGCCATAACCTAAGCTGTTGAGTAAACAGCTTAATGGGTTAAGGGCAAGGCAGAATAGCAACTGTGACAGAGAGTCACCCTGGAATATCCCCCTTTGAATTTTAATCCCTGGGATAACAATCTGTCCTTTATCATGGCTTAATTACAAAG
The DNA here is from genome assembly GCF_019279795.1 of Protopterus annectens. Classification (NCBI taxonomy): domain Eukaryota; kingdom Metazoa; phylum Chordata; order Ceratodontiformes; family Protopteridae; genus Protopterus; species Protopterus annectens. The sequence goes on from NC_056747.1 coordinate 1,240,861,318, forward strand.
TGGTCTGCCAGTGTTTCATGTTCACTGTAATGTAGTTGATCAGTGTGGGGTGTATCTTACACATTTTTAAGCAGTCTTTTATCCATGAATGAGGGATACTATCAAATGCTTTTTTGTAATCAATCCGTGCCATACTTAAATTCCTCCCCATTTTACAGTTTTCCACTATGACTTTATTTAACAACAGATGATCCTTTGTTCCATATGACTTTCTTTTATTGCCCATTTGTTCTAATACCATAACTGAGTTTTTTTCTAAATGACTATAAACTCTGTCAGCATCAATTCCCATGTATAGTTTATACTTTGTCAGAAGGCAAGTTATTGGTCTATAATTTTTAGGGTAACTTGCAGGTTCACTCTTAAGTAGGAGCTTTGTTTTTCATGGTGTTAGCCAGGTTGGTGCCTGTTCTGGGTGCTCATATAAATAGTTCTTACTCATGACTAAGTCTTCATGCAAAAATGTTAATACTTTTAACCAGAGGTTAGATACTACATCTGGGCCTGGAGTTTTCCATTTAGAGGCTTTTCTTAACTTTGTTTCAATCTCTCTAGCTGTTACTTCATCCCATTTCATATCCTGTACCTTTAAACTTCTTACTCTTTCTTTTAATTTTTCTATCCATTTAGCATCTTATCTTCCACAGGATCTTCATAGAGATTTCTCCAAAATGTATCTATTTCTTCTTTTTTGTTTTTTGCAGTCTTTCAATTCCTTTTACCTTATTTCCAGGTTCTCTATAAAACTGTTTTGGGTCATCAATAAATTGCTTATTTTGCACTTTTCCTTTATATTTATCTTTGTATCTTCTAAGTTTTTCCACCTGTGCTGAAATTTTTAGTTTATTTGCAATAGTGTATGACAGATCCGGGTTTGTTCTAATATTGTTTGTTGCTTTTATCACATCTGTCTTTCCTAGTATTTTTATTCATCAATTCCCTCTTCTATAGTCTTCTAACAGTGACACTTCTTGTCTTAATTGCTTTATAATTTTATCTATTCAATATTTCCATGATGGTATTTGATTTCTCCCCTTCCTTTCCCTCACTACCCTGTGTTCTTGTGGTAGAACTTTATCGGTTATTAATTTAGCTACACAGTAATATATCCTGTTTCCTTCCGTTATATCTCACGGATCTCTATGAACGATCCTAATTACTGTGTTCATTTGTTTTATCAGACTTCTGACTTTTTGGGTTTTTTTAACCTTCTGCAGTCCTGTTTCTTTCACTGATTTTGATATATTTGTCCATGTCTATTAAATCAAGCAATTCTTCTCTTAGCTCATTTTCTTCCAAACTGAGGGCACATCCCTTGTTTTCCAGTTCCTGCAAGCATTCTATAGAAGGTTCCATGATACCACAATATAAAAAAAAAAAATAAGCAAAAATACCACTCAGCCAGTTGAAAGAAGCAGCATATTAAACTTCTATAAACACAGAACAGATTTATTAAAACCAGTCTCTAGCACTTCGGCCACAGCTTTCTCAGAGTACAAAAACACAAAAGAACACACCCCTTATATATAACTCTTAATTACATCAATTACTTAATTTAAATAACAATTAATTACATACGTGCTTTCCAATTGCATTCCTTATTCATGCCCCTAGGGGCTAAAGTATCATACTTCAAAATAAAAACTGTTTCTTTATAATGCAATTTTTCTTTTAAAGCAATCTCATCATTTTCAACAATTTGTTCCAAAACACATGCTTTTAAATGACACAACTCCCCACCATGAAACATGTTAAAATGAAGGGCTACAGGACTCTCCATATTATTCCTTCTAACATCTCTAATATGTTCCTGTAGCCTTACCCTAAAAGTACGTTTGGTCTCGCCTATATAAAATAGGCTACAACTACAAGAAATAGAATAAATCACTCCTTTTGTACTACATGTAAAATAACCAGCTGGGGAAAACTTCAGTCCATTAATTTTGGAAATTGCTATTTCAGCAAAACCAGAATTTTGGACAAAGGAGTCTAAATAACTACTTGAGGGTAAAGGATACAGGGATAAGTGGGGATAGGAAGGCTTATTTTGTAATGAGTTACAATATTTTTAGTCAAGAAGTAGTGGATACAATTAAACATCACTGGGATTTTCTTCTCAAGGGTAAGAATAAGGTAAAAATGTATATAGATATCCTTTAATTTCATATAAAGAGGAAGAAATATTAAGGATATGGCTGTACATAATAATTTTGAGCCCCCTGATGAAACTATACAGAGAAGGAGAAACATATACGGATCTGTCCCATGTGGTGGTTGTTCTGTATGTGGATATATATCGAGTTCCTTTGGAAAAAATAATGGACTGAAGTTTTCCCCAGCTGGTTATTTTACATGTAGTACAAAAGGAGTGATTTATTCTATTTCTTGTAGTTGTAGCCTATTTTATATAGGCGAGATCAAACGTACTTTTAGGGTAAGGCTACAGGAACATATTAGAGATGTTAGTAGGAATAATATGGAGAGCCCTGTAGCCCTTCGTTTTAATATGTTTCATGGTGGGGAGTTGTGTCATTTAAAAGCATGTGTTTTGGAACAAATTGTTGAAACTAATGAGATTGCTTTAAAAGAAAAATTGCATTATAAAGAAACAGTTTTTATTTTGAAGTATGATACTTTAGCCCCTAGGGGCATGCATAAGGAATGCAATTGGAAAGCACTTATGTAATTAATTGTTATTTAAATTAAGTAATTGATGTAATTAAGTGTTATATATAAGGGGTTTGTTCTTTTGTGTTTTTGTATCCGAGAAGGCTGTGGCCGAAGTGCTAGAGACTGGTTTTAGTAAATCTGTTCTGTGTTTATAGAATTCTATAGAAGGTTCTATAGCATCTTCCTGTGACACAGACTCATCAATTTCATCATGTGCCGTCTTTTGCTCTATCATATGGGAACTCACTGGCCTATCACTCCTCAACATTGGCTGCATCAGAGTTTCCACAGTTTCCTGTTCCTTCCCTTGTTGTCTAGCTTCAAGTGAAGATTTATACTGATTTCCTGCGGAAAGCTCCAAATTATCTTCATATGGCACCTAACCAATTACTTCCTGTTCTACTGGTTTCCCCTTAATTTGGATATCCATTACTCTATCCTGTTGTAATACTTTCTGAATTAGATTTTCTACACTGAATCCTTCACTTTGCAGGTGCTCCATAACCTCCGTTTCTATTTATTTAACTTCTCCATTACTAATCTCCTTTTCTACTTTTCTACTTTAAAACTTAAAATTGTGATCAGTGTAAACTTTTACATGTTGCTCAAGAGCATTCTATCTGGCTGCCAATCTAATATCGCTAAAATACTGTAGTATTCATTCTTTAGAGTCGATTTGTCTTGGCAACGCAGGAAAATGAACATTTGTTACATGTGGCAAGATATATGACAATTCTAGTAAAGCAGTCTGCGTACAATCTGGGGTAATATATTTTATAGGCAGTCGGATATACGAATCTATTGTCTTTATTTATAAAATTACATGCTTTACATCGTCTACAGGGGAAAGTGCCATTACAAACACATTTAGTGAGTTATTCTTTGGCTCACTGATCCCTTTACATAATAAAGTTCCTATTTTTCTTAAAACAAAAGGAAGGTTCATTGCAAACTATCTTTCTGATGTTCTCATCCACCACAAGTATTTTCCAGTTCTTTCTAATAATTCCACAGACACTTTGAATGTCACTGCTATATTCAAGCATGAACCTTAAGTTATTTCCTTTACTCGATGTGAGTTCAGAGGTATGTGCATTAGAGAACTACAGTCTACCTTTATTACTTCTGTGTTGCTGATTCATCTTAAAAGTATTAACAATCTCTGCATCTTTATACCCACGTTTCTTTGGTCTCACTACTAAAGAGTCTGACTCTTGATGAAAACATCTTCATTGGTGCATAGTCTAGATGTCCTACGTAGCTGTCCTTTTATTATATTTGAGAAAATGTGACTGGGGTGCATGCTATTACACGCTAAAATAGTATGTGTGGCAGTCTGAAACATTAGAATTAATTTATTTGGAATCCATGGAGCCATCAAGGAATGAATTCATTGGAATGGGTCTGGAATTGGAAGGATGAATAAAAATAATAAATTTGTATCCACACGACTACAACACTGAAGAGAATTATAAGAAAGTTTCTTTCACTTCATCTGGAGATAACAGATCAATGGGTATTGTATTTATTTGGTGGGGTTAGTCACAAAAGAACTAGGTCTTATTTTAGGAACTGCTTAACTTACTCAGCGAACATAAGCTGCAACAGTAACTATTAATAATATCAGATAATGACAGTACAAGAGTGGGGATAAATGTCTTGAGCTAAATTAGTGTAAATATGTGGACTTACACAGCACGAGAAGTGTTAAAGTAATGCACAGCGACATCATGTGATGCTCATGAGATCAGGTATCTTTATAGCTGTCAGTTTTCTCAAATTACATTACATGGAAAAGACATATCAAATGGCAGCTTCAGCAATTAGCTCTGTGTTCATTATTTCTTGTACAAGCATTTGATTTGAGCTATCTGTTCTAATATTTTTATGTTACTTTAGATGGTGCTGTGTTAGGGAGGCAGAAGACATACTTTTTACGTTGTTTGAGCTGCAGCTGCAGTTTGAACAGTCTGCGATATGAAACTGCACGTGGGAAGGGGGATGAAGTTTTGATGGTGGTAGTGTTTACCCTTCCTCCCTACTCTGTGCAGCCATGGAGTTAATATATTTAAATCAGTGGGTATAGAGAGTAAAAAACATTTTTTCTTATAGTGACTGTTTCTCACTCACAAACACTGATTTTTGTGTTTTGGTAAGCTCTGTCCATTGCTCATATAATACAAATCTGATTCTCACTAGTTGGAAATTATGTCATATTTATGTGTGATGGGGTGACAGAAAACATTTGGCTTAGCAATGTATTATATAGCAGACCACCATATTTTACTAAATTGTTTTTATTGTTATATGATATCTTATATCATCTTATGTGTGTGTGTGTGTGTGTGTGTGTGTGTGTGTGTGTGTGTGTGTGTATCTGTACTAGTGGTGATACTGAGTGTTTGTGGTAGTTCGACAACTATCTGTTGATCAACAAGTGTGCGAGATCACACAAAGGCAAGACTTGGGAAATTTGCTTTTTCCCAGTGTTTTTACAATCTAATAGTTAGTATGTATAATTAGCAGTGGATGTGGGAGGAGCAGTCCCCCCCCAAAACAAAGTGTTTTTGTTTGTTTTTTTAGATGCTAGAGTTTGAATGTGCCAAGGTTGTTTCTCAGTGAATGCATAGTCCTGTGCTGGCTTTGTTGTTTTCGACCTTTTGCAGTTGATATTATTGCATTATTTGCACTGTAATATATTGGAGTATAGTTTGTTTTGCTGTGTTAGAATCTGCCATACCATACTAGGTAAGACCATATGACACTGTACTGAGCTATATAATGGATGCAGTACTGAGCTATATCAAACTGATCCATACTACCCTTCACTATACTCTACCATAATAACTCATGACCACCTTTATCAATATGATCATTAGGATGATTATCCAGCTAGAATACATACTGTTTATTTATTTGTTTATTTATGTTTTTTAACTGGGAAAGTCTATCTAAGCAGATCCAATTTTCCTACGAGTCCCAAGAAGAAAAGCATGATGATGATGATACAGTGCCATACAAAGACGCTGGTAGTCCAGGACATTACAACAGATTAAAATGATCATAAACACATATAGTCACATTCTGACCATGGCAATTAAATGCAGACTGCATGGAAATGGGTCTAGAACTATAAGTAACAGACTAGTATTGTAGAAAAAATGTTTTGATGGTGTTGGATTGGGAAAGCATAGTGGTTTTGCTCCCAGTTACACTGCTGGAAACTGGAGCTTGACTAGCATTCCAAAGCACTGGAAGGTCAGCTGGGGTTTTGGAATGTAGCAGCCAATGACCAGCTTTCTCATCTCCATAGAGAACATGAGCACTTTGAGGAGCACTACCTATAGCCTTCCTGGGTGCATTCCAGCATGGAGAAGGTCATGAGTCAGGGGTGAAAAGGTAAAAGAAATGCCTTCACAGTGTAATTCTACTCATTCCCTACTATAGGTATACCACTAGGGGCTATCATCCATTCTCCATGCATCCACAACCCCTTTTTCCCATTATTTACACATGGTGTCTGGATGTCCCTTCAGCAGTAACAATCATCTCAAGCCAGGGTTTACACTGCCAAGATACTAGCCCTGCTGCTGTAGTTCTTCCAAGCCATGCTTGCATACACACTCCCACCTATGGCCAACTGAGTGTCCAATCCACCTACTGCATGTCTTTGGAATGTGGGAGGAAACCGGAGTATCCAGAGGAAACCCATGCAAACACAGGGAGGACATACAAACTCAACAGAGAAGGCATCTCTGTTGAGACTTGAACCAGGGAACCTCTTGTTGTGAGGTGACAAGTCTATCCTCTGTGCCACTGTGCCACTCACTGTAGCAATAGTATGGGAACTGTTAAAACCATGGCACTGGTACTGGAGAACAGCAGTAAGCCCTGAAAACAGGCATTAATAAAAACAAAATGATTACCAGGATGATGAAGTGCTATGATATCCATGAATACTGCCAAATGCACTTCTTGTGGCATATGGCTTTCTATGTATAACACTAATAATTTAATAAATGGTAATTGCATTAGCCACTATTATGTAGAGGTCATCTCCACAGGGGTCCTGACGAGAAAAAACTCTAATGCTTTATGAGAAATGATCCTTAAGTACATACCACTTGCCATAATGGTTAAGCTTTTCACCTCCCATGCACAAGTTACAAGGTTCAATCCTGATCTCTGGCCAATACCTGTTTGAAGTTTGCATGTTGTCTCTGTGTCTCTGTGGTGTTCCTCCTCCCTCCAAAAAGCATGCTAAGTGTTTTCATCTCAAGCTTGCCAAAGAATGAAGCTGTGAACAGCAGCACAGCGTCTACTTAATGCTCTATAGGGGAAAGAGTTGGGCATCTACTGTAGTGTGCAGTATTCTCATGTTAGGAGAACACTGATTACAGACTCTGAGCTGTGTCATGGCTAGCCACTCGGTGTAATATATGCCTCTAGGTGATATGCATGAATATTAGACCAGTGATAAGTAGGTTGAGACCCCGGTCTACTCTGACCTACACTAGGGAACCATGCTAACAGTTGGGGGGGGTGTATATGCCCCTATTGGTCAGCATGTGCCTGCCATAAAGCCCAGCAGCCCTAGGTCAATAAGCTACTGGCTGCCCAGTGTCCAGTTGTCCAACTTGGGTTACCCGGGATAGCTCTGTTGAGTGAAAGCTGGATGTAAACCAATCAACCTGCCAAACATGAACAAAGAATTGCTGCACTCAATGTAGGATTGCAGCTTGAAAGTGGATGAAATGATATATCCAGGAGACAAGATGGAAGGGCAGTATAGTAAAGCACTTGGCTTGGGATCCAGAGTCTATTCCTCAGGAGAAAGACAGGCTAGAAATGGTTTCAGGACTGTGGTGAGAGAGAGGCTTCAGAACACAGTGAGGGATGTCATCAGAATTAGTGACAGACACATGGCAATCAGACTTCAGTGTAAGGCTATGGCACTATTCTTAATCTCAGCCTATGCCCCAGAGCAGGGTTGTGATAGTGAGAAAAGACTGCATTCAGACAGCAGTTGAAGGACCTATTAGGTAAAGCAGGACAACGCAATAATAATTGGGTGACTTGATTCAGTGGTGGCTAGTGACTTCAAATTAAAGGGGGGCTGCAGGAGACAGTTGAATGGGTGGGGCCAATGGGAATGGGGTGTGGCCAGCCAGAAAGGGGTGGAGCTATGCTCAAAACCACAAAAACTGGGACTTTAATTAAATACACTGCCCTGGGTGCCAAACCGTCATTATGAGAGTCCAATCAAGACAAAATGAAGTATAGAAGAAACAAAATATTTCAGTGCATTGGCTACATGACAGTTTACTTAATATCTAGATGGAAACAAAAAGGTTGTGAGGCATGAAAAAATAAATTACTTTTTAAATACATTACTGGAATGCCAGTCAAGATCAAGTATAAAAAAACAAGCACCACTTATCTCAAATCACTTCTCCTTGCAGTGCAGTTCTAATTATAATTTATATTTAGCTTTATAAAAGTGCCAAGTAACACACTGAAAGTAGCAATCTCTGTCATACCCCCACTTGTAAAAATGTTTCTTATCCAAAAAAGACCTGCTGCCTGACAACAACTATCTACTTGTTTCATGGGAAAAACATGATCAAAGGAAAAAATGAACAACAAACAAGAAACAAGCTCAAGATACATTGCTTAAAGGATTTCTGCGCAGGTTATGGACCACCCATGATATATTGGCATTCTGTTTAGTTTAGGGGTAAAGCCTGCAAAGATGACTGCAAGTCTCCAACAAATGTAATGAGCTTCTGAAAGTACTGTAATCCTGTCCTTTATTACAAATACTGTCATATGCATTTCAATACCTAAGACTTATATGTTATCTAGTTATGTAAATATTCTCTGCATGGCAACAACAAAAAGGCTTTCAATGTTGGTAATTCTTTAACAGTATGCTCATAAAGCTTACTTGTATCTTACAGTGTCAGACAAGCTTATCTGATGGTCATTAAAGCATTGCTACTTAAACACAGAGCAACAGGCACTGCCACAACATGCATTTTCTGAATAATAAGAAGCATAGATCAACAGTATAAAAATATGACTGAAAACCGGAACATTCTGCAAAATCAAGGACAGATGAAAAGCCACTGTAGTACTTGTGTCTACCTTGGATGGGAGCATACTCTGCACACTTACACTGCATAACTGCTCCTTGCCTTGCTTGGACACATCCAGAGTCACTACATGGGGGAGTGGGGTGCAAAAGGTATGTCACAATTTGAAACATCTCTGGCTGACGGTGATGGCCCTGATACATTTGTTATACCTCTCAACCTCAGAGCAAGAAATCTGGACAAAGCCATAGATAAAAGTGGGACAAAGGGTCAAAAATAAGGACAATTTTTAAATATTGCTCATATAACCTTATAACGATAATAGAACAGTAGGGCTTGCATTAGAAGGGTATGAAATCTGAAACTTAAATGTCTGTCATTATTTTCTAACTTCAGTCTTTAATGATTTGCCACTAATTTGCCAGAAAAAAACACAATTTTATAAAAAACAGACCAAAAATGTGATGCAAAAATATAAAACAGCCACACAATACAGCTGGAAACCTGTCAAAGAAGGGGCACTTTTTTAATATTAGTACTGATAAGTTGAGCAGCTGACAAAATAAGAGAATCGACATGCATTTCTGAAATAAAAGTAATCTATAACTCTGATCATTACAATTATTTATTAATTGTAAACCCTCCACATTTTCTTCCAAAATTGCCATTTTGCAGAGAGATTATTAGGGGAAGAGCAACATTCTGAGCCAAAGTTGGGGACAGTTGAGAGGTTTGGGAATACCTAATTCTATAAAGTTATTTATTTGCATGTACCTCTCAAGCTCTTAATGCAGGAAATCTGGACAAGGCCAAATATATTGGGGGAACATACAGACAGTACTAAAAATTACTGTTGTATAAACTTAGGCAGTTGATAGAATAACAGTTCTTGCTTTAGCATGCATTTTTCTGAAGGATATGAAGTCTGAAACTCAACGTCTGTCATTATTCAGTGACTTCATTCCTAAATGATTTGCCATAAAACCACAAATTTTATGAGGAGCAAACCAAAATAAGAAGCAAAAATCTATTCATTCTGCGAAAATCTGGACAGTTGAGAGGTATAGTTCAGCCGGGGCTGTCTTTGAGTTTGCCCCCCCCCCTCACAAAATCATAGTCGAATGGGGCCTCCCACCTGCAGCCATTCCAATGTCCCATTACTTCACATTTTCAAATGTCCCATTACTTGGCTATTTCACCCCATTTACTATAAACACTGTAATGTGCATACTGCTTTACTTCTATGATGATCTGGATTTCATTTAAAAGTTTTATTTTACATTTGACAGCACAAACACTAATATACATCTGTTAAACAAAGCAATGCAGTCTCACAATGAAAATAGACTTAACATTAAAACCTCTCTGCTCTTGAAACTCACATTCATTGAAACAGCATTGAAACCGACATTCAAAGAAAATACATCTGGTCAGTGGCAGATAAAGATTAACTTTGGGCTGTTTTCAAGTCATAGGCCCCTTGCACAAGAGACATACATGCGTTCTTTGAGACACCTTCCCGATTGTATTAAATTATACTCCTTATATAATTCAGTACAGTTGTTAGAGGGCATTTTAAATTTATTGTTGTGAACATTTTTCTTGTAAACAATAAAACAAAATGCATGCACCAATAATGACAAAACTGCCCAATTCAGAACATTTCCATCATAAAAGTCTACTCAAACTTCTACAATCCACCAGTATCAGTAAATATACACAATCTCTGCAGAAGTAAAAGTCATCTAAATAATTCCACATTAAAGAGATCTGTAACTAATGAAGAGGTTGCTGCTAGCAAACAACTTTATATTTCATTGTTTCATCTGCAAATATAGTGCCTGTTGCCCTTGTGGAATAAATTGCCTATGTTACATTAGAAAAATGATAAGCTAGTAATATGGGAATGGATGGCAAACTAATAACAGGTTGATAGTTACTAGGTATCTCTACCAAAGATGACATTCTCAGGACTGCAGCATCCACCCCCTTTAAAAGTACAACACAGTACACTAGCGCATCTACATACAGTGGGAGTAGAACCCTCAGCCTTCTGCATTGAAAGCAAGTACACTACCTGTTATGTTATTAACAATGCAAGCAAACTCAGCATAAGCAACACTAAACTTCTCTTCCCTTGAAGCTCTTAGCTTCTTGTAAAATCCACTACACACTCAATTGTATCTCTCAACTTTGCAGCACATGAGCACACAAAATCTGGAAAAAAACATTTATTGGGGTGGAGACAAAAGCCCAAAAACCAGGGACACTTTTTAAACATTGCTTGTATAAGCTTGGAAAGTTTTATAGAATAAAATGCTGTGCTACCGCCATGCATTTCACTGCCAAGACTTGAACCCAGGACCCTGTGCAGTATAGTCAGAGTAATATACCACTATGCCAAATCAGCTGTTCCTTGAAAGACAGGAAGACTTAAACTTAAATGGTTATTATTTAGTGAATTCAGTTCTCACCATAGCTCTCAACGTCTTAGCACAAAACACCCGGACAAAGCCAATAATGGGAGAATACAGCCGCAAAATAGGGACAAATTTCAGATATTGATCTTAAAAACTTAGAAAATTGCTAGAATAAAATGTTTTGTGTTGCCATGTACTTTCTGAAGAATATGAAGTCTGAAATTAAAATGTCTGTCATTATCTAGTGAATTCAAAATCCAGAAAAACACAGATTTTATTAGGAACAGAACAGAACAAAAATATGAGGCAAAAATCTGAACACTTTTCACAAGTGGTGGTGGGAAGGGAATTCAGGCTCTTCAGGGTTTGTGCCTGAGTTATTCTCTAGCCACCAGTTATAGTTAACTGGGGAATTTCACACACACGCGCACACACACACACACACACACACACACACACACACACACACACACACACACACACACACACACACACTCTCTGCAAAAGGCAGTACCTGAGAGCAGAGTCCATCATTCAAAGCAAAATGCAAAGTCCCGTTTCCCCATGCAAAAGCAGCAGCTTGCTCCAATTGTCCCTGGGAATGAGCACACATGCGTGCTCTGAATCCAGCCTCCAGTTCTGTTCTGAGCATGCACAGACTGCAGACCTTGCAGTCTCATCCCCTTCCAGTCCATGCAGTGACTTCTGGGGCATCTGTTGACTTATGCCTTCTTTCCTAATCCGGGACTGATTAAATAGCAGTCTGGACACATGTGGGGAGTTCCGGGACTTGTTAATTTTGGTTTTTCCTGTTTTTGTACAGCTGGGGGGGGGGGCTGCAGTCCTGCAATCCAATAGCACGAGCCACCACTGACTTGATTGTACATATCAGTACAGGATATGAGGACTGCCTGAATCCACATGGGTGAGGCAATAGTAGTTAGGAAGGAGAGGTCATACTAGACTCCTGTATGGTAAATGACTTGATAGTAGCCAATGCATGGTTCAGAAATAGAGACAATCACAAGATCACATACAAGAATGGCCAACATGCAATTCAGGTAGACTTCCTCCTAGTTAGGAAAAGGTATTAGGGTATCATCAGCAATTACAAAGTCATTCCCAATGAAACAGTTGGCACACAGCATAAACCACTAGCTGCCATATCAGCTACAAGCAGTTGTCAGAGAAGGCTCTAAGGTTAACAGAGACCTGGCTGAAGACCTGGAAGTTGACTATAGAGAAAACACAACAGTTCAAGGAATTATTCAGAGCCCTAGCACTTCTAAAAAAAGGGGAAATAGCTGGAGTTAAAGAAGAATGGCAGCACCTCCAAACAGCATGTATAAGGACTACAGAACAGATATGCAGATGAGACGGGTATGGAAATAAGGTACATAGGAAAAGCTGGTGGTGGAATGCAGAAGTCTAAGAAGTCAACAAAAGAAATAAGGAGTGCAGGAAAAAGCGGGAGATAGAAAAGATGGACCAGGCTAGGAAGGAATACTGGTTGGCTAACAAAGAAGTTAAGAACAGAGATGCAATAGCAAAGAACAAGGCATCAGTGACACTCTACCAGCTTCTGGAAAGTAAGTCAGTAGATGGCACAAAGAAACTATATCAGCTTGCAAGGCAAAGACAGAAAGATAAAGAAGGTATTAAGACACCCTTTATAAGGGATATCAGCAACAACCTGCTCACCAGTCTACAGGATATCAAAGGCAGATGGAAGGAGTACTTCCAGCAGCTCCTGAATGAAGAAAACCCCACAGAAGCTGTACTGCCCCAGGCACATTTTACAATGAGAGAAGAGGTGGAGCCCACCATAGAAGAAGTAAGAACAGCACTAAGAGAAATGAAGTCAGGGAAAGCAGCAAGCTCAGATGAGGTCATAGCAGATATGATAAAGATGCTGAGTGAGTTAAGGGATAAATGGCTCCTGAAGGTACTCATAGCAGTGTGGAGAGAAAGGCGTATCCCACATGACCGGTGAATAAGCATATTCATGCTTTCACAGCTGTGTGCGGTACAGAGGTATGAAACTTCTGATAAACTGCATGAAAGTTCTGGAGAGGGTGATTGATAAACGGATATGCAGAGTAGTTGAAAGTAAGATGAGAGATGAACAGTTCGGATTCAGATGAGGAAGCAGCACAACTGATGCAATGTTTGCAGTGAGACTGATAGCTGAAAAGAAGCTACAGATGAGGAAAGAGTCCAAATGGGCATTCCTAGACTTGTAGAAAACATATGATAAGGTCCCAAGAAAGCTGATTTGGGCTGTTCTGTGGTAGTTTGAAGTACACACAGTGTTTGGACTCATAGAGGGGTTCCCAGCAGGAGTGGGTGTGCATCAAGGTTCAACTCAGAGCCCACTGCTGTTCATACTGCTGATGGACTACATTAGCAAACAGGTTGGAGGGGACAGATCAATCAAGCTGCTGTATGCAGATAATGTGGCATTACAGGCAGAACTTTGCAAAGGATATGGGAATGGAATGAAAAACAGAAAGTAAATGCAATGAAACTGAATATGGATAAGATAGGCGTGATGACAACAAATGGTGAAGTTCAGAAGAAGCTGAGAATTGAGACAGAAAGGAAGAAAATTGAATAGGTTAACAGCTTCACGTATCTGGGAGGGGTAGTTGAGGAGAAGGGTAGTCAGGATGAGGAGGTCAAAGTTAGAATCAGAGGTGCTACAGCCAACTGGCACAAAATGCCAGGTGTAGTATATGACATAATGCAAAAGAACCTGAAAAGTAAGATGTATAAAACAGTGGCAGAAACCTGGCAGTAAAGGTAGAGCAGTTGATAAAGCTAGAGGTGATAGAGACGAAGTGCCTGAAACAGGTGGCAGGATGTCCACTAGGACATAAGAGCAGAAGCCAAAGTAGCTCCAATTTTAGGAATGGTCTAAGAGAAAAGATTACAGTGGTTTGGGCACACATGCAGGAAGCCGAAGACAATCTGGTGAAGAAGATTTGGGACAGACAGGAAGAAAGCAAGAGGAAACATGAGTGCCCAGCAATGAGGTGGATGGATTGTGTGAGAGAAGACCTCTGACAGACATGAGTGACAAAGATGGCAGGAGAGTGGTGCTGAATAGACAGAGATGGCGACAGTTTACATGACACCCAACTCCATGCAGCAAATGGGAAAAATGGGGTTGATGATGGTAATGATACTCTGACAATAACATAAATGTTACTGATATATATAAGAGTACACAGATTTAGTAGAGGGTAAGAAGAATTCAAGAAAGTAAACCCTCCACAGTATGAATATTCTGTCTACCTCCAAACTCTGTAAGACATCAATAATTTTATCAGTTTCCATTTAAGGATATAAGACATAAAATTCTAAAGCTATAAAGCTATAGCAGAATTAAAACATTCTGTCAGTGTGTGGTATATATATATATATATATATATATATATATATATATATATATATATATATATGAAGAAAAATGTATTTCTTTCGATGAATGCAAAGTATTTATGAACATATATAAAAAGGGGTAGAAAAGCAAGGCAAAAGTGAAAACCAAAGGGGTAATGAAGTTGGCACAAGATAAAAGAGGAAAAAAAAAGAGAGCAGTGTGTTAAAAGAGATAATGTAGAAAGCTAGACCAGAGGATCAGCATGTAAGAACAGTTTATCATAGTCAGCAACTAGCTAACATTGGCCAAAGGTCCTTGAAGTTTTAACACATTTTGCACAGTAATTGTGATTTAAATCGGTAGCTAATATATAAAACTAGACCAGTAAAAATAATACTATAAAAATAAATCCAAAACCCTGAATTCTCAAAACACAGAAATTTGAAATAATCAAATATGATTGTGATGCAAAATTACTGTGAGTTAAAATTAATTATTCTTTCATTCATTTACCATTATCTTATTTAGGGTTGTAAGGGATATGGAAACTGTCCTGCATTCAACAGGTATTACAACTGAAAATAAAAAGCAGTCAAATCAAATGTGGTAACCATCATCCCCCGTCAACTCACTTTTCTGTTTCTCTGTTAGTCCGTCTCTCTGTCTGTCTCTGTCTCTCTTTCTCCCTCTCTATCTCTCTCTCTCCTATAGTGAGTGTATGACACTTGGTTAAACTAAACATAGATTGGTATAGAAAACTGCTGACTATGCTGTAAACAGCTGGAATTAGTATTTTAAATGGGAGTGTCTCCTTATGTCCCCCCATACCTCTGCCACTACAAATATATATAAGTATATATACATATATACATACATGTATATAAATGCATACAGACTAACAATGATATTGCACAACAGCAGGGAAAGCTCACATTCCTGGTCCCCATTGTACTGTGATCTCATGCCCCAGAATAATAGCACTGTTTAATAAGGTGTGAATTTAGGCAGTTAGAATGCCGCTTGTTGCACTTGTTCAGCTGTATTGTTCTTGACCTGCATGCAGTCTGTTGTATTTTGTGTGTGTGTGTGTGTGTGTGTGTGTGTGTGTGTGTGTGTGTGTGTGTGTGTGTGAGTGCATGTGTTTGTATACTAATATGACAGTCGCACTTTATCTTTAAATACTTTATAACTTTTTTTTCAAATTCACAATGACCATAAAGTTAATATAGTTAAAGTCTGAGGGGTATAAAGGGTGTAGCCCTCCACAATAGGGCAGTAAGGACAGCCACTTGCATTACAGATTTTATTTCTAAGGCTTTTATTTCACAATAATTTAACAATTAAATATATTCTATTATTTCAAAATTCTATATTATGAAAATTCAACATTCTAAGTAATTTTATGGTATTCTTTATTACTGGTAGCTTTTTTCTTTTTCCTTTTAAGAGTACAATTAGCTGTCTGATTTACATATGGTAACATGATTTTAGTGTTCCTGAAACTATGAGATCAGAGCAAAAGAACAGACTCTGGTTAGGTGGTAGTTTCTTGTTGCGGACATTATACACGACAAAGATTTATCACCAAATTTGTCTGATGTAGAAGGAACATTTAAAATACACAAGATTGGCATATCTAAGTCTGGAGTACAAGTGAAATACGTGCTGATTAAAGCTCTTTTTCCAGTTATTATTCAATACAACAGATAAGATATGCTAATTAATTATTTTCTGTTTGTGGTCATATATAGAGCTCACAAACTTCGAAGGATTTATTCTGTATGATTATGGGTTATTTCACTCAGAAGGTATTTAAAATACCTTCATAGCACACATCTGACCACAAATAAATCTGCAGATGTCGAAGTCCACGTTACTATATATTACACTGTCTGGAACAAGATGTTTATAAAATACTGTGGAAATAAATACAATTAAGCCATTCTTCTAGTCTAATTCTTTGCTATCTGATATTATTCTTTGGTGGGGTAATGCCAGATAAAAGAGGGATGAAACAGAGAATATAAGTAATATAAAGAAATGTATAGTACTGACATAATGTGCCATGCACATAACTATACATTTTAAATATTTGAAATGCAAAACTACAGGATGGGATCTTCCTCTTATCTAAGAGTCAACTGAGGGAATCCCACATTTGTAAACAAAATTTTGGACATTTATGTACCTCTAGATAAAAACTGACGTAAAATGTTTAGCCAAGACTTTTGGTAAAAAAAAGTATGAGACTTTATAAAATGAATTCTCTTGCTCTGTGCATTTGATGAAGGCATGCAAACATTGGGTTCTATGTCAAGTTCAGCAGTGTCAGTGGGTGGGGTGAGGCACGAGGTGCCAGTAGCCAAGAAAGGAGAGCCCTTACTTGCTTCAAGATGTCCCACCTAGATAACGTTGTTTATAGCATTGGAAAAGGTTAATCGTAAAGATCCAGCATACACACTGGTAGTTGAAGACGTGAAAGAAGTCAGATTAGGAACTTGAGTGACTCAGGATTTTCAGAGTCAGTTGTGACAGCAACAAAGGTAGGCAGGCCTTCTGAAGTCCAGGTTCAAAGTTTTGTGCTCTCTGCTCATTGGTGGGATGGTGCATGCAACATAGGAAAGTACTGGAATTAATTTACTTCTGGTGACAGGGGATCAACAAAGAGCAACAAGCAAAATAACATTCAACATTCTGGCAGGTATTTTTTTTACCCTTCATTGCTTTTATTATATAACTGTTATCTCACCTTTAAAATAAAGGTAAAACAGACTTCTTGCCATGTTACTTAAATCAATATCTTAGAATGGTAGATGGCTGTTGGTTTAGGATCCTTGTGATATAAGGGATTCTTCTGATTTGTGTTCTCTATTCTTGAGAACAGAATGGCTATATTGGTATTGTAAAAAAATGACCTTTCCTTTATGTTAATAAGGTGAGTCATGATATGAGAGCATGCTGTGTATTTATCAGGATTTTCTTTTGCTTTAACAATTTCATATATGGGGAATGAGTTTTAACACAGCTTCACTGACAGGGGTATCAGGCGATTCAGATACAAGTGTGTATTATTGCTTCAAATTTATAAATTCAAATTGTATGGAAGAGTGAAAGATAAATTGACTTTCTAGGCATTGGAAGTAATTACATTTGTGTTCAGTTCTTTGTAGTCATTTGTTATTAATATTTGAAATGTAGTTGTTTGCCTCTTGTCAGTATGATGTTGAACAACCCTCAGAGACTAAAAAACTGCTTTGTAAAAATCAAATTGAGGAACTTAGTAAAAAAAAACAGGTCACCCATTTCAGATTCTTGAGGTGCTTTTGTTGAAAAGTCTGCTGTCACAAAACAAGCTAATGGGTGACCATATTTATTGTATCACAACTCATATTCTGACAGCTGAAAATTTGGCTTAAGTCTGACCGCTTCTTGATGAATGTATAAATGTCCTTGCACAGAGATAACTGCCCAGTTTTAAGAATTTACAATTCATCGAGTTACAATCTGCTATCCATTTAACACTGGTTATAGCAGTCTTGCATCTAGTTGAGAAAATAATGGCTCCCTGTTTTGGACAGGCTGACTCTGCAGTCCTCTACTTTGGGACAAGGGGTATTTGTGAATAGGAGTGAATAGGTATGGTGTTGCCCTTCTACAACAGGGTGCAGTAATTTTTGAAGATGTTATATAATGCCATATGTTTGGTGTACAACCATGTGCAAGTTATCTTTGAAGGAAAAAAAAGATTTTTTTCCCCAAAACATATGTTTGCTCTATAGGTATTGGTACCTGAAAATAGTTTATAAGTTATTCTAGATTACTTCATGCTGAGTTATAAAGCCTTCTGTTCAGCATATTTCCTTATTTAGGTAGTATATTCAGACTACATAAGGCAATGTGCCCCTTTTTAAAATCTCTGAAAGCTTAAGAAAATTTCGTAAGTGTGTTAATCTGTATATATTGAATGTAAATGGCCAGCAACATGCCAACAAAAGTCTTGTCTCAATGCACGTGTTAAAATTTTGATTTAAAAACAAGCAATGAATTGTTAGAAAGAAAATGCAATGCCAAGTTTGATTGTCATGCTATTACCAGGTTCTAGAGTACCAGTGTCTTAAGGTGCATTGTTGGGGAGACCTGGGGGTAGCTGTGCTCTCTATATTTCCATTACAAAAAAAGAGTGTAGTGGCTTAGTGGTCGATCTCTGCTTCACAGCTCCTGAGTCCACTGTTCTATCCTGACCTCTAATCATGGTCTGTATGACTTCTGCATCTTCTCCCCACGTCTGTGTGGGTTTTCTCTAGTTAGTCTGGTTTCCCCTACCTGTCAAAAAGCATGTCAGTTGACTGGCTACACAAAGTCATCTATGTACATGTTAAATTTACCCATACCCTTGTGCTCTGTATTGTGGCTGAACAGGGTCATAGAAGGTTACCAGTTCACCTACTTCATCTCATATATATAAAATCCTACTTTTTTAATAAGTTAGCACCCCCCCCATTCCACCCCAGTTGTCATAAAAACAATCTGATTCCTGCCCCATGTATTCTAGAGGGCATTCACTGTTTATTGTCCTACTGCTGCTTCAGGAAGGCTATATTAGTCATCTGCTCCCCCACTGTAAACAATGTTACCTCACATCATCTTTTACCTGGCCACCTTATGTTATCAGACTTTGCCCGCCTGTTGTCCCACATCTCCACTGAAAATGGACATATATCCAGTCAGACTATCCGAGTCAACAAATGTAAATCTCACATATGACAGCTGCAAGATCTAAGTAGACTAGACAGATGAATAATCTTCATTTACTTGGAGAGATTATTTAGCACAGGTGGATATAAAAGATCCCATGGCACTCATCAAAAAAGTAGGGGAAGCTCCTTGGTGTCTTGGCCAAATGTCTCATAGTTAGTATGTATACCACCACATGTGTCTCCTGAAAAGACAACAACTGCCTACTGAATCTAATCTGGTCAGTTTGGTATAAATAAATAAATAAATAAATAAATAAATAAATACAAGAGTAAATAAATAAATAATCTTTTTTGGAAAGATGGCAATCACTTAAATTCTATGAAGTTGCTTGAGGAAGTTCAATATCTCTCTCATACCCACTCTCTGCATCATTCCCTCAAGGTTCTACTAATGAAACTTGTTTAATTTATATATATAATTTCTGAGTCAGATCATGCACCTCTTTTGATGATCTTCCTTTGAAATGCCTCCCTGCAGTCTATTTCATTATGCTCCTGAGGTCTTCAGACTAGCATATATAATCTAGATGGGTGAATTACCATCTATATAGAAGGACAGGCAACTTCTTAACTTTCTGTGCTTCCCTGTATTTCTTCACCCTAGAACATACCTGCTCCTTTTATATCCAGAAGCACATTGCATGAGATATCTCTCACTCTTCTGTTTCTTATTATGTGGTGTATTATTTTAACTTTCAGAAACCCACTGCCGGGATAGCCTACTATTTCCAAAGGGCCCAATTACTTTTTTTTAAACATAAATTCATAATATCTAATGATTATGTCCAACAATACACTTGGTTCCACATTGTTTAATACTTCTGTTCTTGCATTTCTCTTAGCCATCATAACACATAGTTTGTTGAAGAAGGATTGACAGGTATGTTAACTGGCATTCAGCTGTCAGATATTTGTCCTCTCTGTTTGTCACAGAAAACAACAGGCCCCTTAGGTGTTACATAACTATGTGTACATATATCTGTGTATCTATATCTATCTCATCTGTCTATATATATATATATATATATATATATATATATATATATATATATGTATATTATATATATATATATATATATATATATATATATATATATATACTGATATATAAATATAAATATATCTCTGTATCTATTTACCTCTCTATGTATATCTATATAGATATAGATATAGAGATAGATACTGGGAATTTGTCCTTTCCCCACTGTAGTCTGATTTCAAAGTTGGTATAGTTAAGCACCAGGTGGTAAGGGGTTGCAGTGGGCCTTTTTTAATCTTTGTGATTCAAAGTGTTTTTGTCCTAAATGTTTGAACTTTTGATGACGTGAGATAAACATACACACACACAAACACACACACACACACACACACACACACACACATATATATATATATATATATATATATATATATATATATAGTTTCTTGAATCCAATTTTAATCTTGTGTTTATATAGATAAATATATATTTTCCTGAACCTGAATGTAATCCTGAGTTTATTTATAATATTGAGCATTAACCATGAGGGCACATTCATCCAGTTCCACCCAACGAAGTGTTAAAAATAAAATCTATCTTGTGAAAGGTTTTGGTCTTTAGTTGCATAACTTCCACCTGTCTTTGCCAACATATGTGGCACAATGTGTGGCACAATGTGTAGCACAAGTGCACAGATTGCAGAAGACATGATGGCGACTCTAATTAGAAAAGAAAAGCACACAAGAATCAGCTGCAGTACATTTAAAGTGTTTGCAGACTATGGAGTATTGTAAATTATTACAAACTTATGGTTTAAACTATCAGTTGGCAGCATGGAAAATCATTTCTTCCTACAATATATAGGGTTTTTGACAGGGACACTACATTACATTGTGTCTCATTAGTGGAAACATCGAGGAAAAAGAATACTACTAGTGGCAAGATTAAAGGCAGACAGGTTTATCTTAAACATTTCACACATTTTGGAATAGAAGTTAAAAAAAAACATTCTTTCTGTATCCATACTTAAGGCCATCTTTATTTTTATTCATTAGCTGGAGACTGGAGTAGAGTACTGACACAGCCTGGGACCACTATCTGGTTAAGTGACTTCCCCAGACTCAATTAGAAGGCAAATGAAATCAAACCTGTGCCACAGGAAGCAATAGATGACCTGAATTTTCTGAACTCACTTCCAGATAAACATAGGCTCATAGATTAGTACTAGGCTAACTGCCTCTGTGGGCCATTTCAGGCCTAGCCAATGCCCTATGTGAGAATCAAACCCTGCGATTTGTGTCTGGAACATAAGCACCTTACCCATTACCCCAACCTCCCACAGGATCACAGTAATGACAGAAACTTCAGTGATAACATTAAATT
The DNA here is from genome assembly GCF_019279795.1 of Protopterus annectens. Classification (NCBI taxonomy): domain Eukaryota; kingdom Metazoa; phylum Chordata; order Ceratodontiformes; family Protopteridae; genus Protopterus; species Protopterus annectens. The sequence goes on from NC_056747.1 coordinate 1,240,883,007, forward strand.
TTTCAATAGCCAGTAGGTCATAAGCTTGTGAACAGGACTTGTACTGCATTTGCTGATGTGCTCAGGATCCCACTTCTTTGCAAACAGCTGGGTTTATAGTCCTGCAGTAAGGGCTCCCACTGCTGGACGTACTCAATGTTCCCTCTGAATGTCAAGAGACTTAGGACATACTCCATATCAGTTTCGTTTTGTATCTTGTTTAAATTTCACCATATGTTTTGAATGTTTAATACTGTGACTGAAATGGATCTCATTTGTAAGTTATGGTAGATTTCAAATTAATTAAATCAGTATTGCTATAATCTTCATTTTTTTCCATAATCTTTAATAATCTTCAATTTTTGTCAAATCTGCATATTTATTTATTTTATTTTACATTTGTTAACTGGGAAAGTCCAACTGGATACATGTCCATTTTCAGTGGAGTCCTGGGGAGAAAAGCTCCAACATCACATTACATATATGAGAGAACAACTAAGCAGCCTAAGTGCATAGGATTTCTATGAAGGAAATACTTATAAGTAAATTTCCAGTAATTATTTACAAGGTTTTGTTGTAGATATTACATACCATGCTATACATTTTTCAGTTTTCTTTTACCAATATGTGCATATATCTGTAAGATGTGAATTCACAACCTGTGATGGAGATGCTGTTTCATGCACTGTACTGAGCTGTCATACAGGACTGCACAATGCATCAGCAAGCTGGGAGGTAGCTTACTTCACTTACTTGCACTTACAGTTTGGCAGGTGTTAAAAAGGACTAAAGTTATGAGCAACTGCCTGTAGTACAGGGTTTGATTCCTTTAGCCTTCATTTGCTTGTCGTGTGACTTTGCGTAAGTCACTTAAATCAGACAGCACTTTGCGGCAATTGGGGATTTGGTCTAGACTCATTAATGGTCTTTTAGACTGGATGCCTAATTATAACCTATGATGCTCAGCATGCTTTCCTATAAAAATTCTGATTCACGAATCAAAGAAGCAGCTTAATATTAACTAGAGACAAACACTCCATTTATCATTTGTTAACTGACTGAGTAACTGGGCCGATTCATGGACCTTTTCAGACAGAAATCTGGGCAAAGGCAAGGGTAAACACAATAAACACACAACCATAAAACACCCATACACATGTAAAACACAGACAGACAGACAGCAAGACAGATATACAGGCAGACACACACATACACACATGCAACCCCCCCCCAACACACACTTGTATACAGTGTAAAATTACATTGCAATTCAGTCAAGTGATCAAAACTCATCCTATTACAGTCCATTGAAAAAGCCTGAAAATAAGCAAAATAAGTCAATAAAACCCATTGCATCCGCGCCCCCATCTCTAAATATAGTAATGCTAAGATTACACAACCGTGAAAAAAAGAAAAAAAAATATTTACCTCACTGTCAGCCGGGATAAGCCAAAAGACACAACAACTGTCAGCCATTCCCAGGAAAGCATATTAAGCACCATTCTTTTTATTTTGTGGGTAACTCATCATCATCCAACTCCCTTTTTCCCATTTTCCAGATGGGGTCAGAGTATTGTGTCATCTGCCTCTAACACTGTCTCAGTTCAATTCCACTCTCTTACCTTCTTCAGCATTCATGCCTGACTGCTGCAGGTCTTCTCTCATACTATCCATCGACTTCTTTGCTGGATGCCCTCATTTCCTCTTGCCTTCTTCCTGTCTGTTCCAAATATTCTTCACCAGATTGTCTTCTGCTTTTCTGCACATGTGCCTGAACTACCATCATCTGTTCTTTTTGACCTTCTCTGAAATTGCAGCTACTTTGGCTTCTGCTCTGATGTCCTCATTTCTTTGTCTGTCCCACAGTGTGCATCCTACCACCATCTCAGGAACTTCATCTCCACCACCTCTAATTTCGTCATCTGCTTTCCTTCAATGTCCAGGTTTCTGTACCATACAGTATTACTGATCACACTACTGTTTTGTACACCTTACTTTTCAGCTTATTTGGCATTCCTCTGTCATACACTACCCCTTACAGTCTGTGCCAACTGGTTGCAGCTCCTCTGATCCTAGTTTTGACCTCATCATTCAGAGTTCCCTTCTCCTCAAAAACCCTCCGAGATACCTGAAGCTGTTTATCTGTTCCACTATTTTCCCTTCAGTCTCACTTCTCAGCTTCTTCTAATTTCCATTTGCTACCATTACCACTGTCTTATCTGTACTTAGTTTCATCCCATGTGCTTTCAGTTTTGCATTCTATTCCCCCATCTTTTGGTGAAGTTGTTGCTCAGTCTGCCTGTAATGCCACATTGTCTGCATACAGCAACTTTGTTGATCTGTCCCCTCCAGTTTGTTTGCTAATGTAGTCCATCACCAGCAATGGGCGCAGAGCTGAACCCTGATGCACGCCCACTCCCTCTGGGACTCCTCTCCGTGAGGCCAAACACTCTTCTTACTTGAGTCATTCGATCCTTGTACACAGGCTACACTAATTCTGCCAATGTTTCTGGGACTTTGACCCAATGCAAGACTGCCTACATCAGCTTTCTTGGGAGCTTCTCATAAGCTTTTTTCAAGTCTAGGAATGACCAGTTGGACTCTTTCTTCATCTCTAGCTTCTTCTCAACTATCTGCCTGAATGCAAATGTTTGGTCAGTTGTGCTGCATTCTGATCTGAATCCAAACTTCTCAACTCTCATCTTACTTTCTACTGCTCTGTGAATTTGTTTATCAATCACCCTCTTCAGAACTTTCTTGCAGTGGGACAGGAATTTCATACCTCTATACTGTTCATAGTTGTGAATGTCCCCTTTGTTCTTGAACACTGGGCACTAGTATGCTTATTCTGCAGTCATCTGAGATATGTTTTCTCTCCATACTGCTATGTGTGCCCTTAGGATCCATTTCTCCCCTATCTCATGCAACATCTTTATCATATCAGCGGTGACCTCATTTGAGCCTGCTACTTTCCATGACTTTAGTTTCCTTAGTGCTGTTCTTACTTTTTCTATGATGGGCTCCTCTTCTTCTCTCATCGTAAGCTGTGTCTAGGGCAGTACAGCTTCTGTGGTGTTTTCTTCATTCAGAAGCTACTGGAAGTTCTCTGTCCATCTGCCTTTGATGTCTTGTAAACTGGTGAGCAGGTTATTGCTGGCATTCCTTATGAAGAATGTCTGACTATCTTCTTTATCTTTCTGTCTTTGCCTTGCAACCTGATATTGTTTGTTTGAACCATCTACTGACTTACTTTCCAGAAGCTGGTAGCATGCCTCTGATGCCTTGTTCTTTGCCATTGCAACTCCTCTCTTAACTTCTTTGTTAGCCAGCCAGTATTCTTTCCTAGCCTGGTCTGTATTTTCTATTTCCCACTTTTTCCTGCACTCCTTTCTTTTGATTCCTTCCTGGACTTCTGCATACCAACACCAGCTTTCCTTATGCACCTTATTTCCATACCTGGCTTGGCCACATATCTATTCTGTAGTCGTAACACATGCTGTTTTGAGGCACTGAGATTCTTCAATCCCACCTATTTCCTCTACTTTTTGAAGTGCTAGAGCCCTGCGTACTTCCTTTACCTGTTGTGCTTTCTCTCAAGTCAATTTCTTGGTCTTTAACCTGGTTTATGTTGACCTTAGAGTCTTCTCTGACCACTGCTTGCAGCTGACTGCTGCAACCAATGATTTATGCTGTGGGCCGACTGTTTCACTGGAGATGAATCTGTAATTGCTGATTTGATTCCAATGCCCTTTTCTTACCCTTACTAGGAGAAGTCTACCTAAGTTGCCATTCTTGCATGTGATCTTGAGACTGTCTCTCTTGCTGAACCATGTGTTGGTCACCATCAAGCCATTTGAATGACAGAAGTTTAGAATGGCCTTTCCTTTATTCCTGTTGCCCCATCCATGTGGACCCAAGTAGTCCTCATATTCATTTCTGTCTTTCACATTATGTGCATTCAGGTCACCCATTATCAACACCAATTCATGTTAAACTGCCTTACCTAGTAGAGATTACAAATGCTGTCTGAATGCACTCTTCCTCACTATCACAACCCTGTTGTGGGGCATAGGCTGAGATTATGAATACTGCCCTCTCATTAGGCTGGAGTCTGATTGCCAAGAATCTGTCATTAACTCTGATGACATCCCTCACTGTCTTCTGAAGCCTCTCCCTCACCACCTATTTCCTTTCAATTTAGCCTGTCCTCCTCCTGAGTAGTAGGCTGTGGATCCCAAGCCAAGTGGCTTTGCTGCACTGCCCTTTCATCTTGTCTCCTGGATATATAGGAAGTCCAGTCTCCTCCTTGCCATCATGTTATCCACTTCCATACTCTGTCCTGTACATTGTCTGGAGCAATTCTTACTTCATGTTTGACAGGTTGCTTGGTTTTACATCCAACTTGTACTCAACAGAGCTATCCCAGGTAACCTAAATTGGGTAACTAGACACAGGCCAACCAGAAGCTTATTGACCCAGGTGAATGGTATGATGGTGGGCATCATACACTAGCCACTAGGGGCAGATACACCCCTCCCACCTTTAGCATGTGTCCTTGGTGTATGTCAAAGTAGTCCAGGTTCTCAACTCACTTATCACTGACAAATACCCATGTCCATTTGGCAACATTACTCAACATGACTGAATCAGCTACAGCTATATTTTACATTGTCATCTGACTTGCTCTGTCTGTGATCTATGTTCTCCTATCTTGAGGATACTGCGCACCACAGTAGGTGCCCAAAGCGATTGGTCTTTACAATTCATCCACCTGTAGGCCACTATCTAGAGTTTGTGCTGCTGCCCACAATTCCATTCTTGGGTGAGTCTGAGATGGAAACAATCAGAATATTTTTGGGAGGTAGAAGGAACTCCAAGGAGACACAGGGAGAGCATGCAAACTTCATGCAGGCATTGAATGGAGGCCAGGAGTGTCAGTGAATCTTGTACTTTGTGCATGAAAGGCAACGACCTTAACCATTATGTCAGCTAGGTAACTGAATGGTACTTCATCCTCTATACCCCTTTAGTTACACTACTGCTGAATGGTACTTCATCCTCTATACCCCTTTAGTTACACTACTGCCGAATGGTACTTCATCCTCTATACCCCTTTAGTTACACTACTGCCAAATGGTACTTCATCCTCTATACCCCTTTAGTTACACCACTGCCGAATGGTACTTCATCCTCTATACCCCTTTAGTTACACTACTGCCGAGTGGTACTTCATCCTCTATACCCCTTTAGTTACACTACTGCCTTATGATGATATGCATCATGGATATAATTCCTCTGATGGCATTAATGTAGATTAGAGTGACTTCTTAGTATAGACTGAATGGTGGATGTCTGAAATTGTATCATGACTTCCAGAAACTGCAACAGATCTTAGAGAAGCTCTAGGTATGTAAGGTAGCACATATGTGCCAAATCCGGGTAGACTCTAGTAAAGGGGGTAGTATGGGAACCAGAAGTCAGATGACCAGATGTATGTGATGTTATTCCGTAATCCAGCACATAAATGATGATTTAATAATAGATGAGACTGAAGTCTCGAGGCAGTCTGTTTTTGTAACATGACAAAGAATGATCTCTCACCCACTTCATCTTGCCTTGCTTTAGTAAGTAACCAAGAAATAAGGAATTCTTTAGATCAGTCAGAAAAATATAGTGAGATTAGTTACATACTGTTTTTCCATATCTGTGTGAATCTATTCATCTGTGTTATTTTAATATTTTTTGTGAGTGAAACACTGGTGTTTATTGTAAATAGTTATTATTATTATTATTATTATTATTATTATTATTATAGTATTTTCATGTTCTTTTATTATTTATTATTAAATATATTTAAACTTCTCATTGTGGCTAGTCCTTTAGAGAATATTTTAACCTTTTAGAGTACTTATATTTTTTTGGTGATACAGTGACAACTCCTGAGAACCTTGCCACATTGGTCAAACACTACCATTTGCATTAATATTAATTTCACTCAGTATAATTGGGTACCCTTGTAAGAGCCTTAGAGTAACTGGCTTTGGAGTGTCTGGTGGCAGTAACTACCTTATAGTCTAGGCAAAGGGTAGCAGAGTGAGTCAATCTGTTCTAGCCTTTCCCAGGTGTGTGCGTTTGTGTGTGTGTAAATCAAATCTCAAAGAGTGTGTGTGTGTGTGTGTGTGTGTGTCAGCTACTTGGAGCCAGGACACAGAGCACTGCTTTCACAGAGAGGGTATGGGAGGATTTGTCTTGGACACTCGGCTGAGAACTCAATTCTACAACTGTGCAAATGGGGAATCTTACTGGGGGCCTGGAGAGACAGAGAGGGAAACCCAGACCCTGGACTGACTGTATTCCCTATGTTCTCTTAAGGGAAATTGTGCTTCAGACCACAAACTGAAGGCAAGAAAACTAAAGGAGGCAGTGTATCAATATTCATCAGGGATAACTACACTTTCAGACTGGCCAAACAGTATGATGTCCTAGAGATACTTAAGGTGTAATTAACTGTTGGCAGGACACCTGTTCAAATCATTGCCAGCTACAGAACCCCTCCATGAATCAGGACACCCACTCTGCCTATTTGGATCAACTTGATTCTATCAAGATACATCCTAACACCATAGTTTTGGGTGACTATAACTACCCTAGCATTGACTAGGTGAATTACTTGTGCTCAGACTCACCTGCCCAAAGGATTCTCAACTTTGTCAACTCCAGTGCCCTGGACCAGCTGGTTGATACCTCCACCAGGGGCGCCAACATACTGGACCTGGTGCTTACAAATATGGGAGACCACTGTAGCTCTCCCACTGTCAGTTCATCCCCGGTGAGATCTGACCACAAATCTGTCTCATTTGAGGTAACTATCACACCTGACCCACCCCTAGCAGCAACTACACTAAAAAAAGTCTTCAAAGCAGATTATAACCTCTTATAGGATGGTATAAATAGCTTCATTACACCTCTCCCCTCAGACAGAACCAGAAACTATGCTGAGTTCTACACCAATGCCCTATACAAGCACTTGTATAACTGCATTAAATTGGCAGTACCTGTTAGGACAAGTACAAGCTCTTCAAGGAAAAGCAAACCTGTCTGGTGGGCAACCACCATTAACAGGCTTTGCAATAAAAGGAAGACACCGCTGTCCAAGAGTAAGAAGGAGACACTCCCTCCTCATCTTAAATAAGCAAATAAGACTTCCTGCGAAGACCTCCAAGGCAAACTATGAATCCAAGTTAGCTTCCTCAACCAAGAACAACCATAAAGCATTCTTTAGTTACATCCGTAACCTAAAAGGTAAGGTTCAGATTTGTGTCGAACTGGTAGTTAATGGTAAGACATACACTGAGGTGGTGGACATAGCTAAACGTCACTCCTCCATCCCCACCACACGTACTTCATGACATCCCTACGACTTGTCCCCTACCTTGCATCTCTAAAGAGCAGGCAATAAATGCCATCTCTAAGGCCAAAAACACAGCATCAATGGGACCTGATAACATCCCAGCCTGCATCTTAAATGGGCTCAAAGAAGAATTAGCATCATCATTGGTTACTCTTTTTTAATCACAGTCTAAGCTCCAGTTTCATCCTAGCTGAAAGGAAAACAGCCACCATTATCCCCTTGCACAAAGTTAGTGCTTCTATTGACCCTGGGAACTACAGACCTATTAGCCTGACTAGCCTTATCTGCAAAGCCATGGAGAAAATCATCATGGACCGTATCAACAGCGATATAGGTAATCTCCAAACACTAGATCCTACCCAGTTTGGATTCATCAAGGGGAGCTCATGCTTGTTAAACCTGGTGGACTTCTTCGAGACAATCACAAGAGCCCTGGAAGAGGGAAAATCTGTGCATAGATCCTGCCTAGACCTGGTTAAAGCAGTTCACATTATCCCTCACTCAGGGATCACTGACAAACTCTCTCAACGAGACATCAACCCTTATATCGTATTGTAGGTTGCAAACTGGCTCTCTGATAGAACCCATATAGTCAAAATATGGGAATCCACCTCCAACAGCAGACCTGTAACCAGTGGTGTTCCACAGGGATCAGTCCTGGGACCTCTACTGCTTGGAAACTATTTCTCTAAAGTACAAGCTAAAACCAAGGGACTGTGGCTGACGAAGTTTGCTAACGACTGCAAACTGGGTGCGGTCATAGAATCTCCAAACGATGTCAACATTCTTCAAGAAGGTCTTACGCAAACAAATGATTGGTGCCAAAGTCTTGGCCTCAAACTCAGTGCAAAAAATGTATTATAATCCATTTCAGCAAGAGCGATGTTCCTGCAAATTACCACATCAATGGCAATATCCTAAGCACGCACTCAGCGGTGAGAGATCTGGACACTGAGGTTGACAGCAACCTTGCCTTTGATCACCATGTCTCCAGAGTGGTAAGAAGGGCATTTTTATATAGCTCTCTCATAAGTAAGGGCATAGCCTTGAGAAAAAAAGAAGTTATCACCTCCCTGTATTCTTCACTCATTAGGCCAGTAATTGAGTATAACACCCCTTTTGGCATGTACCTTACAAAGCACCTGCAGCAACTGGAGATACCACAAAGGTTCCTCACAAAGAATATTCAATGTCTTCAGCACCTATCCTATGTGAATTGGCTGAAATCACTGTCACTTTGTTCTGTTTCATACAGACTAGTCAGAGGCGATCTCTGACAACGCTTTATTGGAAATGCACATCTGCAAGTCAAATGGCACACAAGTTACTCACTCTAAAGACCTAAACTTGGTATGTGACATCAATAGAACCTGCTGGAGCAACAGATTTGTCTCCCAGAGGTTACCACACCTTTGTAATAGACTCCCACTTCACATCAAACAGAGCACCTCACTGTTCCTCTTCAAACACAATCTGGATGATTGGATGGGCAATCAGAAATTCACCACGGGGGTTCCACCTGTGTCACTCTTGAACAGGGTCTATAGGTGCTAATCACAGTAACAAGGGTCAAATTTGGCTAGACTTGTAAGGGCCCTAGGGCCATTAGCCTAGTAACGTCCTATGATCCTATGGTCCTATGATCATATGCAGATGCCTGCATTTGGAAACGCAGTGTTTATTTATTTTTGTTCCAAGTGAATGTCCCTCACTGGTGTCAGCAGTGAGGATTCAGGCTGCTTGATTACTGGCCCAGAAGGAGGGATGTCACACCTCTATAAGACAAAATTGCATCAACGATTACAGAAGATTTATAAGTAACTCAATGACTTGAGTGGATAAGGCACTGTTATCCTTTAAGTAAAATAAAGGTAATGCTGGATAGCATATAATTCTATGCATTGCATTGTGGTAGCTCTAAAAAAAACATCTATGAAACATCCTGTAGAAGTCTTGCAGATATAATTTTTGTTTGATTATGGCTTCATAAGCACTTTCTAATATGTAAATGAATGCAACTAATTATGGTAATTATACTAACCTTAATTCATTCATTGGTTATTTAGTTGCCTATGCAACTTCACATATTGGGGTATTACCCCTTTGCACCTTAGTTACAGAAGAATATAATCTAGTGTTCATCCATCATTTTAAATGAAGCTACGAGGTGGTACTTAAGACCGTTTTTAAAGAAATGTCATAAAATCAGCAGGTATAGATAAGAGTGATCCAAGGATTTTGAAGTTAAAAAAATGGATTAAAGGTTCCAAATATAAATCCAATTTACATTTTGTCATGTTTCTGAAAATTACTGGGGCTGCTCCTATACTGAGGCTGCTTGATGGTGAGACATTTTCCCATAGTACACTTGTTTGGGGGTACATTGATGAAGTGAAAGTCAGCTGCAGAGACATGCCTGTCACACACATTCACAGCAGGCATAGAGAAGCATGCATTGCCATGCCTGCAGATAAATAACCAAGTGCTGGGTGACAGGAGAAGTAATGTGCACTGTGCTTTGGTGTACAGGACAGCACAGTATGTGTTTATGTAACTACAACTTGTAAAAATGTGCTACAGCATGGAGAAAATCCTGCATGCTGCTGGAAACACACATGCTCCAGTATGTGTTTTAGGTAGTGATCCCTAAACACTGTTAAGGGCAGTAACAGTCCACACCCACCAGTGATAAAAGCATTGCCCATTGTGCACTGCAGTTTCACTTCCATTAACATGCCCACTGGTCATCCTGCTGCTGATGCCTGCTATACTGCCTGCTGTCTCTGGGTGCCTTGGGGGTAATGGGCATTCCTTCCCCCTGTGCGCTTGATTATTGAATTTGTGGACATTGCACTGCATTTGTCTCTATGTCCACAGTAAATTAGCAACAGCCATATGTTGTTATAAATTGGAAGGAGTACAGTGGAAATATACCAAGAGCACCATGGATGTGAAAGTTTAAGTTATTATGAAAGACTAAAATATCTGAACTTGTACAGTGTCCCAGTATCCCATATAGACATTTAAAAGGAAGCCTTATTCAGGTATCTAGGGCATGTAGAGACAAATACCCCTGGGAATGTTTGGGGTTATCAAAAAGTAGTACAGAATCATTGGTTCCCTATTGATTTGTCGACAGCTTAGGTTGTAGAATGCGTATTCATCGACACCTAAGCATCCAACGCTTTAAATAGCGAACAGCCACATCATCAAATTCTTTCCTTGGGAAAGAATTCACATGGCCATTCTCAGGGATTTGCCCTTTCCCCAATGTGGAGCAGTCTCAGAGTTGGTATATTTAGTTAGGGGGGGTGGGGTGCAGCCCTCCCACATCGGGGGTGTGGGGGGTGAAGCCCCCCCCCCTCTATGTTTGGGTGTGTTTGTTTATTTTGTTTGCAGGCGGCCAAGTTAATTCTGGCCGTTAGCTGTTTTTAGCTTTCGACGCTTAGGTATAGATGATTTTGGATTCGACAACCTAAGCTGTCGATGTTATGATATAGACGCGAATCATCAGACAACCCATGTGGAAGATTCTGTAGGAATAAGAAGTGTGCTAATTGGCTCTCTGAGAGAGCAGCTGATGCATGGAATAGACTACTAAATTACATGAAAGAAGTACTAGTTCAGATATTTTTAAGAACAACCTGGACACAATATAGGAATAATAGGTTTAATATATTGGCAGGCTATAGGGCATTATTTCCCATGCCTGAAATATTTGCATGTATGCACGCATGCATGTATATACTTCTGCAGCTGAATTTCACTTCAACCTTGAGTGCCTAACCAAATGCACTGCAGGGAAATGTCTCGCTGTCTAGCAGTCTGAATCCCTCAAAAAGATGATATTTTTCACTCTTTAGGCTCTTGTTTAATGAAAACAAATGAATATTCTCTCTGCTTTAGTCAGCTTTATGACAAAATTATAACCATTCAGATTATGTTCCACTTAACCACCAGCAATTGCTTATCTCCTGGCAACATGGTTTAAAAGCTGGGTATAACATCTGCACCGCATGGTGTAAACGCTAGATATAACATCTGCACTGCATGGTTTAAAAGCTGGATATAACATCTGCACCGCATGGTGTAAAAGCTAGGTATAACATTTGCACTGCATGTAGTAAAAGCTGGGTATGACATCTACACTGCATGGTGTAAAAGCTGGATATAACATCTGCACTGCATGGTGTAAAAGCTGGGTATAACATCTGCACTGCATGGTGTAAAAGCTAGGTATACCATCTGCACTGCATGGTGTAAAAGCTGGGTATAACATCTCTACTGCAGGCCATACCGGTAAAACCATTCTTCAGCAATGCAGTTGCATTACATAGCAACCATTAGATTGGTGCATATCAAATGCAGCCTATCATCTTCTGGACATATTGCTTCAACCTTCAAGCTGGTTCACATCATATAGCAATATTTTAGTTGGCTGACATACAGTAATGTTTTCGCTGCCAGGCATCATTCAGCAACATTTAAATTTGTGGGCACTACACAGTTACTTTCTTGCTGGTGGACATCTTACTGCAACCTTCCAGCTCGTGGGCATCAGATAATGACTGCTTAGTTGTGAGGTTTCATATGTGGTTTGGTTGAGAAACTTTTTGAAAATATTGTCAAAATCGTGCCTGCTCCTATGCATATAGCGCCTCAGTCTAGGAGAGGTTTTTTTATAGATTCTGCATTAAATAAAATTTTGTTCTAATTATAGAAAAGCTCAACCTAGTATTCCTTTCACAGTAAACTGCACTCTTGCCTGCTTTTATGAATTCTAGTATGTCTGCCTTTCTCAGTAAATTGTATTCTTGACTTTTTTTTAAAATTTGTCTATGTTATACAACTTGTATACGCCTAACTGATCAAAGCATTCTTCCTCAACAAAAGCACCTTCCTGGACAAAACACCAAAATTCAGTATTTTCTAGAGGAGTACACCTTTTTGGGTCCTATACACACAATTTTTTTTGAAATGTATCAATCCCATCTAGTCAAATGGTGAAGACTCTAAACTGTCTTTTCCCTTGGTCAGATTTCAGAATAAGGTTTATGCATGAGCAATGCCTGATTATATATTGAAATATCTTCTGCATTTTTATGTAACTTTTTTAACTTTATATTAAATTATATTCTTTATTATCTTGTTTCCCTTCTTCCTTTCAATATTTTTTTCTTTTGTTTCTGATAATGTTCACTTCTTTTAACAAGTCCTGACCTCTGTGTTTTGTCACTTTTGTAGACCTCAGTGGGGTCTGCATATCTAGCAATGTATCAGTTTTGTTGATTATCTTTGAGTTTTTAAGTTTTATTTATTAGTTTGTTTATAAACTAATTGAATTACCCCCAAATCTTTTTTTTTCAGTCATGACCTGGACTTTAAGAACATAAAATAATGCAAACAGACACTGAGATACGTACTAACAGAATACATAATCAAATAATATAATTACAATTCTTTGTAATCTAATTATATAAAAATGAATATTTGACAATGAAGGACACTTGAATATTTAGTGGCATGCAGTCAAAGAAATATTGGAGTGAAAGTTTTAATTAGAAATACCATTACCAGAATCTCTAAAGTATTTGCACTTATCATCAGCAAAGTTGTGTTCCTTGAGTTTTTTGGAATGTTAGAAGACGTTGTCTGATGGTAAGTTAATTCCAGCAGGTGAGTGCTTTATTAAAGAATGATTTTACTCCAGCTATAGATTTGAATTGGGGGGGGGTGTCTTTTAAGTGAGATGATTTCCTCATTAGTGTCTCTAAGGGGATATACTTCTTAACATCAAAGTAGATACATTTCGAATGGCTAATGATCGACCCCAAAAGATCTAAAGCTAAAACAGTGGGGGGAAAAACACTTACTTTTTTTGCAGGGTGGCAAGCCCTACTATGCCCCCACATCTCTGCAGTGGGGAAAGGACAATTTCCCTGATTCTCACTGAGCATAATCATACACAGAATTTACACTGGTAGAAGTGATCAAATGAGTTTTGTTCACTTCAACAGGTGTTAAACACATTTGAGAGTAAGAAATGCTTGATTATATGGAGTATTTCCCTCTAAATGGAGTACGTAGAGATTTTGACTCAGTTCGAAGAGAGCGGTGGTCATTTATACGGAGTGATTATTCTGAATACAAAGGTGAATAAGAAGAAGGTGGCTTTTAGCTTTTATAAGAAGAAGGTTTTAAGATATGAGGGAGTTGTAAAGCTACAATAATCATTTTTAGTGGTGTTGTATTAGTGGATGAGATTAGGACAATGATAGGCAGAAAATACTCTAGCTGTGAGATTAATACATTTTTGGCAATAGTTACCCCTAATTCTGGAGATAGCAGATTGCAATTTTATAGCAGAGTTTCAGGTGTTGGAGAACTTCACTGATTATAAATGGATGCAAAGTACGGAGTTTGATTCTGATTTAGGATTATTGGCTAGGTATGTAATAGTTTTGTATTTGCCTATGAAACTGTAAATTCAATACATGACTGTGTCACAACAAAAACAGTTTCTGTTGTTCTAGTCTGATTTAGCAGGTTATGAAATATGAAACGCAATAAATTAAAAAGCAAACGCTGAAACTGTTTTTTTTTAAACATAAGTGACTGTTGCAAGATCAGCTACAGAAGTGCAGACTTTCTGAAATGTAATGTTACGTAATGAATATGAACTTGAAAGAAAATGCTAAAGTTAATATTAAAAATTTAAATATAACGTTTAATCTCATTATGAATTTACTAGACTCTTGCTTTAATTTGGTTTTGCCTTGTGCTATATGAACCCCTTTCCCTATGTCCAGCTTCTGCTTGCCTACCTTGATGTTGATTACATTTCAGTCGCCATTCTGCTTTAAGGCAAAACACTGCTGACCAGGAATGAGAAGTTTGCACTCTTGCACAATTTAACAAATATTTCGCCCTTTGCTTGTCACCAGTATGCATCACTTGTGGTAGCTGTGTGCACATGCTGAAACTTACAAGAGCTTGCAAGGCAAACAGCTTTACTTTGCTGTCCTTACTCAGATTACCTCTACAACGATAGGAAATGGCAGTCATCTTGATATACCTGAGGTATTATCTTTATCATAATTTATTCAGAAGGCTTAGGGATAGTGCCCATACAAATGCATACCATGAACAAAATCATGTGTAAAATTACCAGCTACACTTCAAGTGTTTAACCCTTTGGTTCTAACGAATATATCCACAGAATCAGTGTATGATGTCATATCTTGCTTCCACTTAATATCTCCACAACAGCGCATCACATTCCACATCATTTTCATTATGCATATGTGTGCCTGGTTTAAATGTACATTTCACTGCTGGGTTATGCATTCTACCAATAAGCCCCATTTTGTTGTATAGCTTGTCATGTGGGATTCTTATTGTTGCTTGGTGAAGGTAAGACAAGCCAGGCAGATACAGGGTACTAGGGCACAATGACAGCAGTTTTGAGACCAGATTTGGAGAACTTAGATGGTTTAACAGCATTAGAAATGTTAATGCACAAGGACATTAACAGAACAGAATAATGGGGACAGGTCCCATTAAATTGGCGCACTAGGGTTTCCAGGTAAGGGGATTAGCAATAAACCTGCTCTTTTTTAAGGAAAGGGCAGGGTCAATATGGCAGACATCTGGAAAATCCATAGTAGTTTGGATCATTTGGCTGAGGATTTGTGGGTAGTGAAGGGAGTCTGTTCGAGGCTGGAGCATTTGGTTTCAAGGTTGGAGTCTTGAACAGGGGAATTATTTACCACTGGATGTCCTGTTGGTGGAAAATTTAGATATTCCATGCAGCATGACAATAGAAGTGTGGTAATGGACTGTGTTGCTACATTCAGTGCTGCAATATGCTTCTAAACTTGTGTTGGTGTTAAATCCAAAGAGTTTGGACTAAGTTATAAAAAATAAGTTACCTCTTTTGGAATAAATTAGGTGTGAGTATTTCTGAAAACCTCACATATAGTGGATGCAGCAGGCAGCTCCTAATATTTCATTTCCACCTAATGCTACCAGCGAATATTTTCCTGCAACCCATTAAGAGAGTCTGTGCCTGGTTCATGTAGTGAGTTACCAGATGGTCACATGGAAATGTATCTATCCTAAGACTCTATGATGACTACAATTGAACAGCTTCTCTGGACAACTGCTAAATAATGCAGCAGTAGCTAAGTCCATGGCCCTAGCTGAAACCACTTAGCAGTGCACAGGAGTTAGAGCCCATTTGGTCATATTAAAAAGGATAGTCCCCCATGAAGAATGGGACTGAAGTAAATGGGCAAGAATCCAATCAGTGCACCTCATGGAGGAACCCATCTGTGCATACACTGGGATTTAGTGACTTTGAAAATGTTAAGAAAAATCTTTTAGCAAGGGAGTTATTAAGGTTATTTGGGAACTGCCTTTTTTTAAAGAAGATTTGGACTCAGAAGTCTCAAGTGTGGGGAAAAAGCAAGACTCTCTACTTCCCAGAACATTAGAAAGACAGGGATCTCAGTCTGTCCCTGAGTTTCAGGAAGGCCAAGTGATTTTGAAGACAAGACTCTAAGCCATGCAAGATAAAATATTTTCTCAGTAATGGGAAAATAAACTTTCAAAGCTCCCCAAGTGGCTTATCCCTATTTTGAAATGGAGAATTATTTTTATATCGTGAAGATAATGCAAGAGGAGAAACTATTTGTCCACTGCTGCTGTCTAAGACATTTAGAAAACCAGTTCATAGGTTAGTACTAGGCTAACTGCCCTTGTGAGCCTAGCCAATTATCCCTTGTGAGACTCAAACCCTGTACCTTGTGTTTGTAAGGCAAACACCTTAACCATTAGGCCACTTCCCAACCGTTTATGAAAATAACTCATCTAAGGCAAAAATCCTAGATGGATTTTACTGTTCAGATGTCTATAGAAATGTAGAGTTTAGAGGCCTCCATAATTTCACCCTTCTCACATGTGGTTGGAGATGGAGCATTACAGATTGTTTTTATACTCCCGATAGTTATTGCAGCTCACAGAATCAATGTTTTAATGTGATTATGTGGTTGTAGTCTGGATCATCAAAGACTCCTCTAACATTCAAGTATAATCATCGCAGCTCATGTAATCAGGGTTTTAATGTGATTACTAGCTAAAGGCTATGGGGGACAAGGAAGATGCTGCAGCTTCACCTGAAAACTGCCCTTTCAGTCAGCATTCAACCAGCTATCGTTATGAAATCAGTGGGCTTCTTGAAAAATATCTGTTAATTCATCAACTTGGGTTTGGGCTGTGCTATTGCTTCCTCCTTAAAGAAAGCCATCTGCACATAAAATGGCTTGAAAATTAATTGCTCCCATCAACAGGTCATTTATGAAGACAAACAAACTGAGAGAAGGATCTCAGGACTTTCTACTGGGTGACTCCTACCCTTAACTATGGTGCAGTACTGTCACCAAGACACTGCTAAGTAGTGTTATAGTAATAGATGTTCTGCATTCAGGTTGTATCACTGGAGTGCCTTGTGCATGAATAATGAAAGCTAATAAATGAATATGGGTTATACTTGTGATTGCACAGAAAGTAATATGTGATACATTAATCACATCCTTCCATAAGTTATGCTTCATTTAATGAAAGACTACCTCAGAAACTATAGCAGAAAACTATATCTTATGTGGAGGTGCCTCCCCCAAATTCACCATGTTGGGGGGATGGCAGTTCTCACAACCCTTCCTAATTAAGCAATTTACTTTCAGGCCTTTACACTTCAGAGAAAAATAATTCTAATTTGTAGCAACTCCTGAGTTCCTGCAGTATTCATGGAAGTATTATTGTTGCAGAATTCAAAGTGTTAATAATGCCCATTTGTTATTCAACAGAAGTTGGGGGATACAGTGTGTGTCTACCTGAAACCAGATGGTTAATGGATCCCTTGTGCTTCAGCAGGAACATCTTATACCGCTCATCATGGCTATTCAGCACTGTTGAACTGATGAGTGTACCTTGCTAACAAAGTTCACTTCAAAGTAGGCCATTGTTGCTCTGCCCAATATTATGAGCTTAAATAATAACATCTTCCAGCTTCATGTTTACCATACCTCAACAACATCCACTGCCGCTATACCAATAAAATAAGCCTACTTTGCATTCAGGCAGCTTGGAATTGCAGAGGTGCATCCATATTTATCATTAATCCTATTGTATCAAGTCAAATCTTGATATGATACCAGTCTATAATGTAAAGTGGTCCTAGTGTAGCCCAAGAAAAACACTTACCACAATATTTAACTACAACTCATATTCTGCTCCCTTTAACAGCACACTCAGCATCTATGTCAATTTGAAAAGCTATCCGTTAAGCCAAGTACTCTTACTATAGGTAACTTTTAATTACCCATCACCTAGCTGTCTTATTTATACTACCATTAATAAATATGCTTAGAGTTTCCTTTATTTTATAAATAACAACTTCCCAGTGCAAATTGTTCACATCCCCATCTTGTCCTCACCAAATATTTTCTCTCCTGCACCACTTCATGTCACCACCTTTCTTGTTAGATCAAGTCATCTAGTTGTGGCTTTTGCCCTTGATACAAGCCTTTCCAACCATACAAATTGACCATTTCTTAGGTTTACTGTAAACCCGTCTTATTTCTACTAACTGATAGCATTGACAAATGCAGCTGGCACATCCTACCAAACTAGTCAATTCACTGTGCCATTTTTCTCCCTCAAGACTAAATATATTGAAATATATTCCCATCTACCAGAAGACTTGTCATAAATTCAGAAGTGAGCCTCTATGACAGTACTTCCATATAAATCAAATGTATTATAATAACAAGAAAAGGCTTATGACACTGAAATAAATCACTCTTTTCACTAAAGGAGTCATCTAAAATTATTAGGCAAGAACCTTCAGTGTACCATCAGGTACTACAAAGCCACTTAAGAACTCTGAACTGCTACCATTGCGAAGGATAACCACAAGCTGTTCTTCAGCTATATTAGCAAACCCATAAGGAATATTCTATCCTGAGTTGAACTTATCTCCAGTCGCATATCTTAATCTGACCCAGAGACTATAGCTAATATTCTTACCAACAAATTTAGCTCCAACTTCACACCTCCCACTCATCACATTGTCCCCTAATTTCTCCTCTTACTGTCCTACCTGTAATCATACCAGGACAAGTCACATCAGCACTCACCAACCACTACACAACATGGGCCATTGGCCCTGACAATATTCCAGAGTGGCTGATTGTATGTGGGAAGCTCCATATAGCTCAACTCTTTTTAATCCTAGTCTCTTAAATGGTTATGCACTTGTAGCCTGGATAAGTACCAAAACTGCACCTCTTCATGATGATGGCACAACAACTGACCAACTATATGCATATTGGTTAGTTTTAATAAGATTTTTTGTAGATATATATTTTTAGGGTTCTTGTACACAGACCTGACGAAGTCTAGAGGGATGAAAGCTATCTTTGTTAACAATAATTTATGGAAATAGATTATGTTTTGGACAATGTGTTTTCTGGATGCCAAAATATAATTTTTTTGATTGACATATGGTCTAATGTCTAAATATTTCCAACCATGTATTATAATGTCTTTGATAAATTCATGGACTTTATTTAATAATAATCTGTTTAATAAGACGTACCACATCATTATTAATTTTATTAATTTAAAGTGCATAAGGTTTAAATTATTAGGTCTAATGTTTAAATATTTCCAACCATAAGAAGTACCACATCATTATTAATTTTATTAATTTAAAGTGCATAAGGTTTAAATTATTAGGATATTTAGTAAGTAGGGCAGTACCATCTTGATTAGCACACTGATAAAGATGGGGGAAGGGATATGAATTTGTTAACATCTATACCAATACACTTTGTCTTACAATTAAATAACTCACTCCCATATCTGATAACACGTATATTAGTCAGAAAGTTTGGGAAGAAACAGTCATTCTGTTTATTTTTTTTATTTTGTTTGGATCTCTAGTATGTGTGCTTAATAAAGGATTGTCAACTGGTAACAGACTGTCTACCCTGCTTGGATTACTTCTGAATACCTAATAGAGTTAATAATTCTGTATAATATTAATAATATTTCAAAATACGCTTTTATTTTTTGATTTAGGACATTTTTAAGTTTGATACTTTTACTACCATTTTCTGCTTTTTTCTGCTTTTTAATATATAGTGATTAATGAGACATACAGAAATTAAAAAACTTCCACACACAGAAATTTATTACACTGTTTTTGTCTTGGACCCACTATACCTGTATAGTGGGTTGTTTGAGACTTAAGGGATACCATGAAGAGTACTTGTTTCTAATCCATTAGTCTTACAAGCACTGTCTGTAAAGCAGTATAACATGTTATTGCTAAATGAATCAACAATGACAAAAAAAAAAAATACCTCATTAACACACACTGACTGTGGTGACCAATCTATGGTGTTAATCACACCTACAACAGTACTTGCATGGCTGCTTTGTCCCATTCAAGGCAATCGCTCCTGAAAGGGAAACCACTTAGTGTACTTTTGTTTTTTTGCAACTTACTGTAGTATTGAATTTTCAGTATTCGGTCCAGCCATCAAGCACATTATACATGACAAAATGAGTTTAGCCGAAGAATAAATGCACACATTTAATTTTTCATTTTACATTCGGCTGTAGGTAATTGGCATCTAGCCTGCCAGCAGTCAGGAATGTGACAACTACTTAACTGACTTATGGTAAATGTAAATGAGTTAAACACAGGCCATGTCTACTCAGCCTATTGGATTTATTTGACAAGATCCCAGAAGCCTTAGATGATGCCAAGACTGTTGACACTGCCTGTTTTGATCTTGCCAAAGCCCTTGACATGATATTTCAAAAATGCATCATACATAAACTCGTATTCTCATTATTAGCACTTATGTTGTCCAGTGAACAAATAACTGGCTTATTGACAGAGCTAACAATGTTAAGGTACATGGGGTCTTCTCTAGCCGCAGAGATGTCACTGGAGGTGTTCTATGGGGTTCAGCTTTGAGGCTCCTCTTATTTGACCTTTATTTTGAAGTGATAGCAAATATTCAAGATCTAGGACTAGTCAATCCTGCAGGTAACTGCAAATTAGGCGCAGCTGTCAACTCCTGCATGCTATCCATATTCTCCAGTAGGACTTGGAAAAGACCAGTCCCAGGAGTTAGCCATAGGCTCATACAATATATTCCAAGATATGCAATATAGTTGCCTTTGTTAAAGACCGTACAACTTCCTTTGAATACAACAGTGGCACCCCCACTCAAAACCGGGTCAGTTATTAGAACCTTTGGTTCCTAGGTACACAGTAAGCTCTCTTTTGACCATTATATCCCAGTTGTTGTCAGGAATGCCTTTTGCCTTGCACAATTTACTTTTCGAGACATCTGTTCCAGATTAAATGATGTCATTGCCTCTTACACTCTTCCCTTATTAGATCTATTATCAAATACAGTGACCATTTGGAATATAGATATCTAAGCACCTTGTAAAAATTGAAAGTCGTCAAAGATTCCTTATAAAGAATATCCAGTTTAACTTTGTTAAGGTAGAACAACAGGTTAAAATCCTACTCCTGCTTCATCTCAACAGGTTCTGTCTTCATAGTCCAGTCTAACATACTCTCATTCCAAAAACCCACCATCAGTGTAAGATGAACAGCAGCTGGCAACATGAAAGATTTCTTATCTAACACTTTCCTCACCTTTGGAATAGACTTCCTCTGCACATTGAGCTAAGTACATGCCTGATAGCATTCAAAGCCAACCTTGGCAACTGGATGGGTAACTGCAAGTCATGCCTATTATTAATGTGAAGGCTCTTCTGTCTTGATGGAACTAGTCTTTGCTTGTCACTAAAAGGGCAATGTTGCTAAGCTATAAGCTTATCATTAACTCTTGAACCTATGACCCCACATCAATAAACACTGGCTACCTTGTAAAGGATATTAGAGACTAAGTTATCTTCTTCATTTGGATAAATGACTACTAATATAGTAGAGAGGTGCAGTGTTTAGTACTTCTGTTTCACAGTGGAATGGTTCAAACATGATTTCTGGTTGCTTTCTATATAACATCTGTATATTCTACTGCTGGCTTCTCCCAGCACCCCCAAAAGCATGCTGGTTGATTGGACATTCTAAATTGCCCATATGTAGTACATCTGCCCATGCCCATGCATCTTGTATCATTGCAAATAAAGGCCCACAAAGTTCAGTGTAATACCCAATTAATGAATTAAATTAATAAAGCTCCTAAATCTTTGTATGATGGGTCTATTTTGGTGTATGCAGATTGGACAATTGCCCTAAATAATATCTGAATCTATTCATAGGCAGTAAAAGCTAGAACTAGAATAATATTGTCATATATGTGGATTTGAAATACAACAAATCATTGCAGTTTTCTTTATTCAAGATGACTTACCAAATTTCTCTCTCCATGGAATTTAATATGGTACTTAACAGACATTTATAATGTAGTTGCAGCACAAATGGACTTGGCTTTATATAGGTATATAATAAAAGTAGACAGGAAAGGTTTTCTTTATTTACTGGAGCCCACCTTATAGTAGGAGCAACTTGACTGCAGTCCGTGCAGCATCTCTGTGAAAAGTGGAAAGCCATAAAAACTTTTAATTCAAAACCAACTTCAGATACATATATAGAACATCAAATTTACCATTGGTTCTCTTCTGCTCATTCACTTGATGACTCAGGCACATGCAGTAATTCTCTATGGGGAAAACGTCTCCCTAAACTTCTGTGAGTCACAGTTGTAACAGCAATTAGAAAAGAGTGCCTGGCTATCAGTCTCTACTTCAATGTGTGAAGAAAGTTGTGGTGCTTCTACTATTCCAGAAGCAATTCAGCTGGTGATAACCTGACCCAAGGTATAACATGCTGAACACATTTTCTGTATTGACCTCACTTATGACTAAATCCATTGCATACATTTGATGCCTTCCCCTACATACAGCTTTACTTGAGCTCTTCTATTCACAGAAATTCTGACTTCAACTGGACTCATGCTTAAGTGGTGCGACTGTCGGTAAACCTCATGGTTTCAGGCTAGATAATTTTTTTCTATTATGTACATTTTTGGATCTTCTGTAATTCTTCTTCAATTTCTTCAAGTGAAACGAATCTTCCTGTGGGGCTATGCTGCTGAAGACATTTTGGGATCCATATGCCACTTTTCTGACTTGTTCTTTAGCTTTCCAGTACCAATAAACAAGCTGCTATTGTCAACAAGGAACTCATGCGGTCTGGATCCATTCTGTTCCTTTTTTTAAACTGTTCAGTATCTGCACTGCACCTAATTGCTTTGGCTTTGGAGTAGCTTAAGCAAGTACTTCTGCTTTATAACACATGTAAAAGATCTTTTGCCACCTTACTGTTTATGTTTGTAATCCGCGGTAGTTGTTGTGTTCGATTCTCAGCTAGAGCGTCTTCTTTGTGGAGGCATTCGTGAATGGGCGTGCCTTCGTTGAAGGTTGTGTGTCAGGGCTGGTAACTCGGCACGTAAAAATCCACTACCAAACATTAGCAGACCGGAGTTCCACTGTGGCGACCCCTAACTGGGATAAGCCGAAAGACACACACACACACACACACACACACACACACACACACACACACACACACACACACACACACACACACACACTGTTTATGTTTGCAGTAAAACAGCCTTTACATTTATTAGTTTCACTGACCTATGTGCATATATATAAAACACTACTTTAGTTATTACATTGGCCTTATTTTATTACAAATGTTATGTTTACTGAAATCCCAGTGACTCTTAGCATTTTTATCTCTTACTTTTATGTTCTCAATGTCATTTGTTTGCCTTCTTCACATTTATAATAGGTACTGCTGTGTCATTTTTATTGATGCTATCTTCACTATCTGCTCTGGTGCTTTCATAAATGATATATTATTTATATCCATCTTCATACTTAATTTCATTGGGCTTTTTGCCTCTTTGGCTTGTAATATGTATGTTGTAGATTGTCATTTGTACTTCTGCTTCTGTAAACATCAACAAAGTGATTGTTCTTCCTGCACTTTTCACACACCTTTTCTAGGGCTAGACATAGTTTCTTTTCTGGGTGCTATCCACTGCAATTCGATTTTGGGAATGTCTTTCTCTTTTTGTCTGTTGTCTGTAGCAGTTTTATATATATATATATATATATATATATATATATATATATATATATATATATATATATATATACATATATATACTTTACAGCCCTCAGTTTTGTTTATCTGCATTTCTGTTATGTCAAGAGAGTTGAAAAGGTTTAGCATATTGCCTAGAACTATTTATGACTTAGCTAAAGATTACATGGTTACATTTCAACTGCTACTAGACTGTGTATCTGTTTTTGATCTCTTCAAGAATATAAGTACATTTATAATTTCTAGCTGGTGACCTCAGCTTGGTGTAACACATCTCTGTGAACTCACATTTGTTTAGTACCCCTCAACATATGTGTTTCATAATTAAAATTCTTCACTGGCTCAGAATGAATGCTTAGATTTTTACATAATTTGGAGTCTGTCTTCTTGTCTTATAATTGCTTCATGTATATCAAATACTTGTTCTCCTACCATGAGTGAAAAGTAATGTCTTTAACCTGCCATCTCTACAATACTCATGGCTATAGCAACATTACTGAACCTGACTATTGATTCCTGCCTTATGAGGCAGGAAGATCTTTGCCTCATAAGTCCAGGATTTGTGGTTCAATCCTGATTTCTAGTCACTGTTTGAGTGGAATTTACAAGTTCTTCCTGTGTCTTTGTGGGTCTCTTCTGTGCATCTCAGTTTCCTCCCACATCTCCAAAATAGGCTGTTTGATTGACTACTCTAAAATGTCCGTATATTGTACTTACCATTGTTTTGGGGCACAGGTTATGACTGAAAATGGTCTGACAACCAATTCCTATTGCATTTACCCTTGTCTTGTGGTACAGGCTACATCTGAAACGGGTCTGAAAACAATTGACTCACACACACATGTAAGTAACAAATGAAAATTACAATAAGATTAAAACACTGAGAGCTTTTATTATGGATATCACAACCTATATAAAATGCTTACATGCTAGAGCTGTCTACAGATGTCTTGCTCAATGTTGTGGTGCTATACTTTTCTTTAAAATGTTTCCGTTTTTGTTTAACACACACTTCTTTTTTGTTTTTGTTATATTTACTTACGAAAATGTTATAAAAAGGTATATAGTTTTGTACTTCTCTTTGGCTTCTATTTTTCTTTTTTGTTCCTCTTCTTTCTTCTGCAGGAGAATGTGCTTATGTCCATTTAAAACAATCAAATGAATTTTCCCATCATGAGGTATTGCTTTCTAATAAATAAGGCTGCATTCCTTATTACTAGTTTTCATATTGTTATGGATGGGGACTTGCAATGCAACAAATCACTGCAGTTCACTTTATGTGATGTCAAGGCAAATCCTCACATATAGATGGCATTTATAGATTTATACATGGCAGTGAAAGTGTACATGCAAGGCAGTAATACATAAACGTGGCTTTTTGTAGGCATATAACAAAATTACACCAACCAGGGTAAGTTCAGGCAACTTTTCTGAAGTAATAACTTGACATCTGTTAGTACTTTATAAAAAGCCAACAGCAAACAATTGAAAGTTATATGACATTTTGATTCATAGTGAGCTTTGGATTCCTGTAAAAACAAAGGACATTTAACTGACCATTGTCTATTTCAGGTTTGTGATCTAACCAGTCTAATGGGTTCATCCTTTCCCTGTAAAGAAAATGGCTCCTTGAGCTATTGCAAGTTTCACCAGTGACAATTGCAGAAACAGGCTTGATTAATGAACCTTACGCTAGAAAAATCCTAGGCAGTTTATTTCTTAAAATTTAACTTCACAGTGACACCAAATTATCTGGACGTATTAAGCCTACAGTATGGTTAACTGATAAATAAATAAACACTTTAGGCCTGTGCTGCCCATTAACAACAAACCTGGTCAAGTGCATGTCAAGGGTCACATATAGGTGATTAGCAGATTCAAACCCATAATGTGAAAGATTATTCCTGCTCCATAGGATGATGAGAGCATGTTACTCAGTGCCTTTAATTCCTATGCATTTACTAGCTTATATCCTTACTTTTCCCTGCCTTCAAATATGTCTGCTTTCTTTGAGCACGTAATGGAAAGGTGGAACTATCACAGCAAAACCATATATGAAAGCTCCTGTCTTGTGCTTCCTAAAGATATGCATTTATAATATTCATCTCCAGCTTTATAAATCTCTTATTTGATGAATTGTAATTACTGAATTCCTTGACTTGTCAGGCAAGATGAAGAAGAATGCAATGACCTGCTTTTTTAACTTCAACTGTAGTAATTGCATTTTTTTCTGAAGCCTATTGGTCATTTTTAATTTATTTTTGGTATCGATAATTATTTTAAGAGGAACACTATACCATGAAAATATACTTCACAGAACTACAAACCATGGTTACTTCTAGGCAATTTTTCTCTCAGACTAAGACATGATAAAGCAGTACCTACATTCTAAACTGCATAACCTCCAGCTCAAAAAAAAAAAAAAAAAAAAACAGCATATTCTGAGACTGTAGAAAGTTATAGGTCAGTTATTCAACCTTGCATATCAAAATCTTACACTTGAAATTTTTGAGAACACAAAGTCATGAATACGTAATCAATCCCAATGATGAAAAAGTGTGCATACCTTCACCCCTACATTCTTTGGCTATTTCCTGCACCACATCTGTTACGCAATCTCTAGCTTTAGGCAGGACAGAAAAGGCAAAATTGTTATGCTAGCAATTTTCCTAGAATGTCACACTGCTTACAAAATAAATACGCCACCCAGGTCTGTGTACACATTTTTATTAAATATGGGACCTATGTTCATTTAAGACTGCTGTCTAAATTATATACCCTCATTCATTTGTCATACTAGCCCTAAACTGTAGCCCAGTCATGTCTGCACTCCTATCATATACTTCATTAGGTGACATAATGCTTCGTAGGTTTTACACTCATTTTGAAAACTAATGTTCATAAGTTAATAGCTTGATAGGCATATGAGTACTTAAAAAGTCTGACTGCAGTCCAATCACAGGAAAAGATAGTGTATATATCAACAGATACCCTATGCAGCCCGACTCAAGAAACTCTGGCTGTACTCGGTTGCGTACCGCTTTCTCAGAGGTGATTTCTGCCTGACATACAAGGCCATGTCCAACCCAGAATTGATGGACATGCTCCACCTAAAAAAAAACAAATCTCGGAGAGCCACACACTCTAGAGATATAAACCTCACCACAATGATAAATAGGACATGCTGGATGGATAGATTCCTGTCTCAGAGACTCCCCATGCTTTTGAACAGGATTCCAATATATGTCAGGCAGAGCCCCTCACTAACACTCTTCAAGAGAAACCTTAACGGGTGGATGGGAAACAGAAAATTTACCCCGGGGATCACTGCAGTGGCTCTGCTGGACAGTGGCGCAGGGAACTAATCTAAGGGGGTGGGGAAAGCCAACACATTCTGGCTAGGCTTATAAAATCCCTTGGGCAGATAGCATAGTACTTACCTGTGAACCTATGAACCGATATGTTACATGCCATCATACAGTGGACACATATGGAGTGTAAATACAGAAAAACATATTTTTATCACCTTAATAAGGATCTCTAAATTTAATTATGGAAGTAAAGAAGTAAGGCATGCACTGAAGTGCTCACATTTACATCTACCCACCTACTCTCATGCTAGGGCACACACACACACACACACACACACACACACACACACACACACACACACACACACACACACACACACATGCACACACTTATGCGTGCACACAACTTACATGCAGTTGCTCAATATTTGATTACTCATATCAATTGCTTCAGTTCTACAGGTGACAGGAACAAGTGCTCATGCCATTTGCTTGCTCCTTGTAAGAGCAATGTGTTAGTATTAGAGTCGTGGTATGTTTTTTATGTTCTGTAAGACTGTAGCCTCTCAGAGAAGC
The DNA here is from genome assembly GCF_019279795.1 of Protopterus annectens. Lineage (NCBI taxonomy): Eukaryota > Metazoa > Chordata > Ceratodontiformes > Protopteridae > Protopterus > Protopterus annectens. The sequence continues at coordinate 1,240,910,518 of NC_056747.1, forward strand.
ATAAAGACAAGTATTACACTTTGTGTATCTGATCATTATTTCACACACAAGCAATGCTTTAAAAGTGAAACAGACTACTGGGTAGCCTCTTTTCAGGGGAGACCTGTGGTGGTATTTATGCTACTACAGGAAATTTGGCCAGGGCATCAGGGAGCTTCCCCTACTTTTTTGATAGGTACTGAGGAATCTTTTACAGCCACCTAAGCTACCACCACCTCAGGGAGGTGGGCCCTCAGTTTAATGTCTCATCCAAAGGATGGCATACTCAGGAGTGCTGCACCCCCCTCATGCTGTACTGCAGAGACAGCAATCCATCTACATGGTATAGGAATAGAACCCACAGCCTTCTCCACCAAAGGTGACTGTGCCACAGATACTGACTGCTATGTTCCTGCATGCCCTCTTTCTGTTTCTAAAGCAAATCAACTTGTATGTTTAATTCAACCACCTATGTTTTTATATGAGCTGATGGCCAGTATTAGACCCCCACAAACATAGAGGCATATTTAATCTTATAGTCAGATTTTACTGTTTAGCATGCTGATCCTGGGCAGATTTTATATTGTTTTTCATTTGCTTTGTGTTTAGTTTTGTAAATAGTACTTAGGAAATAAGCACATACTTTGAACTTGAACTTCTTAACAGGGTTTTGCCTGTAAGACTAAAACACCAAACTCAGTAATAAATCACATCAGCATTGTTCCCATGACATTCATGACATTCCCCATATAAATATAAAACCAGTGTATTTTCTTAATCAGTGCACAATTAATTTGATTTATCTCAGAAATCTGAATGAAAGTTATTGCAAACCATTCATGTTGAAATGACTTTACAGTAATTGTAATCTAATATATATGATATTTTTTTGTTTTACTTTACTAGGTTTGTGCCAGCTGGCTGTCACTGCCTCCAGGGGACTGTTCCATTATTTACCAGTCACATTTCTCTAGTGGACTATGTCATCTCGAAAATCTTACAATCTCCCAAAGGTGGGTGACAGATGTCATAACAACTTAAGTTTGCTTTATTACATGTTGTTTTTTTCTACCTGACACCAGAAACCACATTCTGTCTCTATTAAGCGTCTGGCTTCTTCTTTCAGCTGCTCCTGTTAGGGGTTGCCACAGCAGATCAGTGATCCCAGAATGAGCAGCAGTAGAGTTTTATGGTGTCAAGTTGCCAGCCCGGCGCCCAACCTTCCTCAGAACACACGCACACACTCACACCTAGGGCCAATTTAGGATGTCCAATCCAACTGCAGCATGTCTTGAGAATGTGGGAGGAAACTGGAGCACCTGGAGGAAATCCACGTGAACACAGGGAGGACATGCAGACTCCACACAGAACACACCCCTGCCAAGAATCGAACCGGAGAATCTCTTGCTGTGCAGTGACAATGCTAACTGCTGCACCACATACAAAACATTAAAAGCCTTCCTCTTTTTATCATGGCTACTTTATTCTTAGTTTCTAGCGAGACCATTTACTTCTTAATGTTGGCAAGGATATTCTAGTTCACTTGAATCAGACAAAAATATGATGTTAAATAAAAGACTAACGAAGCAGTAGCTGCAAACCCATGTATATCGAGAAACTAATCAGAAGTGTAGTCATAATGCCTTTGTACTCAGTGTATCTAGTTCAGTTAGGTACATTACCTGCTGAGTGTACCCTATTTTTTGTCTTATTATCCTACAGGTGCTAGTAGCTTCTCTGCACCCAGCTTATAAGACCCGTATATGATAGCTGTATTTTATGTGTCCCCATGTAGTTCAGTAATATCTGTGCACCAGGTATCACTGTACTGACTGTGCTCTTTACAAGACTACTTCTACAACTATGAGGTGTCAGTATTTTCCCTGAATCCCACTTACAAGGTAACTCTATTATACTTGCAGAAAAAAAAGATCCAAATCTTTTGTGCCCTGCTTTTAAATACCATTGCTGTATACCACCTATAAAAGCATCTGCATCCATCTGCACCCACAAACATTCTAAATCTAGACACATAACCTCTACCCCACATATGAGTAAACTTTGCCCTGATAGTAGCATACATCTATAGGGCAGCTGCATAATTCACTGTCATACTTGCAAGTTCTCAGTGTCTAAGGTGGAAATTATAACCCCCCAGTATCATGCTAGACATCTAATGTTAAGGCCTCTACATTGGGTGGGGATCTGAACTACAAGGTTTTTGTGTTTCAGTTCTACACTTCACGAGATGACCATTTTTACAAATTTTGTAAGAGCTGCTTCATTTGCACCAGTGTTCTTTACAATTTCATGTCAAACATCTTGCCCATTAGTTGCTGTTTTCTTACTATTCACATTTTCACCTTGTGCTGTCGTTTTGGCATATTCTTCTGTTTACACTTAAGTTAGAGAGACTTAAGATTTAGTGGGAGATAATGTTTACACTTAAAACATAAACTCTGCTTTCCTAGTTCCCAGCTGGATCCTTGCACAGTTCAGACAAAACTAGATAAAACACAAACAAGGTTAGAAAGTCAGAGAAATGACACGTACGGTGAATTTATTTAAATGCTCCTAATGAATGACAGTCTTTTGAAGGCTAGTTATGCAATACAAAATAAAGCTTAATGCACTGGTATGTCAGTATTAGGCAATTAAGAGCTACCAGCAATGCATCTCCCTTCTTAAAGTAACCTTCTTTTTACATAAAATAATGATGTTTTTTTTTCTGCTTAGATATGTACAGAAGAGTTATAATGCATCCTTCAAGGGATATGTTAAAAAACACAAGAACAATTTTTAAACATATGGTGTGGATTGTTTTCATATATTTCTTTTTCAATTTTAGTTTAATTTTAAGTCAAAATATCAGTATAAAACATAATATGGAGTTACCGTAACAATGTATGGAATAAAATAATGCGTTACTACTAGGATTCATGAAAATGAATAATACAACATTAAAATGTGCATGATGACCTTTACAATGCAAACATGCTGCCAGAGAGCAGAGGGATTTCTCATTGAAAAACAGGAGCTTTTTTCCAAAACCTTGCTTTTTAGGTAAAACTCTCATATTCACTTATTCATCCATTTTCCTTCATTCATTCATTCATTCATTCACTTTGTTTCTCTAAAATGATTGTTGTAAATGGCTAAATTTGGTTGTCTATTGGTACCAAAATGTAGTGAATCATGCTGCTACCGAAATCTTTTTTTTTCTTTTTTTTTTTAACTATGAACAAAGCATAACATGAATTTCTGAAATTCATTGTAAGTCGAGTCACTCCCAAGGTTGTCATGTCTTTTGTCTGCACCATGCCTTGGGTATATACTTTATACAACTCAGAATTTAACCTGCCTGGATCTGGTGCTTTGCCATTTGGGGAGACCTTTGTTGTACATTTCACTTCTAACTTTGTGATGGGAGCAGCCAAGGACTGTTGTTGAGTAGGTGTGAGACTCAGAAATTTACGCTGGTGAAGAAATGTGCAAGTCTTCTCACACCAGGTTGTAAACCCCAGGGCTCAAATGAGAAAGTGTTAACAGTTGTGCTTATTTCCTTATTGTCAGTAACCACTTGCTTAAACTTGTGCAATAGGAGACCTGCTATGTAAACTTTATGCCTTCTTTCCTTAAGTTTATAAGCTACAAGCCTGCCCATCTTAATTCCCATGGCCCAGGAACTCAAGGCAGCCTTATGTAGATATAACTGGATTCTCTTACTAATTGACTTAGTAAGAAACTTATGCTGTTGCTTGTATAATTTTAAAATATTGGGGCCTTTAAACCTGATTTACAGGCAATGTTGGAATAGAGATTGTATTTGAGCTCCTAACTGGATATATATATATATATATATATATATATATATATATATATATATATATATGGATCACCTTTATATCCCCGAAATCGCGTTTTGCCGACACACTAATTACCGACACCAAAAGACCGACAACAAAAAATACCGACAACGCAAAACACCGAAAACCATTACACCAACACACTACACATAAACAACACAGTACACTACATAACATATCCACTATCCCTAACCCAAACCCTAACCCTAAGGTCCGACACTACCGCACACTCACCCTACCTGCACCCTAACCCTAACTCACTTACCCACCCCTAACCCCAAGATCCGACACTACCGCACACTCACCCTACCTGCACCCTAACCCTAACTCACTTACCCACCCCTAACCCCAAGGTCCGACACTACCGCACACTCACCCTACCTGCACCCTAACCCTAACTCACTTAACCCACCCCTAAACCCACAGTCCCTCACTATTGCACACACACCCTACCTGCACCCTAACCCTAACTCACTTAACCCACCCCTAAACCCACAGTCCCTCACTATCGCACACTTACCTGTCCGCTCCCTAACACTAAATCCCTCACTCGATCGCACACTTACCGAGTCCGTCGGGTTCTCACCTTGTCGGTCATCTGCGTTGTCGGTGTTTTCGTCCCGTCGGATTCCGTGTCGGCGAAACGCGTTGTCGGGCATCTGAAGGTGACCCATATATATATGGGTCTACTTCACTTCACTGAAAGCTCATGTCACTGAAACTCATTTGACTAAGCACACTTGACTAAAAGCACATTTCACTGAAACTCATTTTGTTGAAAGGTATATGCCCTTTTCCACATTTTAGTGCGATCCTGGAGTTAGTATATATAGTAAGGGGGTGTGAGGGGGGCACTCCCCCCCCCACATTGAGTGGATATGGGGGCATAGCTCCCCCACCTATTTTATACATTTTAAACCATATACATAGATACTTACAACTCCAATGAATAACTCTTTTTAGAAGACAATCTATACCCAAACTATGTGCACCCCCAGTGTGGAGGGCTATGCCCCCCCCCCTTTCTATATACACTAACTCCAGGATCGCACTACAATGGGAAAAAAGGCATATAGATTTCAACAAAATGAGTTTCAGTCAAATAAGTTTTCAGTGAAGTGAGCTTTCAGTCAAGTGTGCTCAGTCAAATGAGTTTCGGTGATGTGAAGTAGATCTATATATATATATATATATATATATATATATATATATACATATATACATATATATATATATATATATATATATATATATATATATATATATATATATATATACACCTCGGTCTACTTCAGAATGTTGACCATTCAAAATGCCGACTTTCATATGACTGACATCATATGATCGACATTCCAAAAGACCGACATCCTGAAATAGCATCAGTTACCTACCTGCCCCCCTGCACCCCCCACATGGGGGACTCTACCCCCCCACACCCCCTGCTACTTAAATATTCTCACTCCGAGGTCGCACTACAGTGCAGGAAAGGGAAATCTCCCAGTCCCACACTGTAGTGGGATATCTGCTATCATTTGTCGGCCTTTCAAACATTCGCTCATATGGTGTTGGCCGTATGAGTTTCAAACATTTGAAAGTTCGAACAAATGAAGGGATCCCATATATATGTGTATATATATATATATATATATATATATATATATACACACACACACACACACACACACACACACACACACACACACACACACACACACACACACACACACACACACACACACACACACACACACACGTATATGTATGTGTAGTAAATATATTGCAACTGAGATTTAAAGGATGACCACTACCACATAATAGGCATGTTGTCCAGGACAGTTTCAATTAAAAAATGTTGAACATCATCTTTTATGTTTTGAAGAATTTCTGTTTTAGTTATAATCAGAGGGTCCACCTTCCAAAACTTATGGGCAGAATTCAACTGTCCTTCTTCATACTGAATGGTTACCATCATGTGATCTGTAAAGGGGGAATGCATTATATCTGCTGATGTTATCATATGAGTAGTTTTGTTATAATAGCAAACAGTAATCTAATCTGCTGGCTGAGAATTTAGTGGGAGTAACAAAGGTTGTACTCATCCTCTAATGGCTTATGGAAATGCCAAATATCAGCTGGACCTTCCTAGTGTAAGCATTCTTTAATTAACCTTTGAGAGTATATATGCCTGTCAAATGATGGAAGTGTCTGCCTCTCCCAATATGCATAACTGTATTAAAGTAACCAACTATAACAACTGGAATTTCAGTAAGGTCACTTCCATTTGTTCCTGCAAAATAATTTGCAAAGAATGGATAGATCTTTATTAGTACCATCTAAACAACCTATCTATATCGGGTCAAACTGGGTATTGAACTTTGCCCAGAGGTCCTTTTACTTTTATCAGTATATTTTTCCATAAGTTGCCAACTTACTCCAATAAGGACATGTCTTAGCTTTATTTAAACTTTACACAAGGGTCTCTTGCCAAAAATTACTAAGGACATAAGTATGATGCCTTGCTGTTTTACATTCCTGTAAGTAGATTATATCAACCTTGATTGCAATAATTCTTTAGTTATAACATGCTGTGCAGTCAAGCTACCTGAATGTTCATAGCTGGCTCTAAAAAGGCTGCCTTGGTCACACATCCCATAAGTGTCTGTTGGTGTTCAGCCACTTCACTCTTAATAGCAACTGCCTCCTGAAGGATTTTTACCACCAGGTTTGTTAAATGATTGATCCTTTAATCAAGCATCACAAATTGTGGGTCATTCACAGTTTCCATTACTATGAATGGCACCCTGTTACCATTCCTTCCTAGGGCAATAATAGAGCCAACAAGTTAGAATGCAGTTCAAAAACAAGAGCATTATCAACTCACTGTGCAATGTACTCTAGCCAAAAATAAGCTGGAGGCCTTTAACTTAACAAGGGAGTGAAATAAGAAACCTGTTACACAGAACTGTTTACGGCATGTTTTACTCCATCAATGGCAAGCTCCACCTCCTACCATGTAGCATAATTATGTTTAGAAATAGCAAACAATTTCCCAAATGCCCAACAATTCACTTACTATTACAATGGATTCTCCCAACCATCACAACACATACTATATTCTGCACTACCATGCTAAACTTTATATCAATGTTTAAAAATTCTTCAGCAAACTAAGATTTTAATATTATTTCCATTAATCTTTTTCAATTAAGACATAGGAACAAACCCTGGTTCCTATGAAGCTCCCACCAAAACTCAACTGATTCCAATAACTTAAATGAAAGCAGCAGAATCACAATAGATATTCTTATAGTTCACTATATTTTTCTTTGCAGTATTAGTATCAAATCTGATCAGCCATGGACATGAATCAGTTTCATATGTATAATAATCTTAGTGTCACTCGCCAGGTCAGGATGAAACAGGCGAACATTGTGGGTTCTTGTTCAAGCAGCTTTATCGTATGCAAACACATCATAAATGAGGTTAAGTGAGTTTAACTTATAAACAAACTAGCTATCATGCACATAGATGTTAACATTTTGGCTGCACCTTCAAAATGGCGCTGAAGCTAACACGTGCTTGGTGTTAACTCGATTTACAGAATCTTTGGAAATGGTTCCATTTTTTTATACTTACGACCAAATGCTATTCACTTTTCTCTTCTGGACTCATGGTTGGCACCACAATTGCACCACAATTGTAATAGTTAACAATAAAGCTTGATTTGGGTTTTGCTGATTCACTCTTATGCTGTACTGAGCAACATCTGTTTTGCACTAGATACCCTTGGTTTTACGCTGAGCATGTTCCTTTAACTGAACTGTTCTTAGAATATGCTAGAAGACTACAGGTTTTACTTGGAAGTCCTGCAGGGGGCTGCTTGTTCCATGTGCTTGGGCCTGCTTTTGTCTGTCACATGTTGCATGCTGTCTACATGAGCTCTGAAGCCAACTGAAACCATGCTCTTATCACTAGCAAGCATATTTGTATGCCTTTCTGTAACTTCATGAATCTGACAAATCTCAATAGCTTTACTCAGTGTTAAATCACTGTCATGAAGCAAAATCTTTCTCACAGCAGCATTATTAATAACGCACATGAGTCTGTCTTTTATTAACTCATCCTTTAAAAAAACAAACCTACACATTTTAGCTTAGTTTCTAAGGTCAGTAATATAAGCTACAAAAGTTTCCCCTTGCTTTTGATCTCTCGTGTAAAACAAATGCCTGTCTAGTATAACATTAGTCTGGGGATTAGATTCATAGGTGTTTCCTAGGCTAATGACCACAAGGGCCTTTTTAAGCCTAGCCATACATCTCAAATCTCTGACAAGTTTTGGTACCCTTGATAAGTGTAAGCAGGGCCTTGGAAGTTGAAACATTTACAAGCAGGGGCCTGATTTGCAGGTTGCCTGTGTCCATTAGAGACACAGGTGCCAAACCAGGGATGAATCTCCTGTTCCCCATTCAATTATCCAAATTGCACTTGAATTGGGTTAGAGATGAACTCTGCTTCACATGGATGGGGAGCCTGTTCCAGAGACACGGTAGTCTATGGGATGCATACCTGTCTCTCCACCAGGTTCTATTTATATCACAGGGAAGGTTTAAGTCCTTAGAAAGAATAGTTGTGTAAAATCTTACCATAACCATAGATGTCCTTCTCTTCCATGTTGCAGTATTCCCAACCTTTGGGTCATCCTCCACTCAGCAAACCAAATGTCCAGCCAACACACAAAGGCCTCAGTCACTGCAAGGCACGTGGGACATCTGATGCCAGCCGAAGAGAACACGGGCCACAAAAGTTACTTTTAACACTCGGGGTCTTCCCTTGATTCAGTCTGCATAACAACATGATGGGTTTCTCCTTCACATTCATACACTGCTGGTGCATAGACAAATGAACGCTCTTTTCAGTGGCTTCTGACCCTGCTAGGTTCAGCACAATGAATGCCCTGGTACATGCATCTTTATCAGAATAAGCTCCTTGTAGAAATACTGTATATTGTATTCTTGCTCAAATATTCTCCAATTCTCTGCAATATTCTAATCAAACACAAATGGTTGTGGCTTGAAAAATCCATCTGCCATATTGATATATCTCATTGAAAACTCTTGCAAATATGCACAAACACACACACTTGTACAGACACATATACATGTGCTTGAAATTTATACCAGTACTTGTGACAACACAATGAGCCTTTGTATAACTGAATTTCATGAAATAAGTTTCCTGGGCACTGTGACACTTCAAAATCTCTTTACTGTAAACCCACTTGCCTTGAAATTATTTTACTGTATGAGCTGTTTATCTTGTAAAGGTAAATTTATCATTATTTTACCGTATGAGCCTTTATCTTGTAATTACTTTAATGCCAAAGCCATTTATCAACATTTTACTGCCAAAGTAATTTATCATAATTTTAAGAAACATTTTGAACAACTGCACAGTGCGAATAAAGTGAGCAATAGAAGATGAGGGCAAGAAACATTTTGAAGTAACTGTACTTTACGAATACACTATCTCAAAGCAATGGCAGTTTGCGATTGAACTGTTACGAAGTAGTTGCAGTTTGTGAATGTATTGGGCAGGAGAGGTTCAGAGTGAGAAACACCTCAAAGTAACTGCACTTTGTGAATAAACAGTACACAGCACACTGGAACTTCCCAAAAAGGGCTGCACTTTGCCAAACAATTTTGTATAGTGTGACAGACAATCTGTAATGGAGACACTTTGTGAACAGACACATCCAGGTACAAGAAACTTTTCGAAATGGCTTCACTTGACTCCACTTCATGAAATAGTTGCAGTTTGCACACAACAAACTCTTCAGAATTAATGCACAGCAATAAGAACACACTGTAAGCACTTTTACACACTTTGAGATATTTCGAACAACTCTAGTTATGCTATTCAAGGCTTCAATCAATGCAAAGTAGTAATTTGTACCAAACACAGTAATTTGCCAAAAACACATGCAGTTGCCTTTGCTGTATTTATTATACTCAATGTGCCCTTTTCTGCCCTTTCTATTATAGTTGTTTCACACATTGAATCTCTTAATGTGCCTTTTATGGCCTTTTTCTATGTTCATTTTGCTCTTTTAATCTCTTTTCATGCCCATCATACTTTCTTGTGCTCATTTTAACTCTAAACATGCTTATTTTACTTTAAACATGCTTATTTTACAATTCTGTGGCAATTCTGAATGCTTTATGCACTTTTTCTAATTCTCATTTTATCAAATAACTCAGTTTCAAACATTTTGTCTGATTAATGAGCTCTTTTCTGCTTCTCGTTTGCTTAAAAAAACTTTTCTATGCTATTTATTTGCCAATATGTTTTATGCCCTTGTAATGCTCTGTTTAACCTCTTTTAATAAATAAATCATTTGTGTGTGTTCTCTTTACCTTTGACTTGTTTCTGGCCCTGTTTTGCTCTTGGTTCTTTTAGTTTGCCTTCACCATTACCTCTGCACCTCATGGCTCTGACGAATAGTCTTTCCATCCCGGTTCTGACACCATGTCGCTCGCCAGGTCAGGATAAAACAGGTGAGTATTGTGGGCTCTTGTTCAAGCAGCTTTACTGTATGCAAACACATCATAATAAGGTTCAGTAACTTTAACTTATAAACAAACTAGCTTTCATGCAAATGGATGTTAACATTCTGGCTGCAACTTCAAAATGGCACTGAAGCTAACACATGCTTAGTATATATATATATATGGACACACACAGATCTTGGAAATGCTTCTTAAAGGTACAACACACCTGTTAATCTACACTAAGTTAACACATTATAGGTATAAACTTCTTCAAAGGCCTCCCAGTATTACTGTTTCAGATTTAGAGAACATCTTTGGCGATAGAATGGGGCGGGGGGCAGCTTTACCTGTGTCCAGTCATATTCATCATGACCATAATGTCTCTGGTTGTACCATCAATGACAATGACCATAACACGGTAGTAGCTGACCATATTTTTGCCAAGCATACAAGTTTGCTAGTATCTACATCACACTTTCAGTCTTCTATCAACTTGTCAGGTTCCTATATTCTAATACCTTGTCTAATATCTAAAATCTCCATTGCTTGGCAGTGGGTAACTCTAATGTAACCAGGTCTAATAAATCTATTGTTGAAGTCTTACTGACTAATTAAAACCTAACTCATTTTCCACCTGTATAATAACACACTCCATCACAAGCATTCTGCTTGATTGGGTCATCACAGTTGGACACAAATGTTTCACTAGTATCATGATCCAGTAAAATTCTACATGATCAGCATTCAGAAGTTTGTATTATTCCATAAAAAAACAAACAGGCCAAAGATTCTCCCAAAACTATTGCTGTGTACCTACCTAAGCAGTATCTATTTACTGCAAATTATTTTTCATGCAAAAGTCCATGCTTCTTTGCAGATCTTCTCTTAAAGATGTTTTCTTTGTCTAAATAACTGCATTATACCTGCATATTCTCTCTTGTGTACCTTTTTAATTCTCACAACTTATTTTTTCTCTAGAATCTAAGTGTCAGGCTCATCGGTACTAGCCTTTTAGCTGATACTGCTTCCTCATCTGTGACCTTCCTTGACTTATCCCCTGCAGCCTTTCCCTAATTAAGTGCTTCCTTCTTACTTGTTGTGATCAATATTTGGGGGGATATCTAGTGCTGTGGCTAGCATATCTGTATCTAAAACACAATACAAGTGTCTCTGTGCAAGTTTTTATATCAGTTTCAACTGCTGTTTATGTTTTATGGCCATGGTGGTGCAGCGATTAGCATTGTCATCTCACATGTAGAAGTCCTCTGGTTTGATTCTCAGCCTAGGTGCCTTCTGCACAAAATCTGCATGTCCTCCTTGCAGTCACATGGGTTTCCTCCCACATTCCAAAGACATGCTGTAGGTGGATTGGACAGTCTAAATTGGCTGAAGGTGATAGTGTGTGCACGAGTGATTGGTATGAATGAACTACTGTGGCAGGGCAAGTCACCTGGCAGTGTAAACCTTGGCTCGAGATGATTGTCATGTGGAAGTGACACCTCGACCCCATGTGCAAAATGGGAAAAAAGGGGTTGAAGATGGATTCCAGGGTGTGTGTTATATTAGACATACTAATTTAGGAGCTTTGTTATGCGGCTAATTCTCACGATAATGATGAATTATATCCAGGGAAATCTTCACTGAAACTCTAGTCTCTCACTTCTACTTAGCATGCATCTGACCAAAGGAATGGAGATCTGAAATGACAATAACTAACCTAAAGGCATATTAGTGAATGATGTCCAGGATTAAAATATGGAAGTTAAAAGACTGGCATAGGGAAAGGGAAGCTAAACATCCTTTAAACAGTTGTTCATCCTGCAGGGACAGGAGTTATACAGACCACAACACAGGCCTTACTTCACGGTGTCCAGGAGGTTCTCAAGGTAAATGCTAAAGATAGGACATCTGTCTGCTAACAGGCAATGTAATTCCACCTGACTATGCATTTTGAGGATAGAAGAAGAAACAAGTTCCATGTGAGCCAACTAGTGAGGACAGTGTTACAGTTTGCAAGTCCCAGTTCATGTGAACTCCTGTATTCTCTGAAATGATGACAGAGATAGACATGGCTGCAGGGACTAAACAAACACACTCAAAAGAATAGTTAGAGATTAAACAGTGTCTAGCATTTACCCTTTTCCTGTTCTTAACTAAGGTGTCTCCTTAATTACTCTTCTAATCTTCTCTTAATGGACTTCATTTTCTCCCGACATAACATCTTTCCTAATCAGTTATATGCTTGCTGTTACTTCCTTCTTTCTAATCATATCTCTGTACTAGCCAACACTGTCTATACCAGTTAATAGGTAACTTGTCATATAATTGCTTTTTGCATGAAAATGTTGTTACTCTGATTGCTATACTGTTATCTTCATATTTGTTATATACCCTTTGGAGCTTTTCTCTCCAGGTCTCTGTGGAAAAGGTCTTTTCAGGGTCGAGTTGGACCATCCTGATAAACAAGCACAATAAATAAATAAATATTGATAAAAAAGCAGGAATAAAAACATTAAGATACTCAGAATGCTTAGTTTGTTTATTATTTTAAATATGTAACACTTCTGTTCTTCCAGGCTAGAAAGGAAGCTTTTAAGGATATGGAGCCGGAAGAACCAGTAGATGACCTTGACACATCCATCTCTGGACCGATCTTTGATGACTCTGCTCCAGAAACATATCAGGAAAGTCTTATTGATGCAACCATGGATGCCGAGAGTATGTATTTGCAACATTAATAAAAAAATGTATTTGAATAGGAAAGGTTGTGTCAATAAAGCTGGAACAGGGAAATGATTTGTGTTAAAGAAAAATGCAATGAAAAAATATTTCATTTACAGAAAAAAACACCTATATGATTTGCATGAAGAAAATACTGCCAGTCTTGATTACTGTTTGCCTACTGCTACTGTGCTGTATGTAGTCTTTGTATTTTCCATCTGAAGCTCTCAGAATCTGTAATGTTTTTCTTGCACAATGTCTGCTTTGTAAGGGGCCCTAGCTTTCATATCAGATAAGGAAACTTAAGCTACAATGCTGACAATGACAGTGAAATCTAAGGCCCGTTGTTACAGTATTAAGGCATTTTCACATACCTCTCAACCTCTCCGTGCAAGAAATTTGGACAAATCCAGAAATAATGGACAAAGGGCCAAAAATTGGGACAGATGTTAAATATTGCTCCTATAAACTTAGAAAGTTTCTAATTTTTAATTTATCAAACTCTTTTGACTCCAGGACTTTTCATGGAAATTGCGGCATACATTTGACATGTATTATCATGAAAAATTGCATTCCCATATTTATTTACTTATTTGTTTATTTACTTATATAACTACATTTGTTAATTTGGGTAGATTACTGATTGTCATAGGTTCATATGTAAGTACTAGGCTAGCTGCCCTTGTGGGCCACTTTAAACCTAGCTAATTTCCCATTTTGTGCTTAAAATCACCTATCCTATTTGGTTACAGAATGGCCTTACCCATCCCATAGTCAATACGTATATATTACCCCTACAGAGAATAACAAGGATCATAGCATAGATAAAGTGTCTTGGACCTTTTGTTCAGACTCAGTCATTTATTTTATATTTATCCTTATTCACAACATTATACCATCTTGTTTTAACATGTCTCTTGAGTAAGACATGTTGTGCACTTGTGTATTTACTCCTCTTGAGCTACAAGAATGTTTTATAACATCCCACCGCCCTTCCTAACAACAAAACACTGTTATTCTTTGCTCTTATCATTTTTGGTGCAGATCGTGTGCTCCTGTTTGTGCTTATGCCGCAGACCACCCGATTCTTTGTCAAACCATAAATGAGATGTGTGGAATGCAGCACATTTCCATAGAGTAATCACATGTGCAGCTAGACAATAACTTCCTTTGTCCTAGCAGTGCTGCTTCACCCTCTGTAGCCTACGCTCCGGGACCTACCTTTATGCTCTCTTTCATTGTTCTCCTGTTTCAGTTAATCTGATATCACTTCCTCCAAGTCATTTTATTTCTATTTTATATATTCTTTAATTAAATACATGATGGTCAGTGCTAATAAATAATCATTATACACGTATGTATACTTTATAAAAGCAACTTTACCTCTAACATGTATAACAAATTTTCTTTGGAACTTGTATATTTTGAAACACTGCTGTTTGTTTCTTCTTGATGGTAATCTTTTTTTTTTCAAAATATAACATTTATTCCTTGAAGGATTCTAAAAACTGAGTGGTATAATTGTACTTGTAAATATATGGATTCCCTTCAGCAGATGGTTACATCATTGTTGAAATTTACTAGATGGCTTGCAGTCCCCTGGTTAGTGATAGGTAGGTTACCTTACTGGAAGGTCAGACGGACCCATGCATGAATTAACAGGTGTTGTTTGGGTTATCTTGAGTTCATTAATAATTTTTCTGTGTTTGTCAGTGCTCTAGTGGTATTGTGAGTGTAATGGGTAGAAGATGTTGCTGGTATGCAACCTGTGAGGTAGACAGACAAAATGCAATGATTAAATAGGTAATGGTAATGGTATTGGAGATTGAGGATCATGTCACCTTTGTAGGGCAATATTCTCTTTTATATAGAATAGCCACTAGAAGGGCATGCTACCTTTTGGGTAAATACACTTCATAAATGTTAATGCAGGGAGGTAGCTTGAGAACTGAGACGATCAGGTAAGAAGGCAAGAGAGAGGCATTGAATAGAGAAGATGATGACAGTTGACACAACAACTCAACGTGTGTGTGTGTGTGTGTGTGTGTGTGTGTGTGTGTGTGTGTGTGTGTGTGTGTGTGAGTGTGTGTGAGTGTGTGTGTGTGTGTGTGTGTGTGTGTGTGTGTGTGTGTGTGTGTGTGTGTGTGTGTGTGTGTATTTCACATGGCTCTGACTCTATGAAAATACCATCACAGAGTTAGTTTCTTAATACTCTTTTCATGTCCATTTCATCACAGTTTATTAAAATTTGTATGTGTGTAAACATTCATGCCTTCTTATCTCCAACAGGGTATGCTTGCCTGTTAAAATACTGGGAAGCTTTAGACTGCCCTAACAGTTTTGTTATTCAAGTGGACATGACCAATAACAGTTAGGCACTCATAGAATCAACACCATAAATGTATGATATTATTGTCCTGTGTTAAAATAATTTGGTTGTGATGGGACTAATTGTCACAATTCAACAGATAAAACCTTCATTTAAAGTTGTCATTTTTGTGTGTGTCCAACAACTGCTGTTAGTCAACCAACTTCAATAAAGCAACTGGCAGTGGATTACCATGATTTTGTAATGACCAAATATAACAAATAAAAAATGTTTCTGGAATCTTCTGTACCATAATACTCTTTAGAGAATGGGTGGTCCATAGATGGCATCCTGATGGAAGAATGAACATCAAGTTGCCATGGAGCTCAGACTGTAAAAACTTAATGAACACCGTTATTTTACGCTCACTAAGCAGCACTTCTGCTGTTTAGTGAGTGTAAAATGTAAAAAAAAAAAGAAAATTAAAAAGTGTGTGTGTTTATGTCTGTGTGTGTGTGTAAGTGTATGAGTGCATGTGAGTGAAACCAAGATCGATCAAGCTGTTATTTTATACTCACTAAGTAGTGCTTTTGCTGTTTAGCGAGTGTAAAAAAAAATAAACAGAAAAAAAGTGTATGTGTAAAAGTGTGTTTGTTTCTGTCTATGTGTGTGAGTGAATGTGTGCCTGAAAGCAGAAGAGACTGTGTGTGTGTATATGAGAGAGACACAGAGAGAATGAACAATGAGATCGATCGAACCATTATTTTATACTCATTAAGCAGTACTTTTGCTACTTAGCGAGTGTAAAATAAAAAAGAAAAGAAACTTAAAATAACAAAGTATGTGTAGATGTCTGTGAATAAGAGTGTATGTGTGTATGAAAGCAAAAGAGACTCTGTGTGTGTGTGTGTGTGTGTGTGTGTGCGTGCATGTGCGCGCGCGCGCACGTGTGTGTGTGTGTGTGTGTGTGCGTGCGTGTGTGTGTGTGTGTGTGTGTGTGTGTGTGTGTGTGTGTGTGTGTGTGTGAATGAAGAATGAAAGCGATCCCTGGTAGCAGCAGCAGTTAAGAGGTCTGCACTCTTACCTCAACATATCTGGATAAGCATAAAATAAACGGGGGACAAAGGCACAAAATAACATTATATTTTTACATGACGCTGTTATAAAATCACAACATTACTTCAACATTAGGATTTGTGTCAGGCTCCATTTTCTGAAGCAGAAGTGTGTGTGTGTGTGTGTGTGTGTGTGTGTGTGTGTGTGTGTGTGTGTGTGTGTGTGTGTGTGTCTACATGAGAGAGATCGACCACTGGCAATAGTGGTAAAGAGGTCTACATACCTCTCGAATTTTCAGCTGAAGAAATATGGATAAATAAAAATAAAGGGAGAACAAATACTCAAAAATAGGAACACATTTTAATTGTTGTTCTTATAAAAGTTGCTTAAATAACAGGATTTATATTAGAATGAATTCTCTAAACAAAATGAAAGTCTGAAACTCAAATCTCTGTCATCATTTAGAGATATCAATCACTAATAACTGTCAACAAACCAAATGTTTTAGCAGAAAAGAACAAAAAAAAAAAATACCTAGGTATTTTTAAAGTGTTATATTTTGGATATAAAATGCTTCCTCCAACACCATTAACATATAGAATAGCAAGATTGAAGCATTAGGTGGAGGAACTATTTTATATCAAAAATATATATATATAAAAATAATATAGCACTTAAAAAAATAAGTAAATAAAAAAATAAGTGAGTAAAACACAACAATTTTATAGACAGGCCATTCTCTAAGTGCAATAATGCCCTCCAGGGTGTGTGTAATTAATATCCTCCCAGGAGTGCAGAGGCCCACCGCCACTGGGTGATAGGCATGCATTAATTACACATAAACACACACACTGTCAGGCATTATTGCTTGTGTAAAGCTTGGAACTCTCAATACTGATTAAAGCTAGATTCAATATCTGGATCATTTTTGTAAAACTGTAAAACTACTAATGGCCCACAAGGGTAGTTAGCCTAATACTAATCTATGAATATTAATCTACTAATTTATGAACCTACTGTTTTTTGTTTTCACTTTGCAGACCAAACAGTAGTATTACTTCCGAAAATGAACAAAAGTAAAATAATCAAAAAGTTCACCTCTAGAAAAAAGGTAAGAAAGAACATGCTTAAACTGGAAACTCCAGATGAAATGTCAAGCATGACTTAAATACTTTAGTGTCAGCATGGGATAAACAAGACAGACTGTGCTAACAGTGAACATAAATATAACCTCATTGGGAAGACAAAGTAACTGGCAAGTGAGAAATGTAAGAAGGATATCAGGAAGTATTTCTACATACCAGGGGAGTAGATAGCAGATACAGATTCATGAATGGGATAGGTGTGTCTAAAATGAAACAAAGGAGAGATTGGGGGGGGGGGGATCAGACAAACGCAGACCAAGGAGGGATGAAGTAATATGAAGGAATGATTTATTTTTATTTATTTATTTTTATTTTTATTTATTTTAGATTTGTTGACCGGGATAGTCCGACTGGATCAAAGTCCATTTACAGCGGAGGCCCGGGGAGATAAGCTCCAAACATATACAAGTACCAAAACAAAAATGTAGAAAATAAAAATAAAAAATAATATGAAATAAAAATGCAGATAAAAATAAAAATGCAGATAAAAAATGCTTTCAGACTAAATAGTACAAATTTACATGTAGGTTATTTCCAAAAGTACATAGGTTAATACTAAGCTAACTGCCCTTGCGAGCCATTTTAAGCTTAGCCAATTATCCCTTGTGAAACTCAAACCCTGCACTTTGTGCTTGTAAGGCAAGCACGTTAACCATTAGGCCACCCTCCTAACCCCTGTTAGGGGGTTAGGCATAGTTAAGCATTGACTAGACAAGTTTACAGGATAGAAATTACCCTGGTTATAGTCAGGAGAAATTAACAATAGCTATTAGATAAGTAAATTACATTCATGTTGTTGGCTTAACCAGGCTTGTCACAGTGGCATAACCAGTTTAATGCCAGATGTTGTTTAATTGTGACTTTAAATTGGCATAGGGAGGAGAGCATGGTCATGCCAGCTGGAAGTATGTTCCAGATTCTACCTACCGAGTTTGCAAACAGGGCCATGCCAGCAACATTGTTAATTTTAGTTGTCTGGATTCGTAGCTTATTAGATGAGCAGAGCAGTCTTGTGTTGTTATGGGGGAGGATAGAGTTTCTAAGGGCTGGTGTATTATCTGGGTTGTAGAGGATTTTGTTAGCCATTATCAGCAGATTGTACTGGATTAGATTAGGAAATTCCAGCCATCCAAGCTGTTTGAGGTTGATGCAGTGATGGGTTCTGAATGGCAGGCCTGTAGCAAACCTGGCAATGTGATTATAACAGGTTGTTAGTCTATTAAGTTCAGATTTATTTATATTGGCTAGAAGGGGGGAGGCATATAGGAGTGCTGAAAGTAGGTGGGAGCGAGCAATGGCTATTTTAGCTGGAGGGGTGAGGAAGGCTTTGATTCTCTAGAGTGACATACGCTTTTTATTGATGCTCTTGATTGTCTGATTTACATGGTGGTCAAATTTGAAGTTATTGTCTATAATGACACCCAGTAATTTTGTATTGGGGTCGGGGGAGATGACTGTCCCATCTTTTGCATTTATGGTGAAGGAGAAGGGTACAGACCTTTGGGTTGGTGGGAATACGAGCATTTTAGTTTTTTTGGGATTAAGTAGTAGACGACGCTTGGAGAGCCAGTTTTCTATGGTAGTGAATGTAGAATGGATATCCGTCTTTAAATCAGTGGGAGATAGAACTGAGCAGATCAGAGTGGAGTCGTCAGCGTATTGGATACAGCTGATGTTTGGTATAATAGTAGGCAGGTCATTAATTAAGATGGAAAACAGTAGTGGTCCTAATATGGAGCCTTGTGGTACTCCAAGTGTGTTTGGTAATAGATTAGAGAGCTTATTCTGCCAGAGGACAGCCTGTTGTCTGTTATTAAGATAGGATGTAAACCAAAGGAGAGCTTTAGGATCTAGGCAGAGGGTTTGCAGGGTGTTAATTATAAGTTGATGATCAACCATATCAAATGATGATATTAGGATAGTGGTATTCAGTCATCAAGAAGTCATTTCTCATTGCATTAAATTAAAACAGAAATGGATTTTTTCTCCCAGTTGCTCTTTGTGTTTTAAGTGGCACTTACGTAAACACAACAGATTTTTCTGACTGACGTTCTGGTGTTATACAATTAGACTAAGTGAGATGTACTCATTAGCACAGCAGCTATGGAAACAATAGAGGTTTAAATCTATTTGCTCAGAAGTAAATACTTACCTTTGAAGAGCTATGTCCCATGAAGTAACAGGTAAAAGTATAACTCCTTAGTAAATAAGAAGTAACATGCCATCTGCCGTTATTCCTCTAGCTAAATGAAGATAAAGAAAATACATAAATCAAAATAAATAAGAATGCATTTTAATTTACTACAAGTCCTGTATAATCTTTCTGAGGTAAGACTCTGAAACTGGCTATGACTTTACCCCCCCCCCAGGACCAATCACAATACCAGTAGATTGCCAGGCACCCGGTATTACTGTTGCACAGGTTAAAACAGTACTGTCCAAGGCCAATAATACAGCTTCTATGGGACCTGACAGCATACCTCTCAACCTGGAAACATCAAAAATCTGGACAAGGCCCATGAAAAATAGGTACAAATCTGTACGCTGATTAACATCTAATTTGCATACATAATTATGTAACCCCACCCACTCCAATGGAATTGTGGGATACCAACTTTCGAATGCAAATTGAAGAACAGACAACCAAAACATGGCACCAGAGTCCCCCTGCAGCCATTCCAGTGTCCTGTTACCTGGCTATTTTGCCCCATTTACCATAAACACTACTAATGTATGCATACTGCTTTATTTCTACAATGATCTGAATTTTATTTTTATATTTTACAGCACAACAATGCAGAAACACTAAAAGACATCATCTGGTAAACAAAGCAATACAGTCTCACAATGAAAATAGGCTTGACATTAAACTTTGCCCTTGAAACTCACATTCATTGAAACAGCATTGAAACCCACACACACCACATCCAAAGAAAATGCATCTGGCCAGTGGTGGATAAAGATTATCTTTGGGCTGTTTTCAAATCATTGGCCCCTTGCACACAAAACAAGAAACATTCATGTGTTCTTCTTTTCTTTATACACCTTCCTGACTTTATTAAATTATATTCCTTGTATAATACAACACACATGTTAGAGCGCATTTTAAATTAATTGTTTGAACATTTTACCAGTAATCTGCACTGTAGGCAATGAAACAAAACACATGAACCAATAATGACAAAACTGCCCAATTCAGAACTTTTCCATCATAAAAGTCTGCTTCCACACCCACACTATAAATAGAATGACAGTAGTATAAGCCATAGGCATCTTGCACAGCGTCTCGCACTTTTTTTCAATTTCATTTTTTTTTGGGGGGGGGGGGCAAAAGGTAAAAAACCAGGGACACATTTTAAATATTGCTTGTATAATTTTGTAAAGTTGCTAGAATAAAATGCTGTGCTACCATCATGCATTTCACTGGCAGGTTTTGAACCCAGGACTCTATGCACTACATTCAGAACAAAATACCACTATCCCAAATCAGCAGCTGCCTGAAAAATAGGAAGGAAGACGGAAATCATTTAGTGAATTCATTTCTCACTTCTCAACATAGCTCTTAACCTCAACACAAAAAACATGGACAAACAACAAAGCCAATAATGGGGGAATACAAATTCAGTTCTCACTTCTCACTCACCATATCTCTGAACTGTTAGCACAAAAATGTTCTTACTTCTCATCATAGGTCTCTGAACTCTTAGTACAAAAAAAAAAAAAAACCTGGACAAAGCTCAGAACATAACTTTCAACTGTTAGAGAATAAAGCTCTCAACTCACTCAGAAATGGTGGTGGCTAGGGATAGTAGGCTCTTTTTACCCTGTACTAAAGGTACAGGGTTTGAGCCTGAATACCTCTAGCCACCACGTGTATTTCCCAAAACTTGGTAAAAACAGAGTAATTCGGAACAGTTGGGAGGTCTGATACATGCATATATATATATATATATATCTATATAGTTATATGGATATATGTTGATTTATCTGAAAAGCAGCATATTGAAGCACAACTGCTCAAAATTATACTATCAAAAAAACCCCAAAATGACAGTAAACTCCATGTGGGGGAGGGATGCACCCCCATCCCTTACTAATTATATATACGAAATACGAGATAACACTACAGTGGGGAAAGGGCAAATTCCCTTACTCCCACTGTACCACAATTTCTCACATAAACAAACCAGACATGTTCGAGCAACTGACACTTATCCGGCACCATTGCTATTGTAAAGCAATTCAGCTGTACGTGATATTCCCTTACTTGCCAGCTTTTAAGGATGTATGCTGTCTTATGAGTTGTTTTATTACTGAAATAGGACAGAGGTTTATTTCCTGTGTAAAAAAGGTGTTACAAATATGTGCCATATTTTTGTGTGTAATGATAAGTTTGCATGCATTATTTCCTGTCGTATTACACGTCGGGAAGACATTATTCTTTTCTTTGCCGTTTAGTCCCATGATGATGTTGTCGACTTTTTTTTAATAAAGCAAGTGTCTCATATCCCACATATCTGAAACAGACAATGGTTCCCTTTAAAAATGTATGTATTATCACTGCAGTCCTGGAAAATCTTTGAGAATAAATCCCGAAAAAAAATCTATGATGTCAATTCTCCCCATGGTTATTCGTAATTTTTTATGCCATGTTTTCCATTGTCAAATCACCAATCTATAACTTAAAACAATAAATGTTTGGGAACATCTATGTTTTAAAAAGGAAAATGACAGTTATCATGGCATCACTTATAGTATGAGATTCCTTTTTGGTATGTAATATGAATAGTTATGAACAATTAAAATAGGACTGCAGTTAATAAATCAGAATAATCAGTAAAACACTATGTTAGAAAGTGAAAAGTAAATATGTAGTGACAGAAAAACAACAGGAGCCTCATGCATGCATTTAGAAACAGGCTTACCCATTAAATACAAAAAACGCTGCAGAGAAGCATTAATATATTAAAACTTGCCAGAGACATTTTCCTGAAAT
This sequence comes from Protopterus annectens, assembly GCF_019279795.1. NCBI lineage: Eukaryota > Metazoa > Chordata > Ceratodontiformes > Protopteridae > Protopterus > Protopterus annectens. The sequence continues at coordinate 1,240,933,137 of NC_056747.1, forward strand.
TAGCTACAGCTATGCATTTTTTTTCTGCAGCCACTTGAAGAATTATCTGGGATTTCCTCTCTGCAGATAACAGTGTAGTCATGCCAGCATCAGTTTACTGCATGTTTTTCAGCTATTTATTTTTGCAAATGGCTTACTTTTTTTGCATTAATGTTATTTTACTGAACTATAGAATGTTATGCCATATTTTACTTCTGTATACTGTTTCTGTGTGCTGACACAAAACACCTGTGCTTCATGCATTAAAATACTACTAAACGAGGCTGCCTTGGCTTCAGTGTCCTTCCCTTCCTTTTTGCTGTTGCTTTTGGCAGACCAGCCAGCAAGTATGAATTCCTGACTTTTAAATAGGTCTCCAGTTGTAAATTTGGAAAAAGGAACTGCAGATACATTCAGCATTAGTTCTTATTTTTAATGTAGAATATGGCAGTTTCCCACGTTGGAAACCATGACTTCACTCCACAAAAACAGTGCTGTTTGTGCCTAGAGAGAGAATGACCTTTTAAGTGTTGACACCTGCAGTTGATGGTTTTAACTCAATGTGCTGGTAGCGTGATGAAGAAAATGTCAGTGCATTAAAATATTACTAAAAGGGGCTGCATTGACTTCAGTGTCCTTCCCTTCCCTTCCCTTTTTCTGTTACTTTTGCCAGACCAGCCAGCAAGTATGGATTCCTGACTGACTGCAAATCTAACAGACATAGTCAGTGAATACAGATTAGATGAATGGATCACTGATTGATCAATGACTCACACACACACACACACACACACACACACACACACACACACACACACACACACACACACACATACACACACACTCTTCTGTCCTTACCTGCCTGAGTAGTTTGTTCGACTTGACGGATGAACTACAAGCCCTTCTTCTGTTCATTCGCGCCATTAATCCTTCCTCCTAGTGTTGCTGCCTGGCCGCCGCCATAATTCCTGCCATTTCAGGCGAACTGCTCAGCTTTCCTCCTAGTGTTGCTGACTTGCTGCCCGGCCGCTGCCATTAATCCCAGTTTGAATTCCCGCCGTTTCAGCCAGCCGGAAATGATGATGTGAGCTCCTTGAGCTCAATTCCGACTGGCTGGTAGCCTGGCGGAGCTGACATCATTACGCATGTGATGACGTCAGCTCCGACAGCGCGAAAATTTTAAAAATGTAAAGAAAAATCGGAAATGAAGGGGTGCCACTCGGGAATCGTGGCACCCCTTCATTTGGACCCCAAAACTCGGTAAAAACAGAGTAATTCGGAACGGTTGGGAGGTCTGCCTGACAGTATCCCTGGTTGTATTCTAGATTACCTACAGAGTGAACTGGCACCTCCCCTGTGTGTCCTGTTCAATCAAAGCCTCACCTCAGACTTTGTCCCTACCAAATAGCACACTGCTACAGTCATCCCTCTCCACAAAGGAGGAGCAACTACAGACCCTGGGAACTATCGCCCCATTAGCCTGACAAGTCTGATATGCAAAGCTATAGAACGCATCATCATTGACCTAATAAACAAGGATATAGGAAATCTCCAAACACTGGATCCCACACAGTTTGGTTTTGTGAAGGGAAGATCATGCATGCTCAACTTGGTCGACTTCTTTGAATCAGTCACTAGAGCTGTGGATGAAGGCAAGGTGGTTCATACAGCCTACCTTGATCTGGCAAAGGCTTTTGATACCATTCCCCATTCAGGAATCATATAAAAACTCACTAAGCTTGGCATCAACCCCTATATCACTAGGTGGGTTGCAAACTGGCTCACAGATAGAACCCACAGTGTGAAAGTAGCTGACTCCAAGTCAGACTGCAGACTAGTCACAAGTGGAGTCCCACAGGGTTCGGTCCTGTGTCCTCTCCTGTTTGGTATCTACTTCTCAGAAGTCCAGGCCAACACAAATGTGCTCTGGCTGACAAAGTTCACAGACGATTGCAAGTTGGGAGCTATTATTAACTCCCCAAGTGATGTTGACATCCTACAGAAAGACTTCACTGAGACCAATGACTGGTGTCAGAACCATGGCCTTAAGCTCAATGCCAAAAAAATGTGTCATCATCCCCTTTAGGAAAAACCCAGTTCCCATGAATTACTACATTGATGGTAGTCCACTGAACACAGAAGGCATTATAAGAGATCTGGGAACACAGGTTGACAGCAACCTCTCTCTTGATCACCACATTGCCACTGTGATCAGAAAGTCCTTCTGTGTGGCACATCTCATTACTAAGGGTTTTGCATCCAGGAAGAAAGAGGTCATTGTCTCCAACTACTCTTCCCTCATTAGGCCAGTCATCAAGTACAATGCCCCATTTGGCATGTACCTCACTAGACACCTGCAACAACTGGAGAGGCCACAAAAGTACCTCACAAAGAGGATCATAGGCCTTAAACACTTCTCCTATATGGACAGTCTCAAAAAACTCCAACTATTCTCTGTCTCATATCGCCTACTTAGAGGCATTGTCTGCTTGACTTACAAAGCCATGTGTGACCCAGCTCTGTTAGAAATGCTACATCTAAAGAAATCCCAATCCCTCCACACCACATGCTCCAGAGCCCTCATCCTCATTACCACAATCAACAGAATATGATGGAGGGACAGGTTCATAACCCAGAGACTGCCCATGCTATGGAACAGACTTACCATACATGTCAAGCAGAGCACCTCACTGACCCTCTTCAAGAGAAATCTTGATGAGTGGATGGGAACCAGAAAATTCACCCCGGGGATAACTCCAGTGGCTCTACTCAACAGAGTCACTAGGAACTAAGGTCGGGTGGCACTATGCCAGGGTAATCCTCTGGCTAGGCTTCTAAAGGCCCCAGGGCCATTAGCCTAATACACACTTATGAACCTATGAACCTAGGAACATACCACTTTGGGAAACTAAACATAAAAATATATTACATTCATCATACATTTCTTAAATGACACTTTAGTGAGCAGGTTAAACACTAACAGATTGATAACCAACATGAAAGCAATAACGCAAAGGGTTTGGGGATTAGTATAATGGCTATGGTGTTTATCTCACAGACACAAGGTACTTTGATTCTCACCTTTCAAGATGAAGTTATTTAGGCTTAAAATGGCCCAAAAGGGGAGTTAACCAAGTACTAACCTATAAACAAAGAACTGAGATTCAAGTGAAAACAAAATGTCTTCATTTACAGTGTTAGTTTAGGAGGCAACCCAGACTACAGGGGATTGAGCAGTCCTGCCAAATGTTATAGCAGTCTAACAATGTACTTTTGTTAGGATTACAAAATCTGACAGAAAGACAGCATAAAATATCTCAAAATAATTCACAATAAGGCATTGTTAATACGCAGAACTTGTATACTTGTCTCTTCAGGAAGTCCTTTCCCATCCTGCCTAGCCTAGCTCTCCCTGCTTTCTCCAGACCCTTCCTCTTGAGAGGTAGAAAACTATCCTCCCTAGTCAAAGGACAGGCCTAGATGGAAATTCTAGGTTGTGGAGTACAAAGCTCCGCCGCCACATTTAATTTACGTTTTATTACCATGCATCATTAAATCAAATCACAAGATAGAGCAAAAAGCTCTATTTACATACTGTTCAAATTCTTGCAACCATTTACTCACTCAACCGAGTACAGTGAGATCATATTTTGATTTCAGACACTCCTACCAGTCCCATCTGTTCAGCTTTATCCCAGCTCTAACCCAGTCCAGTGTCATTAACTCATTCGACTTAATACAGAGAGAACATTTGAGAAGGCCAACCCACTTAGGTCCTTAACCTTGAATTATCTTCTGTTTCTCCTTTTTCTCTTTCCACTTTACCAAGTAAAAAACTTTGTTAGAATCTCCTTGTGTTCTGACTGAGTGTGCTTCTCAGCTGAGAAGTATATTTTTGGCACTTTTTAACAGTTCAGAGTTGAATAAAACAATAATTGAATTCAGTTCAGAATACAGTTTGAATAAATTGCATTTATTTAAACTGTATTTACTTTAATATTGCTACACACTCATGTGCTAGCTTGCACTACACTTGAATTGTTTTTAGTGCTGTTTTAGCTATTTTTTTGTAAAGCAAAAAAAAAAAATTCTAAGCTTGTTTCCGGCCTTTCCTGTAACTAGTCTAGTCCAGATATATATTTGCTGTATCCATGACTGTTTGTAAGCTTCTGAGCCCCCCAAGCCTTTCTGTGTTGGAGGGAAGCCTTCTAGCTTATCAGTGGGAGTGGTAAGCACTAGGTAGCCTATCTACCACAAGGGTGGTTTCTGGCCCAGAAATTGTAGTTTATTGGCTGTTCGGGCAGTTTTTCCATCTCTTTCAACTTTCTGGTCTAAAAGACTGCATTTGTGCTTTTTCCTGCCTTTCCTATAGCTGGTCTAGTCCAGATACATATTTGCTGTATCTAGGACTGTTTGTAAGCTTCTGAGCCCCCCAAGCCTTTCTGTGCCAGAGGGAAGCCTACTAGCTTGTCAGTGGGAGTGGTAAGCAGTAGGTAGCCTATCTACCACAAGAGGAGTGGTTTCTGGTCCAGAAATGGCAGTTTATTGGCCATTTGGGCAGTTTTTTCCATCTCCTTCAACTTTCTGATCCAAAAGCCCATGTTTGCACTTTTCCCGCCTTTCCTGTAACTAGTCTAGCCCAGATACAGATTTGCTGTATCCAGGACTGTATGTAAGCTTCTGAGCCCCCCCAATAATTTCTGTATTGAAGGGAAGCCTTCTAGCTTATCAGTGGGAGTGGTAAGCATGAGGTAGCCTATCTACCAAAAGAGGAGTGGTTTCTAGCCCAGAATTTGTAGTTTATTGGCCGTTTGGGCAGTTTTTCCATCTCTTTCAACTTTCTGGTTTAAAAGCACGTGTTTACGCTTGTTTCCCACCTTTCCTGTAACTAGTCTAGTCCAGATACAGATTTGCAGTATCCAGGACTGTTTGTAAGCTTCTGAGAGGTGCCAAAGTCTGCTCTTAAATTTTTCCCTTAGATCTGCTAGTTATCTCCTCTCCTACACTTTTACTAGCTTTTTAGTCTAGTACTTTACCATACCAGACTTCTTGTAGCAATTATTGTAGCACACAAAATGTTCTACAAGGAAACAGCTCCAGTGCTTATTATTAATGCCCGCCCCCTCCAGGCATGTCTAAAGTTCAGTTCCCTGTGCTTTCTCCTATTAACCTGGTGAACTTGGGCATCCTGAGGCAATGTAGCAACTGCCTCATGTACACCCACAACCCTCTCCTCTTACCTCCCAACACTCAGACTTGTGAGAGATGCACTTATATAACCAAACTGGAAGCCATGCACTCTCCAGCCAAGACTGGAATAGCTGGTCAAGAGAAGAAGGTCAACACTTGCACCATACCATATGGAACACATAGCCCTCAACACACAAGCACTTCCTTTACATAAAACACAAACCACACACCCACTTTCGTGGAGGCTCTCAGTAAAAATCTACCCAAATAGCAGTGACCTCCAAGGCAGAAATGCACTCGACCACCACAACACAACACTAATCACGAGACACATAACTCTCTTAAACAGTGTGCCACTCAACCAAATCCCCTAAGGCAAAACAGCATGCCCAGCACACTAGTCATAGGTGACTCGATAGTAAGGCACATTGATGTCCCACTCGCTAGGTTGAATATGGAGAAAGTAACAGTCAGCTGTCTGTCAGGTGCCGGGATCCACCACATAACACACACACTCAGGTCCCTCAACAACAGGTACAAATATGACTCTGTCATTGTACATGTGGGTGTGAATGACTTGAGACGTACCTCCCTGGACTACATGGAAAGAGACATGGAGGAGCTCTTGGATTATGTAGCCCAGGCAGGTATGACCCTAGTCCTGAGCAGCATCCTACCATCACCCAGAATGATACCACAGTACAAGCAGAAAATTATTGATTTTAGCAACTGGCTAAGTTTTTGGTGTCATTGTAAAGGGATCCAGTGTCTGTCTGCCTGGAATGACATGACTGACAGACCTCAATGCTTTGCCAGAGATGGCCTGCATCTGTCACCACTGGGCTTCTGGATACTGGTCAAGGCTCTTGACACCCCTATAGTGCTGTTTTAGGTGGTGTTCCAAAGACCAAATTACCACCGTAACACTTACAAACAAATGCAATCTGAGGGTCATGCTGCTCAACGCTAGAAGTCTAATTCTAAAAAATGCACTCGCTCGAAGCACTCCTTAAAATGGAAAACTTTGACATTTGTGCTGTGACAGAGACCTGGTTCAAGGCAGCAGAAAGCACCACTGCACTACGAGGCTATAACTCATTCCACAACTTTCAGCCCGAGAACTTAGACTGAAGCTCCAAAGGCGGTGGTGTTTCCATATTCGTAAAAGATGCGCACACCATCAAACTGGTAGCCCAACATAACGCATCAGAGATACTTCAGGTGCAGCTAACATTAGGTAAGACAGCAATCCAGGTCATAGCCTGTTATAGGTCCCCAACCATGTCCCAAGACTCACACTTCATGTTCCTAAGCACCCTGGAAAATATTAGGGTCCAACCTAACACTCTCATACGGGGCGACTTCAACTACCCCTCCATTAACTTGGAAAACTACTCATGAACCAATACACTAGGCCAACATTTCCTGGAATTCATTAATTTCAAAGCCCTGGACCAGCTCGTTCTTACCCCCACTAGAGGTAGCAACATCCTTGACCTGGTCATTACTAACAGGGGTGACCATTGCTCTACACCAATAGTCAACCCCTCCCTGGTTAGATCTGACCACAAACTAATCACCTTGGAAATCCACATCTCCCCCCCCCCGCCTTCCCCACAAAGGTAACCACCATGAAAAACTTCTCCAAAGATAACTCTTCCTGAAAACAGAGGTGTCTAACTTCATGGCACCCAAGCAGATGGAGAATAGTTGCATGATCCACAATGACCCCACTCGGGCATTATAGATAAGCTCACCAGCTTAAATATAAACCCCTATGTCACTAGATGGATTGCAAACTGGCTCAAGGACAGAACCCACATGGTTAGAATTGCTGGAGCCATGTCAGACTCCAAACCAGTTACAAGTGGCATCCCACAAGGCTCATTCCTGGGACCTCTCTTATTCGGTATATATTTCTCAGAGGTACAAGCCAACACAGAAGGACTGTGGCTGACCAAGTTTGCAGATGACTGCAAACTGGGCACCATAATCGACTCTCCAGCCGACACAAGCATCCTCCAAAAGGACCTCATAGAAACAGACAACTGGTGCCAAAGCCATGGCCTCAAGCTAAATGCCAAAAAGTGTATAGTCATGCCCTTTGGCAAAAACAAAGTGCCCACAAATTACCACATAGGTGGTAATCCATTAAGTACAGAAGAAGTAATTAGGGACCTGGGGACCCAAGTTGATAGCAATCTCTCATTTGACAACCACGTGGCCAAAGTGGTTAGAAAAACATTTTATATAGCCCACCTAATCATGAAGGGATTCACATCTAGATCAGGGAGGTCATCGTGCCTCTTTACTCATCCCTCATCAGGCCCATAATTGAGTACAATGCCCCTTTTGGGATGTACCTTACCAGACACCTGCAGCAACTGGAAAGACCCCAAAAGTACCTCACCAAGAGGATCAAAGGGCTCAAACAGATGCCATATGCTGCCCGGTTAAAGAAACTCCAGCTCTACTCAGTGGCATACCGCCTGTTCAGAGGCGATCTGTGCCTGACGTATAAAGCCATGTCCAACCCGGAATTAATGGACATGCCGCACCTCAGAAAATCCAAATCCCATCGAGCTATGCGCTCGAGAGACTTGAACCTCAGCACTGAAATAAATAGGACGTGCTGGAGGGACAGATTCATAACCCAGAGGCTCCCTTCACTCTGGAATAAAATCCCAGTCCAGGTTAGGCAGAGTCCCTCATTGACTCTCTCCAAGAGGAATCTTGATGAGTGGATGGGAGATCGTAGGTTTACCCCGGGTATCACTTCTGTGTCATTGTTAGACAGAGGCACAGTATACTAACCTCGAAAAAGGGCATAGCAAAATAAATTTAAAATGGGTGGCGAAAGCCAAACACATTCTGGCTAGGCTTATAAATGCCCTAGGGCAGATAGCCTAGTATGAACCTATGAACCTATGAACTTATGATCGATGATTCATACACCAATGCACTGTACGAACATGTACACAAATGCATGGATCTTGCAATACTCAATAGAACCAAGATGCTCTCCTCCAAAAAAGGGAAGGCAATCTGGTGGCCCCCTGCCGTAAACAAACTCTACAACAGAAGGAGGGAACTGATGCAGAATAAGGTGAAGTCCCAAGATTGGAAAAACTCCCTTATCAGCCCCAACAAAAAGTTGAGATCCCTCATCAAATCCTTGAAAGCTAGCTATGAAAACAGAATTGCAGCAGATAGCAAAGACAATCACAAGGCCTTCTATAATTATGTAAAGAATCTCCACGTCAATACCCAGATTTGCTCTGAGCTGCTGTACAATGGAGCCAACAGATATTGCCAATATACTGGCTGACAGATTCACTGCCAACTTTACCCCTCCCTTCCCCAAAGGACCAATCACAATACCAGTAGATTGCCAGGCACCCAGTATTACTGCTGCACAGACAGCACTGTCCAAAACCAAGAATACAGCTTCTATGGGACCTGACAATATCCCTGGCTGTGTTCTCCATGAACTACAGAGTGAACTGGCACCACACCTGTGTGCCCTGTTCAATCACAGCCTCACCTCAGGCATTGCCCCTACTGAATGGAGCATTGCTATAGTCATCCCTCTCCACAAAGGCGGAGTGACTACAGACCCTGGGAGCTATCGCCCCATTAGCCTGACAAGTTTGATATGCAAAGCTATAGAACGCATCATTATGGACCTAATAAACAAGGATATACGGAATCTCCAAACTCTGGATCCCACACAGTTTGGTTTTGTGAAGGGTAGATCATGCCTGCTCAACTTGGTTGACTTCTTTGAGTCAGTCACCAGAGCTGTGGATGAAGGCAAGGTGGTTCATACAGCCTACCTTGATTTGGCCAAGGCCTTTGATACCATTCCCCACTCAGGAATCATAGAAAAACTCACTAAGCAAGGCATCAACCCCTATATCACTAAGTGGGTTTCAAACTGGCTCACAGATAGAACCCACAGTGTGAAAGTAGCTGACTCCAAGTCAGACTGCTGACCAGTCATGAGTGGAGTCCCACAGGGATCGGTCCTGGGTACTCTCCTGTTTGGTATCTACTTCTCAGAAGTCCAGGCCAACATGAAGGGACTCTGGCTGACAAAGTTTGCAGATGATTGCAAGTTGGGAGCCATTATTAACTCCCCAAGTCCCAAGTGATGTTGACATCCTACAGAAAGGCCTCACTGAGACCAACAACTGGTGTCAGAACCATGGCCTTAAGCTCAATGCCAAAAAAATGTATCGTTATCCCCTTTGGGAAAAACCCAGTTCACATAAATTAATACATTGATGGTAGTCCACTAAACACAGAAGGCATTATAAGAGATCTGGGAACACAGGTTGACAGCAACCTCTCCTTTGACCACCACATTGCCACTGTGGTCAGAAAGTCCTTGTATGTGGCACATCTCATTACTAAGGGTTTTGCATCCAGGAAGAAAGAGGTCATTGTCTCCCTCTACTCTTCCCTCATTTGGCCAGTCATCGAGCACAATGCCCCATTTGGCATGTACCTCACTAGACACCTGCAACAACTAGAGAGGCTACAAAAGTACCTCACAAAGAGTATGATAGGCCTTAAATACTTGTCCTATATGGACAGAATCAAAACACTCCAACTATTCTCTGTCTCATATCGCCTACTTAGAGGAGATGTCTGCTTGATTACAAATCCATGTCTGACCCAGGTCTGTTAGAAATGCTACATGTAAAGAAATCCCAATCTCTCCGCACCACATGCTCCAGACACCTCAACCTCATTACCACAGTTAACAGAATGTGCTAGAGGGACAGGTTCATAACCCAGCGACTGCCCATACTATGGAATAGACTTCCCATACATGTCAAAGATAGGAAATTTGTCCCGGAGATCACGTCAGTTGCCCTGCTAAACAGGGGTCCAGGGAAGTAAATATTGTGGGAAGAAATAGCCAGGGAATTGTTATGGCTAGGCTTGTATAGGCCCTAGGGCCGATAGCCTAGAACCAACCTCTATGAACCTATGAGCCAAACAGAGCACCTCATTGGCTGTTTTCAAGAGAAATCTTGATGAGTGGATGAGAAATAGAAAATTACCCCAGGGATCACTCCAATGGCTCTACTCAACAGAGGCACTGGGAACTAAGATCAGGTGGCACAATGCCAGGGTAATACTATGGGCTAGGCTTGTAAAGGCTCCATGGCCATTAGCCTAGTACACACCTATGAACCTATGAACCTATGTGCATCAGGTACAACTGTACAGGTATCCCTACTCATGACATTACCTGACTGTAATTGCAATATCTGTCTCTTCACAACCATTTTCATCATTTCTCCTCATTTCTGATGAATAATATAGGACTCCTGCCCTTCATCAACAAAAATTCACTTCCTGGGTTCTCTTACGATCTATGAAGGAAGAACTGGCTAACATGACTACTTTCCTCCTCTGGGGCAGTCTATTTGGGGGATTCCTATCACGTCATCGAACTTTTACAAGTTCGAACCACATGTGGTCGAGACCATATGTTCTAATTTGTAAAAGTTCGAGTGTATGAATGGAAATCTCCATAGGCTGAGGTTTCCATTCACTTCAATGTGGTGCGATCTCAGAGTTGGTATATTTAAGTAGCGGGGGGTGTGGGGGGTGCAGGGGTATTTGTCCCCCTGCTTACAACAGTTTATTTTGTTGTCCATTGTGTTTTTTTTTTAGGTACTTGAAGTTATGTAACTTTGAACATAATGGTTCAACCATTAGGTGTTCAAAGTTACGTAACTTCGACTATGTGATATAGACCCTATTTGGGAAGGACAAGCTCCAACAACTCATATTTTTTCCCTTCAACTTTTCGTCTTTTTTCATGAACCAGTTCAACATTATTTTTTTCTGCTATTTATACACACATTCCATTTCTTCGTGCAACTCTCTGGATTACCACAGGCCATACAACTTGGACCTATATCCGCTATTATAACATTAGATCAAAATCATCGTCAATCAAACATTTTAATATTTTTGTGGGCAAACTCAGTAAAGTTTACCTGCTCTGAACTTTGCAACAGTGTTTAAATACTTCTGTTTTTGTATATTATTAATATGTCTTTGTTACAGGACCTTTTCTCCTCAGGCCTCCATTGAAAATGGGCATGCAATCCCATTTGGACTTTCTTGATAAACAAAAGCAAATAAATAAATAAATAAATAAATTAACTAAGTAAATTTAGGCAAATAAGATGAGCTGTCTCCATTCTTCTTATCACCTCATCTGTCCTCTTTGCTGGTAACATCTCCTCCGTAGAGCTCCCCAAGTAATGTACAGCCTTCTGTGATGTGTTAAATCCCAGGCTGATTTCCACTGCTTAATCATGTAATCATGCATGCAGTCTACAGGTGTACAAATAGCCATCACCCATGCCTTTTTGCTTGCCCCTACTTTTTATGTAACAAAAGCAAATTGTTGGTAAAACAAATAAGATCATAAATAGATAGTGTCCTACTTTAATTATGTATTATTTATTTATTGAGTACCCCTCACATACTTCACATGTGAAGCTGTGCAGATACCAGAACGTACTATCTACCATTCTGTGCAGTACTGCAATAAACTGGTAAATAGTGAAGGGGTGCCTTGTTGGTGACAAAAGTATGGCTTTCCTTTCTCCACTAAATTTTGTAACATTTCATCACCAATGACCAGGTATCCCAGGGCATCTGAGATACTGAACGCTACTAATGCCACTTCTCTCAGGTTTCCTGATCTATCTTGGATGTCAACAAAAAGAGGCCAACACCATGTTTTTATTATCATAACATTTGCCACTGGCAAAATAACAACCTTTCCATTTCCTTTCACCTATTATACTGTCTTTACAAATCCTGAAAGTCCCACAATGATTTATTAAAAACAAATCCCAAACAGTAACATCTTTTAACTGTCTGTACAGACTCATATATTTCTGAACATCTTTGGATCGATATGGCTACTATTTTCTTTTCTTTGGCGCTTTTGTCTCCCCATCCCTATAGACTTTCCTTTACTTGAAACATTTTACTGATGCCTTACACCTGATGGCTCTCTGAAACCACTGATTGTTGCAATGTGTGAGTGGCCATGTGCTTGCTTGACTTCTGCTCATGTCTGCAATATGCAGTAAAAGGACACATGCCATGAGCTGCCAATCAGGAATAGGCTATAATTCTTTCTTGCCTAGTCCATGCCTTGCTTTAAAAAAATGATGTTTACCTGCTTTGTACATGTCTTATAGGCACTTACTGGAGCACTTAACCTTGAATCGCAATTGCTGATCCATGCTGGCTTGACGACATTTCCTTCTGCATTGTTTCTTACTGTTAGTTAACATGAGATCATCATAATAGTCACATAATGGAGACATGAGCCATAAAGTATTATAGAAAATGATGAAGTTCATATCATATGGGCTCGCCCATTATTAAAAGTTCAAGAAAACAGATAAAAACCAGACATAGTAGTCCATGAAAAGAAGAGAAAAGTAGCATTAATCATTGAAATTGTTACACCCAGTGACTACAGTGTCTTATGTGCAGAGAGACACAAAGTCATAAAATACCAGTATTTGCATGCAGAAATGAGGCCAATGTGGGAGAATAATACCCAGCCAGTTCCAATAGTGGTAGAAACAATGGGTCTTATAGAAAAATGTACAGTCATAGTTAGATATGTTACTGATAGATGTAACTCTGTATGAATTTCAGAAGGAGTCAATACTGGGCACATTGCAGGTGCTATGAAGAACACTTCTCACTAACAACAAAGACTGAAACAGTACTCATTTAGTGAACTTTAATCATACTTTGACTTAGGAATGGGGTCCATTTCCACAATTGTATTAGAAACCCAAAAGACTTGGAGAAATTCAAATAATATGGAAACCACATTATATAGAATTGATGGTCAGTGGGGATACCTAAGCCAACATTTACAGGGATGCTAAGACCACAGAATGATAAGGACATAAATATTAATGAACCTATGCTTTGATGAACACATTTGGATATGACACCATGACTCTGGAAGACAACTGCACTGTGTTCTGTATACCGTTCATGTGTGTCACACTGTATTTGCAGCTGGATAACTATTTACATCTGTGCTGGTGTCATCGACAGATAAACTCTGACTATGGCTGAGGATATTTGAGTTAGTTGATCAGCTCAGGTGCTTGATGGTGCAAGTGGGGGATGGACATATCCATCATGGGGGAGGAACTGTGAACATGCACAGGTAAGACTCAAAGAGATATAGAAAGTAAGTTATGTAATGACCTAACCTCTTATACAGCCTGTTTAGTCATAAATGACTAAAGATCAACTTTCAGAAAATCATATGCATACTTTTTGGCACATCCATGTGGATTTCCTCCATTTGGCCAGGACTTTTGGCAATTGCTTCATATGGATACATCACTGGACAGATCTCTCTATTGTCATATCTAGGAACTAAAGTAAGCTCTCCATTTACTTTTATTGAGTATATTAGCAGAACTATTACATAGACAGAGTCACTGTTGAAAATCTTGCTACATAGCATTTGATTACTTTGTCAAGAAAGAAAAAAAATTTTATTGATAAGGGACTTCTTATCCCATTATGCAGTATGAATTCTGGGGTCTATATTATATGAATGAAAGTTCATAATATCGAATGTTCTGAAGAGCAAAAATGCCGGACCTCGAAGTGCTTCTTGTGGGATCGCAGTATAGCGAAGGCCGGAATATTTGCCCTTTCCTCAGTGTAGTGCGATCTCGGAGTTGGTATATATATATAGCGGGGGGTGTGTAGGGCACAGCCCCCCACAATAAGGAGTTTGAGGTCCAGCATTTTCGCTCTTTAGAGCGTTAGATATTATAAACCTTTGTTCATATAATATAGACCCTGAATTCTGTCTTGTAGATGGGATGGCTACACTAAATAAAATAAGCAGACTGATGTACAACTCTCATTACAAGCAGCACCATGCTTCCCTTAGAAAAATCACATTGCTTGCCTGGCTTTATGCATGCCAAGCTTTCATATGCTGCTCTTATCCACAAACTTTTGCATGCAAACCTATGTTTTTCAATTAATAATGCGCTTTGCTTAAAACCCATATCAGGGTGGTTATTCATCTTCCTCATCTTCTCTTGCACCATATCAACCTTAGGCACTCCTAACCAGGCATAGATTTTCTGGCTTTAAACCCCAAACCAGGAATTCAATCCCAGTGTCCATACTGGGCAAAACCTAAGGTTTAGTAATGATGTTGTGAGTAATTTACCAGAAGTAAAAAAGAAAAGCAGGACAACCATGGCAAAGCACATAAATTTAATAAAATAATAAAATAGATGAGTGCTTTCGGAGATGACTCTTTCATCAGATCTATACACAGAGTGTAAAACAATAGTTTAAATGCAAGAGTGCAACCAATCACAATAAATCACATAGTAATTAAATAATTAATCAATTGTATTACTAACATCTCCTAGCTTTTAAAATAGGTTTTAAAGGAATAAAACCATTCAAGCCTGGTGGAATATCAGCTCTTAAATCAGCTATCCAGTAAGTTTCCTTAACTTCTCTGCCATTTTAATATACCAACACCCCTCAAAGTGGGGGTAAAAACATCCAAAACCATGAACATAAAACTATGTCCTGGATGTGCAGTAATATGTTGAGCTATAGCACTCATTTGCACAGTCTTACGTATGTCACCCAAATGCTGTAGGATACATTCCTTTAACATTCTGTTGGTCTTGCCAACATAAAAACATGCACATTCTGTGCAGGTCACAATATAAATCACATTTTTAGTAGAACAACATGCATCGTTTAAATATCTATATCTTTTATCAGTAACAGAATTTATAAACTCATTGTTGGTCTTAATATACTTACAAGTCTTACATATTTTACACGGATATGTACCTAATCTATTACTAAGAAGCTTGCTTGCATTATTTTGCTTAGATCTATAACATAGTAAGCTTTTCAAGTTACGATTCATTTTATCACTAAAGCAAGGCACCGCACCAACAATATGTCTAATTCTGTCATCTGACAATAACAGTTTCCAATTATTTTGTATTATATCTCTTATATATTTAAAATCAGTACTAAAAGTGAAAGGTATCCTAACTGTGGATGCATTTTGTCGTTCATTGCTGACTGTCTCCATATTACCTTTCGAAAATCACGTTCTTCCCCTTCCATTTCTCTTGGATTTAATCTGCATTGATAATTGTGTAACATCCCTAGTTCTATAACCACAATCTAGTAAATTATTTTCAGTTATTTCTAATTGATGCAGAAAATCATTATCTTTACAGCAAAGTCTAGATGTTCTCAAGAGCTGAATATTCATAACATTCTTAAAAATATATTGGGGATGCATACTTCCCCTAGCCAATAGGGCATTCTTCCAACATGGCTTATGATATAGTGAGGTATTCGTCTTATGTTCATTATCTACTCTCAATAAAATATATAAAAACGCTATAGAGTCAGATGACGAATGAACTGTAAAGTTTAAAACTTCAGTTGTAGATTCTAAATAAGTAACAAAAGTATCCAATTGTTGTGCATCCCTTTTCCATAAAATAAACACATCATCTACAAATCTACGATATAGACCTATGTATGCTGACCACAAATTGTCATTGTTCAAAATATATTTCATCTCCCACTCAGCTAGAACCAAATTGGCATAGCTGTTAGCGCTGGGTGTTCCCATGGCAACACCCCAATACTGTAAATGGAACGTCTGTTCAAAAAGAAACACATTATTTTCAAGTATAATACTTAACAGTCGGCAAATACAGTCAGTATGCTGCCTTTCCATATGTGCTGTCCTATCACTGAAGTCACGTATAAAACCTGGTTCAACATCATTAGGAATAACAGTAAATGCACTATTTACATCTAACGTGACAAAAATAAATCTTACATCATCACTCATTGTGTCCATATACTCATTTAATTGTTGTAAAAAGTAGGAGTCCCTCAAGACTGTAAAGGTCTTACTAACCATGAGTCTCAGTTGTCCTTCAACCCATTTGGAAAGTGTTTCAGTAATCCAGCCTGACCCATTAACTATAGGTCTTAACGGAGGCTTCACCAGCGATTTACGTATTTTGGGTAACAATGATATACGAGGAATCTTTGTGTTATCCACTATGATATAGTCATAAAGATCTTTTGAAATAATGCCAGACATTAACAGCTCTAAGAGATAATTTCTTACACTACTAATGATCTCTTTCACCCTAGTTATATTTGGGTCTACTTTATGTACTCGAAATACGAAAAACCAGAATCCGAATAGCGTGACATGTAAGGAGCGAACTACGAATAGGTCGAACGAACGAAACCCCGAAAGTGGAAATATCGAATTTGCATAGTTAGCCCGTCTGCGGTATAGCTCTGTAAGGTAAGTTTGCGATAGTTACGGACCTTAGGGTTAGGGTGGGGTTAAGGTAAGTGCATAGGTAGGTAGTGTATGTAAGGTTTTGTGTAGGCAATGTATGTAAGGTTTAGTCTAGGGTTTTAAGTGTATGCGTGTGGAATATTTAGTTTGTTTGGGTATATCTCCATAGGGGAAGTGTGCGGTAGTTACAGACCTTAGGGTTAGGGAGGAGTTAAGGATATTGCATAGATAGTTGTGTATGTGGGCTAGTGTAGGGTTAGCAGTAGAGTTTTGGTGCTTTAATTTAGGGTTAGAAGTAGGGTTTTGGTTAGTGTATGTATGTGTTTTTTTTATTGTGTTTGGGTAGGTAGTGTGTTTTGGGTGGTGGGTTGGCTGACCATGATGGTTCGTGGTTTTAAATTTTGCGCTTTAGTACGTTTGACGTATTCGCGGTTTGCTCTTTATGTGTCGCGCTATTCGGATTTGGGTTTTACATGTTTTGAGCGAATAAACTATATATGTGTCTGCATCTGCCAGCATGTCATTCATGGCTTCAACATATGCCGAATAACCCAATATGACTAATGCACCTCCTTTGTCAGTCGGCTTTATTACAATTTCCTTGTTAGCAATATGGTCATTCAGAGCTTGCTTTTTATCTAGTCTTAAATGGAAGTGCCATGCTCTATGTTGAGACACTCTCACAAACCTTTAAGAATGTCTCCATAACTGGTTGTGAGACATGCATAAAGATATTGTTTCTTTTTATACTTATTATATCCACTGTCAACTGCATTTGAAAACACATAATGTAAATTAACATTTCTAGCAAATTGACGCAAACCCAATATCACATCATGCTGCTTACTGGGTGTAGCTGGCACAAAGGATAGGCCTTTATTCAATATGCTAATTTGTAATTCAGTTAACTGTTTATGAGAAAGATTAAATTCCAGTTGTGCTGTACCTATATTGGACTGTCCGTTGAGAGCTTCCTCCTCTTGTAAGTATTGCTGGACTATCTCCTCCTTCTGTTCTGTGGCATTCTCACTTGTAATGGCAGTCAAGTGAGAAGAGGTAAAAAAGTTGCATTGGGTTTTGGTCTTGCTCCCATCTCCATATTCCTGGTGGTTTGTTCAGAAAAATTAAATGAAGTAGGCAAAACATTGTTTGATTTAGTCCTAGGCACTCTGTCTGGCTCATGGACTGTGACAGCATCTGCTATGTCTGACTTTGATGTGACGAACGTCATACAATCATCACCTAATGAATCCTGACCAATCACAGGTGCAGAGGGCACATTACTGACATTCAAAATCTTGGTTTCCTGTTTTCGTAAAGACTTCACTTGCTTAGAGACCATGTTCAATTCACCAGCATTTGTAGTGACATTCGAGCTGATATGTAAACCAGATGTTACAACATTTGTATCTCTCTTTGGCATATGAATATGTGCCCATTAATAAAGTCAGCATAGTCCTTCCCTAGCTTTCTTATTTTTATGTTATAACTTAGAGTCATACAGTGAGATATTACAGAATAGAGCATCACATTTTTCCATATACCTTACTTCTGGATAGTCCCTTGAAATCTCTGAAATGTTTGTATTTCCTCTAAACGTTTTATCAACTCTGTTTCCATTGGTGAAAAATATTCAATAAGTAGCTCTATATATTTAAAGCTACTTTATATGTTGATAGCCTCCCATTTAGCAAGCAAATCTGGGTATTTAGGTTCATAGGTTCATAGGTTCATACTAGGCTATCTGCCCTAGGGCATTTATAAGCCTAGCCAGAATGTGTTTGGCTTTCGCCACCCATTTTAAATTTATTTTGCTATGCCCTTTTTCGAGGTTAGTATACTGTGCCTCTGTCTAACAGTGACACAGAAGTGATACCCGGGGTAAACCTACGATCTCCCATCCACTCATCAAGATTCCTCTTGAAGAGAGTCACTGAGGGACTCTGCCTAACCTGGACTGGGATTTTATTCCAGAGTGAAGGGAGCCTCTGGGTTATGAATCTGTACCTCCAGCATGTCCTATTTATTTCAGTGCTGAGGTTCAAGTCTCTCGAGCGCATAGCTCGATGGGATTTGGATTTTCTGAGGTGCAGCATGTCCATTAATTCCGGGTTGGACATGTCTTTATACGTCAGGCACAGATCGCCTCTGAACAGGCGGTATGCCACTGAGTAGAGCTGGAGTTTCTTTAACCGGGCAGCATATGGCATCTGTTTGAGCCCTTTGATCCTCTTGGTGAGGTACTTTTGGGGTCTTACCAGTTGCTGCAGGTGTCTGGTAAGGTACATCCCAAAAGGAGCATTGTACTCAATTATGGGCCTGATGAGGGATGAGTAAAGAGGCACGATGACCTCCCCTGATCTAGATGTGAATCCCTTCATGATTAGGTGGGCTATATAAAATGTTTTTCTGACCACTTTGGCTACGTGGTTGTCAAATGAGAGATTGCTATCAACTTGGGTCCTCAGGTCCCTAATTACTTCTTCTGTACTTAATGGATTACCACCTATGTGGTAATTTGTGGGCACTTTGTTTTTGCCAAAGGAGATGACTATACACTTTTTGGCATTTAGTTTGAGGCCATGGCTCTGGCACCAGTTGTCTGTTTCTATGAGGCCCTTTTGGAGGATGCTTGTGTTGGCTGGAGAGTCGATTATGGCGCCCAGTTTGCAGTCATCTGCGAACTTGGTCAGCCACAGTCCTTCCGTGTTGGCCTGTACCTCAGAGAAATATATACCGAACAAGAGAGGTCCCAGGACTGAGCCTTATGGGACACCACTTGTAACTGGTTTGGAGTCTGACATGGCTCCAGCAATTCTAACCATGTGGGTTCTGTCCTTGAGCCAGTTTGCAACCCATCTAGTGACATAGGGGTTTATATTTAAGCTGGTGAACTTATCTATAATGCTGTAATTTCTGTCCATAAGTCGGCATGCAAAAACTACAAAGCCCTCTTGGGATTATTTTAAATTGCAAGCATGTCTCAAGATGCATGAGTTGCCACTGTAAACATTTCAGCTTATATAAACCATTCTCTAAGTCTCTATACAGCCAAAAAATGTCTTCTTTAAGTACGGGAGTAGTAGTATCAGATCCCACTTCATAGTTAAGGTTTAAGGATAATAGAGGATTCAGTCCTAATGTCGATAATTTAATTTTATATCCAGAAGCCCTAGTAGATGGTATTCTAGGACAGCAATCTAATTCCATGTCACTGTTTTCGGCCATGTATTTCCTTGTGAAGAAGAAGAGAGAATCAATAGAAACTATACTTGAAAATAATGTGTTCCTTTTTGAACAGACCTTCCACTTACAGTATTGGGGTGTTGCCATGGGAACACCCAGCGCTAACAGCTATGCCAATTTGGTTCTAGCTGAGTGGGAGATGAAATATATTTTGAACAATGGCAATTTGTGGTCAACGTACATAGGTCTATATCACAGATTTGTAGATGATGTGTTTATTTTATGGAAAGGGATGCACAACAATTGGATACTTTTGTTACTTATTTAGAATCTACAACTGAAGTTTTAAACTTTACAGTTCATTCGTCATCTGACTCTATAGCGTTTTTATATATTTTATTGAGAGTAGATAATGAACATAAGACGAATACCTCACTATATCATAAGCCGTGTTGGAAGAATGCCCTATTGGCTAGGGGAAGTATGCATCCCCAATATATTTTTAAGAATGTTATGAATAATCAGCTCTTGAGAACATCTAGACTTTGCTGTAAAGATAATGATTTTCTGCGTCAATTAGAAATAACTGAAAATAATTTACCAGATCGTGGTTATAGAACTAGGGATGTTACACAATTATCAATGCAGATTAAATCCAAGAGAAATGGAAGGGGAAGACCGTGATTTTCGAAAGGTAATATGGAGACAGTCAGCAATGAACGACAAAATGCATTCACAGTTATACCTTTCACTTTTAGTACTGATTTTAAATATATAAGGTTTATATTAAAAATAATTGGAAATTATTATTGTCAGATAACAGAATTAGACATATTGTTAGTGCGGTGCCTTGCTTTAGTGATAAAATGAATCGTAACTTGAAAAGCTTACTATGTTATAGATCTAAGCAAAATAATGCAAGCAAGCTTCTTAGTAATAGATTAGGTACATATCCGTGTAAAATATGTAAGACTTGTAAGTATATTAAGACCAACAATGAGTTTATAAATTCTGTTACTGATAAAAGATATAGATATTTAAACGATGCATGTTGTTCTACTAAAAATGTGATTTATATTGTGACCTGCACAGAATGTGCATGTTTTTATGTTGGCAAGACCAACAGAATGTTAAAGGAATGTATCCTACAGCATTTGGGTGACATACGTAAGACTGTGCAAATGAGTGCTATAGCTCAACATATTACTGCACATCCAGGACATAGTTTTATGTTTATGATTTTGAATGCCTTTACCCCCACTTTGAGGGGTGGTGATATATTAAATGCTACAGAAGTTAAGGAAACTTACTGGATAGCTGATTTAAGAGTTGATATTCCACCAGGCTTGAGTGGTTTTATTCCTTTAAAGCCTATTTTAAAAGCTAGGAGATGTTAGTAATATAATTGGTTAATTATTTAATTAATATGTGATTGGTTGCACTCTTGTATTTAAACTATTGTTTTACATTTTGTGTATAGATCTGATGAAGGAGTCATCTCCAAAAGTGCTCATCTATTTTATTATTTTATTAAATTTATGTGATTTGCCGTGGTTGCCCTGCTGTTGTTTTTTACATATTTTTATGTGGTTCATTCTATGGTGGGGCTATTATTCTCCTTGGTGTTGTTTGTTGGTTCAATTTACCAGAAGTGTTAGTGCACTGTTGTGGTGGGAACAGCAAGATAACAGCTTGTATTTGGCAGGCATGCACGTTAGAAATGTTAGAGTATAAGCCCCACTGTTTTTAATATCCTTATTTGTTTATGAATTATATGAATCTTAACGGACACTTTAATCCAGCTTTGATATGTGTGTGTGTGTGTGTGTGTGTGTGTGTGTGTGTGTGTGTGTGTGTGTGTGTGTGTGTGTGTGTGTGTGTGTGTGCGTGTGTGTGTGTGTGTGTGTGTGTGTGTGTGTGTGTGTGCATTTATTTATGTATGCACATATATGTACATGTAGTATTGTGTTTCTGTTGTCTGTGCCACAAAAACTGCATTTAACATCTTGTTAGCAGTGTACAGTATTAATACATTTTTTGCAGGGGGGGTCTCCACCTTCTTGCATCCCTAATCACATCCCAAATACTTACACATATTGAGACTGCTATATGTGGAGTAAAGGAAAAATATTCTGAGATGCAGTATTATCCCATTTTTTCTTTGTCAATTTTCATCACTCTAAGGATCACAATTACAGTCCTTAGAATATCAACAGACAGCCACAGACAGACAGACTGACAGAGACACACTCATGTCATACCTCTCAATGTCTTAGACCAACAAATCTGGATAAAACCAAAAATAATGGAGGGACAAAGGCTCAAACATATGGACAGATTTTAAATATTGATCTTATTAACTTAGAAAGTTGAAAAAATAAAAGGTTTTACATTAGTGTGCATTTTCTGAAGGATATGAAGTCTTATAGCTCATATGTCTGTCATTACTTAATGCCTTCCATCCTCAATAATTTGCCAGAAAACCATGCATTTTACGAGGAGCAGTTGCCAAAATATCAGGCAAAAATCTGGGCATTTGAGAGTTGTGACGTATGCACGCATGCACTCAAACACACACACACACACACACACACACACACACACACACACACACACACACACACACACACACCTGACAAACATTAGTACGTAAAATTACAAGCAGTACAAACTAAGAATGGTGGCGTGCTAGTGCTTATAAAATGACCTTATAGATGTTCCTTTGATTGTTGAGTAAACACATGATACAAACTAATACATACCAGTTTAAAAGAATTCCTGGAATTAAAGGATGTGACTAAGACAGATAGCATTATTTTTATGTAAGTTTTTTGGGGGGCTGTTACTGTAGTAGGCAAATAAGAGGGCAGCAGATTTGACTACATAGATAATCCAACATTTGTGTATTCTTAATACTTCTCATAAAGGTATTTCTGATCTTTAGTAATGATCTGCTCTATTCCTTTAAACTGTTTGTTTACCATCAACAATCAAACACTTTTTTATTAATCGTTTAGTTATGCTGACACACTGCCTCCCAAACTCTTACCACACAGCCATTCTAAACACCAACTTGCCTACTGGCTGCTTAAATCCAAAACACAGGGGTGGATCTGTATAAATTAGCTCACTACCTGCAGGAGACAAGGGAGATTGCTCTTTTCCAGACACTGGCTGTGTGGAGTGAGGTAGGTCACTTTTAGATTATTATAATACATATGAGGCAAGTACCTGATTTCAAGGACTCACATGGCTACGCCCCTCTTTACAGGGTAATAAGCCACGTGAAGCAGAATGAGTAGGGGTCAGTCATGTGAAAGGCACCCTCTGCTCTGTGGATACACACACACACACACACACACACACACGCAAATACATTACATATATATATAGATTAGATATTGATATAAATACACACACATATATATATATATATATTATATATATATATATATATATATATATATATATATATATATATATATATATATATATAGATGAGATACAAATGCACTGCATTCTTAGAATTTACATACAGCTAGTTTTAGGAAATATTTAGTAAAAATGACCAAAACCAGTAATGACAAATTAAACATACTCTATTTTTCTCATATATATACACCTACACTGCATTCTTAGAGTTTACATATAGCCAGATTACAATGTACAAATAACGAAATATTTAGATGGTAAAATTATAAAAAATACAAATGGCAAATTAAAAAAAAAACTTATTTTCTCTGTAGCTGCAAATTTCTCTATGACTTGTTTCCAGTTTATTTAGTTATGAATCTAATATTGTTACTTTAAATGTGTATATGTTCTGAGTGACTAAGCATATGTCTCACAGTGTATGACTGTTAAGTCTGTTTCTATATCGCTTAATGTTATTTAATAGCCATGTTGACTTTTTGTCAGTATGCATTTGTCTATACATTTAAACATTTACTTCCAAATTCCAACTCCAGAAAAAATATGACCAATGAGAAAAGCTGTGTGCTATATAATGGGGCTGATGTCATGTACTTTGTCCTGTGCGGTTGAGATCCTGAGTGATTTGCAGGCATACTTTTATAAATAATAAGATTACAAGGCACAAAACACTCCACTGGGTGAATGCCTCACTGCTAGTATAAAATGTGATGTATAATCCAAGCAAGATCAAGCAGTAGAGGCAACCATGTACCATCAAAAACGCCAGGAACTCAATTGTAAAATAAATAAAGACTTTATTTATTTTACAACTGAGTTCTTGGCATTTTTAATGGTACATGGTTGCCTCTACTGCTTGATCTTGCTTGGATAAATGTTTGGCAGTGTTTAGTGTTTAAAATAAACTCTAGAAAAAAGTATGTGCCAGGGACTTAGATATAGAGTAAGCTAGGTAAATTAGTATCACATCTTGACAGAAAATAATTTTCCACTGTTTTCATCATTTAAAATCTACGTAATATTCACTTTTCATCTAGAATTTTGTATGTTGAATAATAATATTGCATGGGATGTGCTGTGGTGTCATGTTGTTTCTGCATATTACAATGAGGGGAAATGAAGTATGGAAATCATGATGCAATATAGTGCGATATAAGCCCAAATCTGAACTTGGATTGATTGTATTTAACTAAAAATGTCACTGGTGAGATTTCAGCAGGCCTTCAAGCAGTCCATTTAATTTCTGAGAAAAATGCAGCACTAAACATTCAATGAATTATAACATGTAATATTATCAGTGAACAAAGACCCCCACACACACTCTATATATGGTATGTTGTACTACAGGTAAAATGGGATAAACACACCAGCCTTGCAGTACACTATGCCATGGGAAAATATGCAATACATTCTCCTGTTAACTAGTGTGCTAAACCACGATGTACAGTAAAACACGTAAACCGGTTCACTTGGATAATATCAACAGTAGGGCTACCATGGCTCGTAGCATAAAATTTAATGAAGTGCATGCAGGATAAGCGCTTTTGGAAACAATTCCTTCATAAGATCCAACACAATTATTTTTGTTTTTTGGATTAATGTATTGACAGAAGGACTTTTGGTCATTTTCGTGTTGTTTTATTTGACACTTGTATAATATGCCAGTTATGTACAACTGTATGCTACTGCTTTATACTGGATTATAATAGTACACCTTATTATCAGGTAATTGCAGAACATGCATGCATGAGTATTATTCAATTAAGCTGTGGAACAGTGAAATGTGTATGAATGTTTATTAATGTAAGGGGTGCAGAGATACCTACCTGTTAGTAAGTTATAATTCAGGGTGGAACATGACATTCTTAGCTGTTTTGTGCTGCATTATACCACCAAGGTTGCAGGAGACATAGCATTTCACAAGAATGAAACAGTACAATTTGTGCGAACGTGCACTAATGTATCACAGCACAGAATTTCAGTAGAAGTACTGTTGTCATAATCATTAACTCCCCTTTTGCCATTTTTACATGGGGTAGGGGTGTCACATATTAGCCAATGTGACCAAATCACCTAGAGCTAAGGTTTACATCACCAGGTGACTAGCCCTGATGAGGAACGTCCATCAGCAATATATTTTATTTATTTATCATATTTCACCAGGTAAGACACTGGATGTTAACAAAAGACAGCTTGATCTTCGGTTTGGATAAATGATTTGCATAGAGTACATAGCATGCAAGTGCAGACATAATAAATCAAATACAGATATACTGGACACACCAATACAAATAGTATAACACATAGTACAATAATACATTCTAAGAACCATTGCACAAGAACCTCATATCTGTGCATTAGCAAGTGCCTCTTAAAAATATTTCAGCCTGAGGAACAGGTCTGCATTTTACTTCAAATGAGTTCCTAGCTCTGTGTTGATAAAGTTTACCACACATTCAATGTTAAGAGTTTCTTGTAAAAATTGAGGGTAAATAGTAGAGAATCATATAGCTCATTTTAACAACATTCAATGTTAAAAAGTTTCTTGCAAAAAATTAGGGTAAATAGTAGAGAATCATGTAGCTCATTTTAACAACAAATTCATAATCAGAATCTAGATTCACAGGCAATGACTAACTTAATTACAACAGGAGGTCATTTTAAGTTTAGTGATACTCCCAAGGTGAGAATCAAGCCCAGTACCTTCTCTCTATAATGTAAAAACACCTTAACCATTATACCAATCCAGGTTATAGTTTGCTAGCTGAACAAAATCAGAAGTTTCAGAACAAACCAGACATTTTTTTTTCTTGGGGTGGAGGTGGGGGTGGAATGTCATCAAATCTGAGATTGCTTCATCCTTGAGCCAAGGGAAAAATATATATCTTTTTTGCCATCAGGTGATATGTTGATTCAGCCAGATTCCATTCAAATGGTTAACTTTTTAGTATAAATCAGCAACTCGTTAGATTAATGTGAGCTTCCTAATTAAAAATGTCAGCATCTGTTCTGCATTTTGCCTGTGACCCATATCTTGACAGGCACTGTGCCACACTGGAAAGATGATTCAAAGTTTTTGTTTATTACAGAATAATACAAGCAGTCATATATGATTCATACATCTCGTCACTGCATGGCTTATAACTTGGGTAAAACATGCTGAAATATAACTGTCCGAGGAGTTTAAAAGCCACTGATGATACAACATGGCAGAAAATGCAGGATCTAATCCACATTTAAATCACTGTTACCTCAAATGCAGCAACCCACCATTACCTGAAAGAAATCTTGACAATGATGATAAAAATGCTTTAAATAAACACATAATACATAAACACGGTTAGTAGACATAATTTGTTTTCCTAATTTTCTAATTATAAAAGTAGACATAATTTGTTTTCATAATTTTCTAATTATAAAATAGCACATTCATGTATGCACACCTGCACATGCACCTTAAAAAGTCTTTACTTACAGTCTTTTTTTTTTATCCAGTTTATTTGGTGGTTATATAAAGTCCCTCTTTATTTTCATATCATCACTAAAGGAATCTGTAATGCTTTGCTGTGAATGGAATGTAATACATTTCCTGGATCCATATTTGGTTTCTTTCTTTTTTATGGTAGGTGTAAACAGTTGTCAACAGATACAAACATTGATTTCAGTTACACAGCTCCAAACATAGTTAATATACTGTTTCTTGAATTCAAGTACTGAACAGGTACAGTATTTTACAACAATGTATGCAGCAGGTGTCTGACTCTACTACCATTACAGCCCTATGGCATGTTTGGATGGAAGTTGGCATGTGCTGTACTAGAAATCAAATCACTGACCTGCAAAATCTGTTCTAGAACAAGATACGGATTTTTAAATGCATGCAGAAAAAAGTGTAACTGAATTAAGAAAAGCCTGCAAATTTGAAAGTATTTTGTCTACTGCACATTTATAGTATTACACAGACTTCCTCTGCCTCTGTAAAAAGTAGTATATACCAGTAAGGAGATGAAATGTTGGTAAAAGGGCTTGAACAAATGTCCAAAACACTGTTGACAAAACACAATACATCAAATCTGTTTTTGTGAATAATGGATAGGTTCTAAAAGAGTTGGTCTGTGTATCAGTCTGCCCTGATTCCAAAAGACTTGCTCTCTAAGTGACTTACTTTGGTGTAAGGCCTATCTATTCCAAACCTTCCCTTCTCTGAGCCTGCTCTCAGTGTAAGTGACTTTGGTATAAGGCCTATCTATTCCAAACCTTCCCTTCTCTGAGCCTGCTCTCAGTGTAAGTGACTTACTTTGGTGTAAGTCCTATCTATTCCAAACCTTCTCTGAGCCTGCTCTCAGTGTAAGTGGTCACGTACACTGACAGCAAGTCTTTTAGAATTGTACTCAATATTTATCCCTCCAGAAAATACACTGAGCTACCAAATAGCAGATGACCTGTGTACCCCACAAAAAAACATAATCTATTTTGAAATTCTAGCACCTTGCAAATAATTACATTTTGAGGGCCCCTGTGATTAGCAAATTCCGGAAAGAGATTCAATTAATTGTGCTTTTCCAAAGTGTCTATAGGTCATGTAGCAAGCTCAACGACTTGCAATATACTATGCTACGATTAACAGGTACTCTACTGTGTGTCACGCCTAACCTCTTTTGTATGTATACCAAGTGACTGCATGCCATACCTTATATTATTATTTATATGACACAGGCTGCAGCAGGACCTGCGCTCTGATTTACTAGTGAGTTATAAGACATATGGTAGAAGATACAGACTCTTACATGTGTCACAGTATGTTGTAACATCTTGTATGGTAGGGCATGTTGATGTCTTCACTAAACGTGTTACACCAAACGCAGCAGTACTAATCATACATCTACACATCAATGTCATGAAACACAGAAGCTTAGAAAATAGGGAAATATATATCTGTGCACCCACAAATCATGACACTGTGTGAAGAAGGACACATGGCAGTGTACTGCATCATAGGTAAGATTAATAAAAAATATAAAACAATGTATCTCTAACATGTCACAGCTGTACATGTCACTCACGGTCCAACAGAATGAGTTACACACTGTCACTTTGTCAGAGCAGTCTTATGAGGCCACAAGCCTGTGACTACTGGTCACATTTATTATCTAAAATGCATCTCAGATAAATATACACATACACCTATACATTAAAACATTATATTGTAGGGAGGAATACTAGGATCCCACATAACTTCACGTCAGTAGAATACATCAGTAGGTAGGATGGATTTTTATTTGATTAAATATTAGTAGCGTGTGTACCAGCATACCATTTTCTGCAATAGTACATTGTAATATCAAGAGTAGTCAAATAAATTCATTTGTGTGCTAAAATATTGAATCTCAAGCCCTCTTTGACTTAATATTATCCCTCAATAACTCACTCAACACCTCAGCTGAATCACCACCATATGTCTTAACATCTTTTCTCTGCAAATCACTCTCTCACTGATGTCCTCCTCTGGACTTTAGCTATTTGTATGTATGTATGTAGTCTTGAACTAAGAGTACATTTATTGTGGCTGTTTCAAATGTCATCTCTATAACCCTTTGTCTTGCCATGCTTTATTTATGTATTATGTTACTTTGAACTATCGTTTCTTAAAGCAATAACCGACGAAAAGGTGTGGTATATTATAACAATAACCTATGCCTGGGTGTGGGTAATGCTGGATTTACCCATGGTTGGTGTGGTTTGGTCACGAGTGCGAAGCCCGAGTGATTAAATAAAGCCAACCATGGGTAGATTTCAATATACCACAACCACAAAGTCAGTTATTGCTATTATACAATGACATTATTTAAGAAAAAAAATACTTATTTTTCTTAAATAATGTCTTTGTATAACGGCACTTTACTGTTCTAATGCTGGTTGTGGTACACTGCTTCCTTGTTTTGATGTACTGAGCATGCATATGGGACTTGCGTCCCATGCATACCCGGTACATCAATGCTTACAAACGGAAGCAACGGAGAAAAGAAAGTCTCAGTTGCTCCATTTTTTTCTTTTTCTTTTTTTATTTGTTTAAAAACATATATTTTGAGGACTTTATACCGACGGAAAAAAGTCCGGGTGACCGACCTTTTTTCCATTGGTATATTGTGGGATTTACAATGGGCATGTTGGCCAATCAGCATGCATGTTTTGGAATATTAATGGGGGGGGGGGTCATTGTATAATACACTATAATTTACGGGTTCTTATCACGGCATCGAAAATTGCAAATATCAAACGGCGTAAAGGCCAAAAATGCCGGACCTCGATATGCTTTTTGTGAGATCGCAGTACAGTGAAGATCAGAATATTTGCCCTTTCCTCACTGTAGTGCGATTTTGGAGTTGGTATATATATTTAGCGGAGGTGCAGCCCCCCACAATAGTGACTTAGAGGTCTAGCATTTTCGCCCTTTAGGTCGTTCAATATTACATTTGTTCGATATTCTAATATAGACCCAGGCTGAACCTCCAATTAGTTCTGTTTGATCAATGGTTCACCGCAGAAAACAAATGTAAATAAAATAAAACAGTATACACACACCTTATACAGTATGAAAAACATATAAGCACACTAACACTGTAATACCATGTGCACCATTACACACACACACACACACACACACACACACACACACACATATATATATATATATATATATATATATATATATATATATATATCGTACAATGGTGCAACATAAAACATAGGGGGATATATGCTCTGTCTTTAGCAAAATAATTTAGACTGCTGGATCCAGAGTCTATGTCTGAATCCTTAAAGGAACCTGTTAAGACAGTCCTCTTAACTTGGGTGTATGTTGTTATTCCTTACTTTTCTCAAGGACTTTGAGTGAGTATTTGTTGAGTGTTTTGATAACATCACTTGACTCTTGTTGCAATTACAAATCAGTCTATGTGCACACAAAACAATCACGCACTTAATCTTGAGTGCTACTCAAACATCACTATCAGCTGAGGAATCTGTATATAGCAAATCAAACATCCGAGATTCAAAAATTCCATGTGTCTATGCCCACAGCATTTGGCCTGTTAAAATGCAAGCAAAGAAACTGAAACACAGTGGTTAAGAAAGACAGTGAAAGAATGTTATACCACCCTACTGCCTTGTTAAGTAGGGCAGATCATTATATATGCATTTGTTGTAGATTCCTTTGTGGCCCTTGTTTTCTAAGCTACAGTGTAGTTATGTAAAAGTAATAAAGGATAATATCACAGTCTATAGTTGTGTCAATTCTGATTCTCATATATTGTCTTTTAATATTACAAAGGTCTGTGCATTTAATGCACTTTGGAAATGGAAATGTGCTCCAAATGATGAGACTGTGTCATAGACCTTAATGTCTATACAATGCCTTTCTGAGGAAAAAATGAGATTTAGAATAGTGCTAAATGAAATCTATAAGATATGCAAATGAGAGCCATGCATGTTTTAATAGAAGTTTAATGGAAGCTATGACTAGCAGTTATAATTTTTTTTTCATAAAAGCTGAGAAACAGGTAGAACACTGGCTTACTTATAGTTTAGAATTCAACGGGGTGTCATGTAAGTTAAGACATTGCAGTGTATTTGATGTTTAACTATGGAGACAGAGAGGGAGAGAGATGGCAGTGCTCCCTGAATATATCTGAAGTACGGAGACAGAGAGGGAGATGGCGGTGCTCCCTAAATATATCTGAAGTACAGAGACAGAGAGGGAGATGGCAGTGCTTCCTGAATACATCTGAAATACGGAGACAGAGAGAGAGAGATGGCAGTGCTCCCTGAATACATCTGACGTACGGAGACAGAGAGGGAGATGGCAGTGCTCCCTAAATACATCTGAAGTACGGAGACAGAGAGGGAGTTGGCAGTGCTCACTGAATACATCTGAAGTATGGAGACAGAGAGGGAGATGGCAGTGCTCCCTGAATACATCTGAAGTACGGAGACAGAGAGGGAGATGGCAGTGCTCCCTGAATACATCTGAAGTATGGAGACAGAGAGAGAGAGATGGCAGTGCTCCCTGAATACAGCTGAAGTACGGAGACAGAGAGGGAGATGGCAGTGCTCTCCGAATACATCTGAAGTACGGAGACAGAGAGGGAGATGGCAGTGCTCCCTGAATATATCTGAAGTACGGAGACAGAGAGGGGGATGGCAGTGCTCCCTGAATACATCTGAAGTATGGAGACAGAGAGGGAGATGGCAGTGCTCCCTGAATACATCTGACATACGGAGACAGAGAGGGAGATGGCAGTGCTCCCTGAATACATCTGAATTATGGAGACAGAGAGAGTGAGATGGCAGTGCTCCCTGAATACATCTGAAGTACGGAGACAGAGAGGGAGATGGCAGTGCTCCCTGAATACATCTGAAGTATGGAGACAGAGAGGGAGATGGCAGTGCTCCCTGAATATATCTGAAGTACAAAGACAGAGAGAGAGATGGCAGTGCTCCCTGAATACATCTGAAGTACGGAGACAGAGAGGGAGATGGCAGTGCTCCCTGAATACATCTGAAGTACGGAGACACAGAGGGAGATGACAGTGCTCCCTGAATACATCTGAAGTATGGAGACAGAGAGGGAGATGGCAGTGATCCCCGAACACATCTGAAGTATGGAGACAGAGAGGGAGATGGCAGTGCTCCCTGAATACATCTGAAGTACGGAGACAGAGAGGGAGATGGCAGTGCTCCCTGAATACATCTATAGTATGGAGACAGAGAGGGAGATGGCAGTGCTCCCTGAATACATCTGAAGTATGGAGACAGAGAGGGAGATGGCAGTGCTCCCTGAATACATCTGAAGTTCGGAGACAGAGAGAGAGATGGCAGTGCTCCCTGAATACATCTGAAGTACGGAGACAGAGAGGGAGATGGCAGTGCTCCCTGAATACATCTGAAGTATGGAGACAGAGAGGGAGATGGCAGTGCTCCCTGAATATATCTGAAGTACGGAGACAGAGAGGGAGATGGCAGTGCTCCCTGAATACATCTGAAGTATGGAGACAGAGAGGGAGATGGCAGTGCTCCCTGAATACATCTGACGTACGGAGACAGAGAGGGAGATGGCAGTGCTCCCTGAATACATCTGAAGTACGGAGACAGAGAGAGTGAAATGGCAGTGCTCCCTGAATACATCTGAAGTACGGAGACAGAGAGGGAGATGGCAGTGCTCCCTGAATACATCTGAAGTACGGAGACAGAGAGGGAGATGGCAGTGCTCCATGCATTTATCTGAAGTACGGAGACAGAGAGAGAGATGGCAGTGCTCCCTGAATACATCTGAAATACGGAGACAGAGAGGGAGATGTCAGTGCTCCCTGAATACATCTGAAGTATGGAGACAGAGAGGGAGATGGCAGTGCTCCCTGAATACATCTGAAGTACGGAGACAGAGAGGGAGATTGCAGTGCTCCCTGAATACATCTGAAGTACGAAGACAGAGAGGAAGATGGCAGTGCTCCCTGAATACATCTGAAGTACGGAGACAGAGAGAGAGATGGCAGTGCTCCCTGAATACATCTGAAGTTCAGAGACAGAGAGGGAGATGGCAGTGCTCCCTGAATATATCTGAAATACAGAGACAGAGAGATGGCAGTGCTCCCTGAATACATCTGAAGTACGGAGACAGAGAGGGAGATGGCAGTGCTCCCTGAATACATCTGAAGTACAGAGACAGAGAGGGAGATGGCAGTGCTCCCTGAATACATCTGAAGTATGGAGACAGAGATGGAGATGGCAGTGCTCCCTGAATACATCTGAAGTATGGAGGCCGAGAGGGAGATGGCAGTGCTCCCTGAATACATCTGAAGTACGGAGACAGAGAGGGAGATGGCAGTGCTCCCAGAATACATCTGAAGTACAGAGACAGAGAGGGAGATGGCAGTGCTCCCTGAATACATCTGAAGTATGGAGACAGAGAGGGAGATGGCAGTCCTCCCTGAATACATCTGAAGTACGGAGACAGAGAGGGAGATGGCAGTGCTCCCTGAATACATCTGAAGTACGGAGACAGAGAGGGAGATGGCAGTGCTCCCTGAATACATCTGAAGTACGGAGACAGAGAGGGAGATGGCAGTGCTCCTGAATACATCTGAAGTACGGAGACAGAGAGGGAGATGGCAGTGCTCCTGAATACATCTGAAGTATGGAGACAGAGAGGGAGATGGCATTGCTCCATGAATACATCTGAAGTATGGAGACAGAGAGGGAGATGGCAGTGATCCCTGAATACATCTGAAGTACGGAGACAGAGAGGGAGAGAGATGGCAGTGCTCCTGAATACATCTGAAGTCTGGAGACAGAGAGGGAGATGGCAGTGCTCCCTGAATACATCTGAAGTATGGAGACAGAGAGGGAGATGGCAGTGATCCCTGAATACATCTGAAGTACGGAGACAGAGAGAGAGATGGCAGTGCTCCCTGAATACATCTGAAGTATGGAGACAGAGAGGGAGATGGCAGTGCTCCCTGAATACATCTGAAGTACGGAGACAGAGAGGGAGATGGCAGTGCTCCCTGAATACATCTGAAGTACGGAGACAGAGAGGGAGATGGCAGTGCTCCCTGAATCCATCTGAAGTACGGAGACAGAGAGGGAGATGGCAGTGCTCCCTGAATACATCTGAAGTACGGAGACAGAGAGGGAGATGGTAGTGCTCCCTGAATACATCTGAAGTATGGAGACAGAGAGGGAGATGGCAGTGCTCCCTGAATACATCTGAAGTACGGAGACAAAGAGGGAGATGGCAGTGCTCCCTGAATACATCTGAAGTATGGAGACAGAGAGGGAGATGGCAATGCTCCCTGAATATATCTGAAGTATGGAGACAGAGAGGGAGATGGCAGTGCTCCCTGAATACATCTGAAGTATGGAGATAGAGAGGGTGATGGCAGTGCTCCCTGAATACATCTGAAGTACGGAGACAGAGAGGGAGATGGCAGTGCTCCCTGAATACATCTGAAGTATGGAGACAGAGAGAGAGATGGCAGTGCTCCCTGAATACATCTGAAGTACAGAGACAGAGAGGGAGATGGCAGTGCTCCCTGAATACATCCGAAGTACGGAGACAGAGGGGGAGATGGCAGTGCTCCCTGAATACATCTGAAGTACGGAGACAGAGAGGGAGATGTCAGTGCTCCCTGAATACATCTGAAGTACAGAGACAGAGATGGAGATGGCAGTGCTCTCTGAATACATCTGAAGTACGGAGACAGAGAGGGAGATGGCAGTGCCCCCTTAATGCATCTGAAGTACAGAGACAGAGAGGGAAATGGCAGTGCTCCCTGAATACATCTGAAGTATGGAGACAGAGAGGGAGATGGCAGTGCTCCTTGAATACATCTGACGTACGGAGACAGAGAGGGAGATGGCAGTGCTCCCTGAATACAGCTGAAGTACGGAGACAGAGAGGGAGATGACAGTGCTCCTTGAATACATCTGAAGTATGGAGACAGAGAGGGAGATGGCAGTGCTCCCTTAATACATCTGAAGTACGGAGACAGAGACAGAGATGGCAGTGCTCCCTGAATACATCTGAAGTACGGAGACAGAGATGGAGATGGCAGTGCTCCCTGAATACATCTGAAGTACGGAGACAGAGAGAGAGATGGCAGTGCTCCCTGAATACATCTGAAGTACAGAGACAGAGAGGGAAATGGCAGTGCTCCCTGAATACATCTGAAGTATGGAGACAGAGAGGGAGATGGCAGTGCTCCCTTAATACATCTGAAGTACGGAGACAGAGACAGAGATGGCAGTGCTCCCTGAATACATCTGAAGTATGGAGACAGAGAGGGAGATGGCAGTGCTCCCTGAATACATCTGAAGTACGGAGACAGAGAGGGAGAGAGATGACAGTGCTCCCTGAATACATCTGAAGTACGGAGACAGAGAGGGAGATGGCAGTGCTCCCTGAATACATCTGAAGTACGGAGACAGAGAGGGAGATGGCAGTGATCCCTGAATACATCTGAAGTACGGAGACAGAGAGAGAGATGGCACTGCTCCCTGAATACATCTGAAGTACGGAGACAGAGAGGGAGATGGCAGTGCTCCCTGAATACATCTGAAGTACGGAGACAGAGAGGGAGATGGCAGTGCTCCCTGAATACATCTGAAGTATGGAGACAGAGAGGGAGATGGCAGTGCTCCCTGAATACATCTGATGTACGGAGACAGAGAGGGAGATGGCAGTGCTCCCTGAATACATCTGAAGTACGGAGACAGAGAGAGTGAAATGGCAGTGCTCCCTGAATACATCTGATGTACGGAGACAGAGAGGGAGATGGCAGTGCTCCCTGAATACATCTGAAGTACGGAGACAGAGAGGGAGATGGCAGTGCTCCATGCATTTATCTGAAGTACGGAGACAGAGAGAGAGATGGCAGTGCTCCATGAATACATCTGAAATACGGAGACAGAGAGGGAGATGTCAGTGCTCCCTGAATACATCTGAAGTATGGAGACAGAGAGGGAGATGGCAGTGCTCCCTGAATACATCTGAAGTACGGAGACAGAGAGGGAGATTGCAGTGCTCCCTGAATACATCTGAAGTACGAAGACAGAGAGGAAGATGGCAGTGCTCCCTGAATACATCTGAAGTACGGAGACAGAGAGAGAGATGGCAGTGCTCCCTGAATACATCTGAAGTTCAGAGACAGAGAGGGAGATGGCAGTGCTCCCTGAATATATCTGAAATACGGAGACAGAGAGATGGCAGTGCTCCCTGAATACATCTGAAGTACGGAGACAGAGAGGGAGATGGCAGTGCTCCCTGAATACATCTGAAGTACAGAGACAGAGAGGGAGATGGCAGTGCTCCCTGAATACATCTGAAGTATGGAGACAGAGATGGAGATGGCAGTGCTCCCTGAATACATCTGAAGTATGGAGGCCGAGAGGGAGATGGCAGTGCTCCCTGAATACATCTGAAGTACGGAGACAGAGAGGGAGATGGCAGTGCTCCCTGAATATATCTGAAGTACAGAGACAGAGAGGGTGATGGCAGTGCTCCCTGAATACATCTGAAGTATGGAGACAGAGAGGGAGATGGCAGTCCTCCCTGAATACATCTGAAGTACGGAGACAGAGAGGGAGATGGCAGTGCTCCCTGAATACATCTGAAGTACGGAGACAGAGAGGGAGATGGCAGTGCTCCCTGAATACATCTGAAGTACGGAGACAGAGAGGGAGATGGCAGTGCTCCCTGAATACATCTGAAGTACGGAGACAGAGAGGGAGATGGCAGTGCTCCCTGAATACATCTGAAGTATGGAGACAGAGAGGGAGATGGCATTGCTCCATGAATACATCTGAAGTATGGAGACAGAGAGGGAGATGGCAGTGATCCCTGAATACATCTGAAGTACGGAGACAGAGAGGGAGAGAGATGGCAGTGCTCCCTGAATACATCTGAAGTACGGAGACAGAGAGGGAGATGGCAGTGCTCCCTGAATACATCTGAAGTATGGAGACAGAGAGGGAGATGGCAGTGATCCCTGAATACATCTGAAGTACGGAGACAGAGAGAGAGATGGCAGTGCTCCCTGAATACATCTGAAGTATGGAGACAGAGAGGGAGATGGCAGTGCTCCCTGAATACATCTGAAGTACGGAGACAGAGAGGGAGATGGCAGTGCTCCCTGAATACATCTGAAGTACGGAGACAGAGAGGGAGATGGCAGTGCTCCCTGAATCCATCTGAAGTACGGAGACAGAGAGGGAGATGGCAGTGCTCCCTGAATACATCTGAAGTACGGAGACAGAGAGGGAGATGGCAGTGCTCCCTGAATACATCTGAAGTATGGAGACAGAGAGGGAGATGGCAGTGCTCCCTGAATACATCTGAAGTACGGAGACAAAGAGGGAGATGGCAGTGCTCCCTGAATACATCTGAAGTATGGAGACAGAGAGGGAGATGGCAATGCTCCCTGAATATATCTGAAGTATGGAGACAGAGAGGGAGATAGCAGTGCTCCCTGAATACATCTGAAGTATGGAGATAGAGAGGGTGATGGCAGTGCTCCCTGAATACATCTGAAGTACGGAGACAGAGAGGGAGATGGCAGTGCTCCCTGAATACATCTGAAGTATGGAGACAGAGAGAGAGATGGCAGTGCTCCCTGAATACATCTGAAGTACAGAGACAGAGAGGGAGATGGCAGTGCTCCCTGAATACATCCGAAGTATGGAGACAGAGAGGGAGATGGCAGTGCTCCCTGAATACATCTGAAGTACAGAGACAGAGATGGAGATGGCAGTGCTCTCTGAATACATCTGAAGTACGGAGACAGAGAGGGAGAGAGATGGCAGTGCTCCCTGAATACATCTGAAGTACGGAGACAGAGATGGAGATGGCAGTGCTCCCTGAATACATCTGAAGTACGGAGACAGAGAGAGAGATGGCAGTGCTCCCTGAATACATCTGAAGTACGGAGACAGAGAGGGAGATGGCAGTGCTCCCTGAATACATCTGAAGTACAGAGACAGAGAGGGAAATGGCAGTGCTCCCTGAATACATCTGAAGTACGGAGACAGAGAGGGAGATGACAGTGCTCCCTGAATACATCTGAAGTATGGAGACAGAGAGGGAGATGGCAGTGCTCCCTGAATACATCTGAAGTACGGAGACAGAGACAGAGATGGCAGTGCTCCCTGAATACATCTGAAGTATGGAGACAGAGAGGGAGATGGCAGTGCTCCCTGAATACATCTGAAGTATGGAGACAGAGAGGGAGATGGCAGTGCTCCCTGAATACATCTGAAGTATGGAGACAGAGAGGGAGATGACAGTGCTCCCTGAATACATCTGAAGTACGGAGACAGAGACAGAGATGGCAGTGCTCCCTGAATACATCTGAAGTATGGAGACAGAGAGGGAGATGGCAGTGATCCCTGAATACATCTGAAGTACGGAGACAGAGACAGAGATGGCAGTGCTCCCTGAATACATCTGAAGTATGGAGACAGAGAGGGAGATGGCAGTGCTCCCTGAATACATCTGAAGTACGGAGACAGAGCGAGAGATGGCAGTGCTCCCTTAATACATCGCAAGTATGGAGACAGCGAGGGAGATGGCAGTGCTCCCTTAATACATCTGAAGTACGGAGACAGAGACAGAGATGGCAGTGCTCCCTGAATACATCTGAAGTATGGAGACAGAGAGGGAGATGGCAGTGCTCCCTGAATACATCTGAAGTTCGGAGACAGAGAGAGAGATGGCAGTGCTCCCTGAATACATCTGAAGTACGGAGACAGAGACAGAGATGGCAGTGCTCCCTGAATACATCTGAAGTATGGAGACAGAGAGGGAGATGGCAGTGCTCCCTGAATACATCTGAAGTACGGAGACAGAGAGGGAGAGAGATGACAGTGCTCCCTGAATACATCTGAAGTACGGAGACAGAGAGGGAGATGGCAGTGCTCCCTGAATACATCTGAAGTACGGAGACAGCGAGGGAGATGGCAGTGATCCCTGAATACATCTGAAGTACGGAGACAGAGAGAGAGATGGCAGTGCTCCCTGAATACATCTGAAGTACGGAGACAGAGAGGGAGATGGCAGTGCTCCCTGAATACATCTGAAGTACGGGGACAGAGAGGGAGATGGCAGTTCTCCCTGAATACATCTGAAGTATGGAGACAGAGAGGGAGATGGCAGTGCTCCCTGAATACATCTGAAGTACGGAGAGAGAGAGGGAGATGGCAGTGCTCCCTGAATACATCTGAAGTATGGAGACAGAGAGGGAGATGGCAGTGCTCTCTGAATACATCTGAAGTACGGAGAGAGAGAGGGAGATGACAGTGCTCCCTGAGTACATCTGAAGTACGGAGACAGAGAGGGGGATGGCAGTGCTCCCTGAATACATCTGAAGTACGGAGACAGAGAGGGAGATGGCAGTGCTCCCTGAGTACATCTGAAGTACGGAGACAGAGAGGGAGATGGCAGTGCTCCCTGAATACATCTGAAGTACGGAGACAGAGAGGGAGATGGCAGTGATCCCTGAATACATCTGAAGTTCATTCTCTTCCCTTTTCTCTCCATGAAACATCTCTTTTTTCACTGGAGCAATCTTAATCTTGTAGCTCAGTTAATCTAATTTGCAGGCCTGGGTCAGACTTTCAGGCAGACGAGAGGATTTTTAGAAGACATGATTACAGGGTGCAGGTGAAGTGGGGAGTCATAATCATGAGCCAAAGTTAGATTAAGGAAGTGGTGCTTCTGAACAAGATCAGAGTTTTAAAAATGATGAAGTTGGCATACTGATCTCATAACCACAGACGACTGCAGAGTACAGACATTTGGATTTAGCAGGAGATACTTAAAAGGCTCAAGTATTCACAGAGAGTGAATATAGTACATGAATATTCTCTGAGGATATAGCAATGTTAAATATTATGGGAAAAGGATAAGGTCTCAGGTATGTTTTTACTGTCAACAACATGAGTGTTGAATATAAATATTTTGTACAAGACACTAGGTTCACAGATCATTATGTGGCATGTAGTCTGGGAGACCTTTGAGTGTCTACATCATTTTTCTAATTGCCCCAGAGCACTGTCTTGTTAAGTGATGTGCACAAAGGCACACAATAGTCTAAGGGAATCAACTTCTGGGACATAGGAAGCAATTTATTGTCTTAACCTTCTGTGATAACTGCCAGACATACCTCTCAACTTCTTAGCATAAGAAATCTGGTCAATGCCAAAAATAATAGGGGACAAAGGCCCCAAAATAAGGGCACATTTTAAATACTGCTCTTATAAACTTAGAAAGTTGCTAGAATAACATGATTTGTTTTAGCATGTAATTTCTAAAGGATATAAAGCCTGAAACTCAAATATGTGTCATTATTTAGTGACTCCAATCCTCAGTGATTTGACAGAAAACCACACATTTTATGAGGAAGAGACCAAAAAATATGAAGCAAAATCTGGACATTCTGTGAAAATCTGGACAGTTGAGAGGTATGCTGCCAGACTAGAATTCACCAGGTGCTAACATGATATAGTCAGGTGTTTGAGGAGGGCTACAGTATAGTATAAAACAGTCGTAGAAAATATCTTAATAAATATGAGGTAATCAAAGGTCACTTTTATGGAAATCAGATGTTTGGTAGACATAAGTACATGCTTAAATGTCCCAAACGGGTTTGCTTCCATGGTGTGGCTCCTCTTGAGGGGATACCTGCAAGAATTCAATACTGCATTGGCAATATTACAGAAACTGTTTACAGGGGATGGAAGGTCATCTTACAGGAAGGAAATTATCTGTAAAGACATAATTAAAGCACTTGTTTGGTCAATATGTATTGCAAACTTCATTTGCTCTGAAAGTGGATGTGGTAAAGCAATGATGTTTACCAAAGCATGGAATTCTAACTTAAGGAAACCTGATACAACAGATTTAATTGTTATTAAAAATAATTTACTGACAGCCATTTTTCTTGGTGAGGGTTAAGTTCTTCCACAACATCTAGGTTGGGGGCAAGCCCCCTCCCCCCCATGTGCCTACATTTAATAATATTACCAATGAATGAACACATCTCAGAGGAATAGAAAAAGTCTGAAATAGATGTCTAAGAGTGTCATCATTCAGCATTCCCAGACAAAGGGATATGTTTCCCTTTAAAGAGATATGGGCTTAGGATACAAATATTCTGAGGAAGCGCTCCATGTTTTCTGAACAGACATCTTGACAGGATTCATATTTTGTGGAAAATTTTGACTGCAGTATTCAGGAGTCAATCAAAAATATGATTTCTGGGTTATGGAATCCTCAAAGAATGTGACTTGATAATTCAACTATTCTGGGTTAAAAAGTTATAAAAACTGAGTTTTGCATGGGTACATGTTAGCAGCATTCAAGTATACCTGATGATAATGTTTACAGAGTCTATATAAGCAAAATGGCAGCATAGAGTAAAATGGCATCAGCCTTCAGTGTCTGATGGAAGGCCAGAATGCTGTGGGTTCTGTTCCCACATCAGTTGCTTAGCTCCATGTTTTCCAACCATAATAATGCAGAACAGCATAATGAGGTGTTGTACTAATGTGTGTTCCATCCTTCAGATAAAACATTAAACTGAGATCCCATCTCTCTGTATCGGTGATAGCTCCACTGACTGCAAAAGATACCAAACACTTATCAAAATAAGGCAGCACACAGGATTCAGGAGGTACTTCTCTTACAAATGTAATCAAACAAGACAAAAAGCCTGTCATAATGTTATAGCAGTAATGGCTGTAAGGTTATAACATTCTGAGAGTTACAGAAATGCACTGGTGACATCCAGTATTGTTCATTAAAGCTAGAACGTGATGCAAGATTGGTTATTCCTGAAAATGTGAACACAATTGCTTTGAGAAGAAACTTCAGTTTATTAATAAAAAGCCCTGAGGAGGAAAATAACCCAGAGATCAGCCAGAAGCTGGTTCCATCTATGGGAACGTCACATAATTTGATGTGTTGTATGAATGCCAGAGGGTAATAGCTATACAAAGCTCTCTGTGGGGAAGGAAGTATATAATGCAATATCTGTGGCACAACAAGTAATACACTCACCTTTAGTGCAGAAGGTTGTAGGTTCTATTACCACACCAGGTAGACTGACTTTTCGCAGTGCAGTATAAGAGGACTGCTTCTCCTGAGTTTGTTAACCTTTGGGACCAACCCAGCTAAAATAAATAAAAAGGAGTAGTCTGGCTGGATGGCTACATATGTTGGAATAGAAATGCTTGTGACTCCTTCTAAGGAGGTGAAGCCATAAACTATGCTACAGTCTGAACCAGTGGACAGCAGATGATCATCTGTAATGCTGCCCCTAACTCCAAGGCATAGTGAATTAAAACCTTTAATACAACCAAAATGACCCAGGACCAAGCAGCAATCTGGGCACTAAAGGAGCTGTAGGGGTGTGGGGTGATGGTAGTGTCCTATTGCCTCTGGTTTGCTGGATAGATGTGTGCCATAGTGTACCTCAGGGTGTTCATTCCATTAATGTCCCAGTGGTGGCCAAAGAACATAATGGAAAGGATCTTCATGGCAGGATCATTTGTAGTCTTGCCTGACGTAGATATGAGGGACAGGCCTCCTCTGTACCCATTATACCTCAACACATTAAGCATTACTTTGCATGCATAGGGGGGTATAGGGCCTAAAGTTAAGCTCTGGATGACATGTTATCACTGCTACCTTCGGCAGTTGGACTGCTGCAGATATAGGTACTGTGGCTGTAGTTACTGTAGACATATGTACTGTACTGAAGTATGTACTGTAGATGCAGGACATGTAGATATGGGGGTACTGTAGATGTAGGAACTGTAGATATGGGGGTACTGTAGATGTAGGACCTGTAGATATGGGGGTACTGTGGATGTAGGAACTGTAGATATGGGGGTACTTTTTCCTTTTAACAGTGGCAACAAACTCTGCAGTCCTATTCTGGCAGTTAGCTCCGTGAACTAAGGCTGTTAACAAGCTACTTCCTGTGGTACAGGATTTGCATGCTGCAAACAGAAGTAAATGTTAGAGCTGCAGTTCCAAATTGCAGTCTTCTTCAGAAATAACCATATACATAAATAAAAATAAAAAAAGACAGGCTCTGTATTTCGTTTGTATTTCGGGTTAATTCTGAAAAATACAGCAGGTTAAAACTTGACTTGTAATGTTCATTTTCTGGTTGCACCATGTACTCTTAACTTAGTCAAATAAGTAAGTCATTAATACAACGCCCGCTACAAACTTTATCAATTACTTTTATCACACTTTCCTGAATTATGTTAGCATGTATGAAGAAATGAAGAAGGCCCAGCACACATAGCTTATTTTCATAGTTCATAGTTCATAGTTTATTACTAAGCTAACTGCTCTTGCGAGCCATTTTAAGCCTAGCCAGTTATCCCTTGTGAGACTCAAACCCTGCACCTTGGGTTTGTAAGGCAAACACCTTAGCCATTAAGCCACCCTCCCAACATCTGCTTAGGGTTGTGCTGCTAATAAGTGAATTGGAAGAATGGGAACATGGCATTTTTAAACTATGTGCTTCATGGAGGTGGGAAACCCTGCTGCCGCTTCTGAATGGATAGTCCATTGAGGAGCTTGTGCTGGAAGACAGACTGGCAGTGCTGTGTGTCTTTTGCAGGTCTATGGGTGGTATCACTTAACTTAACCAGAGTGGCATCAGCCCCATGGATTTGTCAAATCTATGCTCAATGTCATAAATGTTCCTTTGACTCAAGAAGAGAGTCCAGCTTGTAGTAAAAAATAAACCTTGTCCACTGCTTTTCCCCATGGAATGAGAAGCCTCTACGCAACCATGTGTATCATTTGAAACTCCTCCTCATAGAGGAACTGGCCGTTTCTTTCACTGCAGTAGGGTGGTGCTTTCTTTGAAGACCCCACTGATGGTGATAGTAATAGTACATAGATAAATGCTGGAGTGCAAGTCATCATGAAATAGGAAGTCTGTTTTACCACTGAGAATGAGCTTTCTAACTTCTACTTTGAATTCTTTAACTCATAGCTGTGGAAGGACATTTTTTGAATATGGGGCAGAAATGGTAGGGATGGTGAACAGTGAACTCTGAAAGCTGGAGGAACATGACAGAGCATGTCTTCCAAAATTGTGGAGAAGTGGCTATTAAATCCAAAAGCAATTTTAAAGCCTGTTTCTACAGCAAAATGCTGGGAGTTAGTGCAAACTATGGAGATTTTACCAATAAGGAGCAGATTGATTATTTCCGCCAGTTTCTTTTTTGATAGAAAGTATCTTCATAGGGCTCTGATGTTAGAGAAGGTCCAAGCAGTGTAACTTTCTTTAGGGAAAGCTAATTCAACATCCGGGGGTGGGGGTTACATTTTTATTTGTTTGTATGTTTGTTCATTCCTTTCTTTCTTTTGTTTTGATTTGATTTGTTTGCTAACCAACTCAATCCACCAAGCCCATGTGACTGTTTTCAAAACTGTGTCAGGAGCATTGGTTTGGTAAATGGCTTGTTGTGGGTCACACAAATGGACATTGAAGGAAGTAGCTATGGGACTAATGGACAAAT
The DNA here is from genome assembly GCF_019279795.1 of Protopterus annectens. Lineage (NCBI taxonomy): Eukaryota > Metazoa > Chordata > Ceratodontiformes > Protopteridae > Protopterus > Protopterus annectens. Next base: position 1,240,977,442 of record NC_056747.1, read on the forward strand.
ACTGCTAGCAATTCATAGTTTCCATAATAAACTGCAAGACAAACTTGCCATGAAAACAGGCTTGGACATAATGGATTGTCAGGTATTATGGGCATCAAACTCTAGTCAACAGGATGAAGATACACAATGAAAGTGTCTCTGCTGCAGAAGAATCTATGATGGAAATATGGGAAGAATGTTTTTCTCTATGCAGAGGGTGGAAGGGTGACCATTCACTAAGGAATTTTGACATGATGCCTCCCATCATGATGCACTAGAGACAACTGGCTGTCATCCATCTTACTGGAAAGGTTTAGAGTTTTAATTGACTGTAGTGGATAAGGTGACCTGGTGCACATCTTCAAAGTCAGAAATGTGGGACCAGTTCTTAGGGTTGAGCTCTAGCCAATTACAGCTTGTAAAATCTAATTAGCTCTATGTTGACAGAAGTACCAGTCTCCTCCAGGGTGAGGGATAACAGTATTGCTGTGTGTTCATTAATTTCTGGTTCTCTCAGGTAGCTGGATAAATCACACACTAAGGGGTCCAAAGCAGGTACCTCCTGTGTACACCTATCCATTTAACAGGCATAACCATACAACATCAACAAAAGGGTATACCTCGAACTTGGGGTTAGTTCTGTTGAAGTCTTTGGACAAAAGTGCTTCTCTAAGATAAATCAAACCAAATTATTTGTGAAGACTGGGAAGCCTCAGACTTATATTGCTTTTTGTTTTTGGATGGGACTAAGTGATGGTAGATTATTTGTTTAACACATCTGCATTTATTTGGTTTTGGCCTGCTGAGACTGTATTACGTAGAAGTGCACCTCATTACTGAAAGGGGGATTACTTTCCAACATTAAGGCCCTAAAGAGACTGAGATCGAGATTAGCACTAACTTGGAGACATACCCTTTTACTGATGTTTTAATGTAGTTGGATTAAAAAAAAACAATTTCTCTCTCTCTCTCTTTCTGTATGTGCCCTTTCTACTGGAGACCTAATCTTCTGGGAGGAATGAGTTGATCTGGTTGCTCCCGTAGATAATCTTTCTCACTGGTCTAGTCTTTTTTCCTTTATGTATTGTATCCACTTAGTAAGGAGACAACAGTGGTTTAATCTGGCTTCATCCAGATCTGAAACACAGCAAGAACTTAAAGAACATTTCTTCATTGCATTTAGTTTATTGTAGTTAGTTTAGTGTTGAAAATATTCATAGCAGTCTGAACAATTCTTGAGTATTTTCAAATGTACCTGTGACTGGTGTTGAGAAGGTAGAAACATTATCATCTGAAAGTTGGGCACATGCAAGGTTTTGGGTTTTTTTAGTCACATAGTGGCCAGTCTACAAATGAAAATAGAAAACAAAGTAACCCAGTAAACCATTTCTTTTACAATTGCACTCATACAGAATTATGTGGGTATAGCTATTTGCCATCAAACGTCTAGCTTATTTTTTAAATGGGGCATCAGGTTGGGATAGCAGAGAAATTCTTTATTTTTCTAGTAGTATTATGGAATCTTTAATATTTACCTGAACAATCAGAATTACATGTTCACTGTAGACCATAGTGCTCTCTGAAGGCACCTCAACCATGCAGTATAACTTATTGTGTCAAACAGAAGGTTGTGCAGTGCAACCTGTTACATCACAGTACAGTGTCTTACAAAATAATCTTCTATGTCACTCTGCAGTGTCAACACAATAACATGCCTTGCTTTTTCAGTGGCTGGCTAAAAGCACTTACTTCATATGGCAGTTTGGCACACAGGCTAAAGGATCTGAACTGCTATTGTCCTTTATTCTAGGTTTGATCCTCCTCAGTGTCCACCTGCAGACTGTGTGACTGAGAAAATCATTTAACCAGACAGTGCTACTGGGTAGCACCTGAAAAGAAGCTCTTGTTGTTGTAGTTAGACTTGCCCAGTTAAAAACCAAATAAAATGAAAAAAAAGCTTCCTGAGCCTTACTGAAAGGAACTTGGAAACAGATGCTTCTTTTGTGTTGTCTCCTGACATCAGACCTTTGATGTTCCCAAGTTTATCATATACTTCTGTGGAAGCCAGCAGCATTAAATCATGCTTTTAGTTACTTTTTTAATCACATACTGACACGAAGCATATGACTTAATAGTGAGAAACTATTTTAAACAGGTCAATTCCTGTTCTAGTCTGGCTATACAAGATCTGGGCAGAATTTTAAGGTGAAGTTGATTAAAAGATGCCTTGTTTTTGACAGCAAGTAAGCCTTAGGATATGTTGAACTGACTGACATCTCTGTCAGCTGTCTTCAGTGAGCAAGAACATGTTGTCAGAAGCAAGTATTATAATAAAGAGTGATTTTGGATTTTCACAAGTCACAGGTTATGGGGTTTATTACAAAGAAAAGTATAGACGTAAATGTATAAGATAACAGCAGTCTTGATCTTAGTCTATCTGTCTGTGACACAATGCATGTCTTTTGTTGACAGTGGATCTACTCACACTTACCTCTCCTCTGCCCTTTTCCAACTCTGTTTTACCCACAACCTTGCATTTCCATCTTTGCTCCCCAGCATTCCCTCCCACTTCCTTTTATTCCTTGAGTTCTCCTCCCAAGAACTGTCCTCAAAACAGTTTTATTTATTTATTTATTTATTTGCTTTTCATTGCATGGAAATTCCAACTTGGCAAAGACAGTTTTTAACACAGGCTCAGGTAGAAAAGCCCCACATTACATAAATTTGCGCAGGAAGTTAGCATGACTTAGTACTAAACATGTACAATACAACAATGATGTGTAAATAACTTAACAGGTGATTTCCATATTAGTTACACATTATAGTACACACAGCATGTATGCTCACTCACATCCATAGAGCATTAAGCATTATTTTACCGTTTATAGATATAATCATAGTTCAGTTTCAATACACATATAGAAAATGAAGCTTATGCATATTTTATCCAGACCATTAAAATTCAGTTGAAATCTGTAACCAGTAGAAAATGACATGTAAAGAGTTTTGTGGTATTTCGTCCGACTGCATAAGGAAGGAACTAGGGCAGGACTATTTTGTTATTAGGTGTGTTTTCACTGAGATTTTAAATTGTAGTTGGCTTAGTCTCCTGAAGAAGAACTGGGCTTAATAATGGGGTGGTTACATGAGCAGGACCATTTTGTTGATAAGTATATTTTCAATGAGATTTTAAATTGCATATGGGATTAGATATTTCTGGTATATGTTGTGACTGAGTTCCACAGTTCAGCAATATATATAAATAAGTATAATCACCGTTATGATTTTTAGATTTCTGCATGAACTCTAGGTGTTGGTTCAGTGAGCGCAGTTCTCTGTGGGGTGATTATCAGTTTATAAATGGCTGGTGGCAAGGTGTCCATCTGGTGTATAGAGGACGCTGTGGGCAGTGCTAAGGTGACCGCATGCTAGTAGATCAGGTAGCTCCAGCCAGTTAAAGGACTAAAGTGCAGGACAGTGATGTTTGATTAATATGGTTACTTGCAAACTTTGCAATTTTATCATAAAACTTCACTAGTCTGGCTAGTTGAGAGGACATTAATCCTATTGTAGGTACTCCATTTTTATCCTGGACTTTCTGTGCCCTTGTAGCCATTTGCTATATGGTACTATACTTCTGTTATGCTCTTCTGGGGATTACTGTGTGCTCATGGTTGTTTACTAAAAATGACTGTTAGGATCAACACTATACAAGAATGATCTTTTTTGAGTTTCATAATGAAGATTTGAACTATGTTAACTAAAATTGCCATATTTGTATTTATTTTAATTCTCCTTTATATGAAATTTCTCAAAACTGAATTTCAGGTAGTATAATTTTTCCATTTCTAAAGTAGTGTTATACGTTTTCAAACTAGTTTATTCTGAAATTCCTTCAGTTATTAATACTATTATGGCCTTTGATATCTTAGACTTTTTTCAAGCTTGACAGTCTCTGATATTAAAGGTAAAATCCTTCCCAGGGATTCAGAAAGAAGTCCAATGTTGGTAGTAAAAGCTATAGCCAAAAGGCACTGTTTCCATGATGTGGGAATTTGGGATTCAGAGACATGTTATCCTCATTGAGAAAGACCTCATTATCAGCTAATTTGCATGTTGCTGAATTACCCTTAAAAACTTTGAGTACAAGTCAACATTTTCTGCAGTAATTCAAAATCACTCCTTTGAGCAACAGCAGAGGGATGCGTATAAAAACACCAAAATGATTAAAGTGCAATGAAGTACGAAGACACACTTTAATATTCACATTTAGCACTTATGTCTCTAAACAAGCGACTTCATCAGAGCATTAATTAAACACACATCAGTCTAATTTAAGCTTTCAACAAATCCAAATGCTCCCCACATTTAAAGATACAAACCTCCAAAACTGCATTTAAAAATTAATCTCTTGTTAAAAATGAATATAAATACATGATCACAATAAAAACATGATCACAACAAAAACATTGCTACAACTCTTACTTATTGTAAAATCTGATTTTCTGAAAAAAATTTTGAATAAAGCTACTGCAGAAAAGTCAAGAGAAACCAAATGAGTGTGTGATCTTGAGTTATTGGTTGCACTCACCTGGTTTCTCTTGACTTTTCTGCAGTAGTTAACACTGACAGCCTATGAAGTATGCTGGCACAGGAATCCCATTCACATGCGCACATTCAAACACTCACTAACACATACACACACATATAAAATGACCTACCTCTCACCTGTTCCTGAGTTATCGTTTCTTATTTTTTGTCCCTGCTCTAATAAATCACGGGTCCTTACGGTAAGTTAATAATGCAATACATTATTGTTTCTTTCTTTTTACTGAAAGTAAAGTGCAAAGTGATGTTAGCGCTATTGCTCAACTGACCTTTTATGTTACTTCAAAAACACTTTAAATATGCTTCCTGGTGTCATCCAGTGTTCCGCCTGGCTTTGTCCCCAGGTCTCAACCACATGTTCATACTTCAATCCCTCTCAAAATATCCCTGATTTAACAGGCAGCACCTGTTGTTTTCCTGTTGTACCTACCTCATCGCTTCTATATGGGTACAGGTCACACCTGATTTGAGAGAATGTTCCTGTTTCCTTTTGTAACTACCCTATCCCTTGTATAGGAGTGCAGGTCATACCTGATTTGAAAGAATTCTCCAGTTGTTTCCTGTTGTACCTAACCTGCCCCTTTTATATGGGTGTAGGGCACATTTATTTGACAGGATGATCCTGTTGTTTCCTCTTATACCTACCCGATTCCTTGTATATGGGTGGAGGTCACACCTGCCTTAACAGTTAACAGGATGCTCCTGTTGTTTCCTCTTAGACCTAACCTGCCCTTTTTATATGGGTACAGGTCACACTTTATTTGACAGGATGTTCCTGTTGTTTCCTCTTGTACCTATCCTGTCCTTTGCATATGGGTGGAGGTCACACCTGATTTGAGAGGATGTTCTTGTTGTTTTCTTTTCTATCTACTCTGTCCCTTGTATATGGGTGCAGGTCACACCTGATTTAACAGGATGTTCCTATTGTTTCCACTTGTATATGGGTACAGGTAACACATGAATTGAGAGGATGTCCCTGTTGTTTCCAATAAGACCTACCCTGTCCCTTGTATATGGGTGCAGGTCACACCTGATTTAACAGGATGTTCCTATTGTTTCCACTTGTATATGGGTACAGGTAACACATGAATTGAGAGGATGTCCCTGTTGTTTCCAATAAGACCTACCCTGTCCCTTGTATATGCGTGCAGGTCACACCTGATTTAACAGGATGTTCCTATTGTTTCCACTTGTATATGGGTACAGGTAACACATGAATTGAGAGGGTGTCCCTGTTGTTTCCAATAAGACCTACCCTGTCCCTTGTATATGCGTGCAGGTCACACCTGATTTAACAGGATGTTCCTATTGTTTCTTCTTGTATATGAGTACAGGTAACACATGAATTGAAAGGATGTCCCTGTTGTTTCCAATAAGACCTACTCTGTCCCTTGTATATGGGTGCAGGTCACACCTGATTTAGCAGGATATTCCTATTGTTTCCACTTGTATATGGGTACAGGTAACACATGAATTGAGAGGATGTCCCTGTTGTTTCCAATAAGACCTACTCTGTCCCTTGTATATGCGTGCAGGTCACACCTGATTTAACAGGATGTTCCTATTGTTTCTTCTTGCATATGAGTACAGGTAACACATGAATTGAGAGGATGTCCCTGTTGTTTCCAATAAGACCTACCCTGTCCCTTGTATATGTGTGCAGGTCACACCTGATTTAACAGGATGTTCCTATTGTTTCTTCTTGTATATGGGTACAGGTAACACATGAATTGAGAGGATGTCCCTGTTGTTTCCAATAAGACCTGCTCTGTCCCTTGTATATGGGTACAGGTCACACCTGATTTAGCAGGATATTCCTATTGTTTCCACTTGTATATGGGTACAGGTAACACATGAATTGAGAGGATGTCCCTGTTGTTTCCAATAAGACCTACTCTGTCCCTTGTATATGGGTGCAGGTCACACCTGATTTAACAGGATATTCCTATTGTTTCCACTTGTATATGGGTACAGGTAACACATGAATTGAGAGGGTGTCCCTGTTGTTTCCAATAAGACCTACTCTGTCCCTTGTATATGGGTGCAGGTCACACCTGATTTAACAGGATGTTCCTATTGTTTCCACTTGTATATGGGTACAGGTAACACATGAATTGAGAGGATGTCCCTGTTGTTTCCAATAAGACCTACCCTGTCCCTTGTATATGGGTGCAGGTCACACCTGATTTAACAGGATGTTCCTATTGTTTCCACTTGTATATGGGTACAGGTAACACATGAATTGAGAGGATGTCCCTGTTGTTTCCAATAAGACCTACCCTGTCCCTTGTATATGCGTGCAGGTCACACCTGATTTAACAGGATGTTCCTATTGTTTCCACTTGTATATGGGTACAGGTAACACATGAATTGAGAGGGTGTCCCTGTTGTTTCCAATAAGACCTACCCTGTCCCTTGTATATGCGTGCAGGTCACACCTGATTTAACAGGATGTTCCTATTGTTTCTTCTTGTATATGAGTACAGGTAACACATGAATTGAAAGGATGTCCCTGTTGTTTCCAATAAGACCTACTCTGTCCCTTGTATATGGGTGCAGGTCACACCTGATTTAGCAGGATATTCCTATTGTTTCCACTTGTATATGGGTACAGGTAACACATGAATTGAGAGGATGTCCCTGTTGTTTCCAATAAGACCTACTCTGTCCCTTGTATATGCGTGCAGGTCACACCTGATTTAACAGGATGTTCCTATTGTTTCTTCTTGCATATGAGTACAGGTAACACATGAATTGAGAGGATGTCCCTGTTGTTTCCAATAAGACCTACCCTGTCCCTTGTATATGCGTGCAGGTCACACCTGATTTAACAGGATGTTCCTATTGTTTCTTCTTGTATATGAGTACAGGTAACACATGAATTGAAAGGATGTCCCTGTTGTTTCCAATAAGACCTACTCTGTCCCTTGTATATGGGTGCAGGTCACACCTGATTTAGCAGGATATTCCTATTGTTTCCACTTGTATATGGGTACAGGTAACACATGAATTGAGAGGATGTCCCTGTTGTTTCCAATAAGACCTACTCTGTCCCTTGTATATGCGTGCAGGTCACACCTGATTTAACAGGATGTTCCTATTGTTTCTTCTTGCATATGAGTACAGGTAACACATGAATTGAGAGGATGTCCCTGTTGTTTCCAATAAGACCTACCCTGTCCCTTGTATATGTGTGCAGGTCACACCTGATTTAACAGGATGTTCCTATTGTTTCTTCTTGTATATGGGTACAGGTAACACATGAATTGAGAGGATGTTCCTGTTGTTTCCAATAAGACCTACCCTGTCCCTTGTATATGGGTGCAGGTCACACCTGATTTAACAGGATGTTCCTATTGTTTCCACTTGTATATGGGTACAGGTAACACATGAATTGAGAGGATGTCCCTGTTGTTTCCAATAAGACCTGCTCTGTCCCTTGTATATGGGTGCAGGTCACACCTGATTTAGCAGGATATTCCTATTGTTTCCACTTGTATATGGGTACAGGTAACACATGAATTGAGAGGATGTCCCTGTTGTTTCCAATAAGACCTACTCTGTCCCTTGTATATGGGTGCAGGTCACACCTGATTTAGCAGGATATTCCTATTGTTTCCACTTGTATATGGGTACAGGTAACACATGAATTGAGAGGATGTCCCTGTTGTTTCCAATAAGACCTACTCTGTCCCTTGTATATGGGTGCAGGTCACACCTGATTTAACAGGATGTTCCTATTGTTTCCACTTGTATATGGGTACAGGTAACACATGAATTGAGAGGATGTCCCTGTTGTTTCCAATAAGACCTACCCTGTCCCTTGTATATGCGTGCAGGTCACACCTGATTTAACAGGATGTTCCTATTGTTTCCACTTGTATATGGGTACAGGTAACACATGAATTGAGAGG